>NW_006399865.1:984253-1012932 GCF_000299155.1 Elephantulus edwardii
AAGATGTATCATGGGGGTGTTGCAACCTAGAAGACACAAATTTGACTAACAAGTTATAAGTACATGAGTCCAAAAATTTAGCTTTTTATAACAGTTTTATACAATATTTGTCCTTTTGTGACTTATCTAAGCTTAATTAATATTATCTAGGTGCAACACATTGTGCAGTGTTTATAGAATTCTTTATCCTTTTAAAGTGTTGCATAGGACTCCACTGTGCAAATGTACCCTAATGTCTTCAATCATTCACTCACTGATGAATGCTCGGGCTGCTGTTGTTTCTGCATGACTGTAAAAAAATGCTGCAGTAAGTGTGGGTGTGAGTATGTCAGTTTCTGTAGCAGCTCTTTTTAGGATGTAAATCCAGTAGTTTGTGAGATCAAATTGTATTTCTATTTCCCATTTTCTAAGGAAGCTCAAAACTACTTTCTATAGTGGTTATACCATTTTACATCCCACCAGCAGTGAAAGTTCCAATCTCTCCACACCCTCCCCAGCAATGTACCTTACTATCTTCTTGAACTTTACTATGAGGTGCTATATAGGCTGACGTGCAATGCTATTTCATTGCTGTTCTGATGTTAATCTAATAGCTATTGATCTTGAACATGTCTTCATGTTTTTGTTGGCCATCTAAAAAATCTAAAAACCTTCTTTGATGAAGTATCTTTTCCTATCTGCCCATTTTTGTTGTCTTTTTCTTGTTGAGGTGTTGGACTTTTCTATAGATTTGAGAGATGAGTCCCTTGACAGATAGATCATTGCCAAGTATGTTTTCCCTGATCTGCAGATTCCGTTTGGACTCTTTTGGAAATGTGTTTTGGCACAGAGATTTAATTTTTAGAAACTCCCAGTCATCTAGTGCATTTTCTACTGATTGTGCATTTTTAGTGTTGATAGTCTATTTATGCCATAGATTATTGTTGGGTGCTGTCACGTTGGAACCCCCCCCCCAGAGCTGGACCTCTAGTGGGCTTTCAGAGGCAGTAAATCACACAGGAGGAGAGTGTTGAACTTTCTCTTACAGGGTAGCTGGTGGATTAGAACTGCCTAAATTTGGGATCGTAGTGCTGCTTCTTACCACTAGACCACCAAAGCTCCTTTGTCATAGACTGTTATGTAAATTATCCCAATTTTTTCTTTGATAATCTTAATAGTTTTAGTTTTTTCATAGAAGTCCTTGATCCACAATGAGTTAGTTTTTTAATGGTATGAAGCCTGGGTTTTATTTCCATTTTCTACAAATAGACATCCAATTTTGTCAGTACATGTTAAAGAGGCTGCTTTTCCTCCACTTAATGGATTTCATCTCTTTCTCCAAGATCAGTTACAGATAGGTGGATGGATCATCTCCTGGGTTCACAATCCTATTCCATTAGCCTATGTATCTGTCATTCTATCAGTACCAAGTAGCTTTTGAGGTTAGGATGTGGAAGGCCTCCCAGTTTGGTTTTCTTCTTTCCATATAAAGTTGGTGATTACTTTTTTCCATCTCTTTGAAGAATGATGATGGATTCTGGATTGGATTGCACTATCTCTATAGAGTGCTTTTGGTAGCTTTCCAATGATGTGAGCCTCTTTGGGTTTCTTGTAGTAGTGTTCTCTTTGTATAGCCTTTTTTTGTGTCTCTGGTTAGATTTATTTCAAAGTATTTAGTATTTTGGGTGACTATTATGACTGGTTTTGTTGTCTATGTTTCTTTTTCATGGTTCTCTGAGCTACTGTGGAGGAATGAGATTAAATTTTTTATGCTAATTTTGTACCCTTCCGCCTTACTGAATTGGTCAAGTAAATTCAGTAATTCTCTTGCTGAGTCTTTGAGATTTTCCATACATAGGTTCATGTTGTTGTTGCTGTTGTGTACCATCAAGTCAGAACTGACCCATAGTTGACCCTCCAGCTGGTTTTCAGAGGCTATTAATCACATGGGAGGAGGCTGCACACTTTTCTCCTGCAGAGCAGCTGGTGGTCTCGAACCACGTGCCTTTGGGATTGCACTGCAGCTTCTTGCCACTAGGCCACCGGAGCCCCCTACCTAGATCATATCATCTACTGATGTGGTTTTACTTCCTCTTTGCTAATTTAGATGTCTTTTCTTTCCTTTACTCCCCTCCTTGTTTTGGCTAAGAGTAGAGGTCCCTGTTCACAAAGGGAAGGCTTCCAACCAGGCTGTCATCTTTTAGGAGGGCAGATTGCCAGATCACTACCCTGGAGTTGCTGGAAGCTTAGCACTACTACCAGAGTTCTTGGAACCAACTATCGGACGACGCTGTTTACTGATTGTGAGGACCCAGTCCCAAACCAAACCCACTGCGGTCGAGACCCTTTAAACTCAGAGCAACCCCACAGTTCAGAACAGACCTACCCAGGATGACTGCTTAAGCTGCAAATCTTCCCAGAAGCAGACTGTCATACCTTTCTCCATGAAGCTGCTTACAGATTTGAACCCCTGGCCTTTCAGTTAGCAGCCCAACACTTAGCCCAGGACTTGTCCATGAGGACAGTCAGGGGAACAACCCCCAGCTGCCTTTGAAGGCACTAGCAAACCACCAGTGTGTCTTCCAGAGCCCTCACTTGGCAGCTGGGATGTGTAACCGGCATCATCTGTTGTTCTTAATGAGCTGTTCCCACAGGTACATGGATGTGGGGTGCTGACGTGCCAACCAGCAGAGGGTAAGGATTAATTTCAGTTATCAAGCTAATTACTTAAAGCATCAACAGTAGCAGTGGCGCCTAGGACCCCAGATACCATGAGGCAGGAGGACCTCTTGCTGACACAGCAGTAACCATGTTACAAATCTCTACCTAAAAATCCTACACTGCCCATAAAGGACAATAGCCATTTCCACCTCCTTTTGGTCCTTGTTCCTTAGCCCTGCTGTAACAGACGTAGCCTCAGTGGCTGCTCCAGTGGGCAGGAATTTCAGGAGTCCGGAGTCAGGGACCTGTTCTCCAAGGAGGTCTCCTCTCTCCCAGCTCTGGGAGAAGGTCCTTGTCTCTTTCAGCTGCCTTCCTGGGTGCCATGTCAATCTCCAAGTAGCAGCTACTGGGTCTAACCCACTGTTAGTGTTACTCAGAAGAGGATAGAGTATTAGGACACCGATGAGGCTCATTAAGAAAACACATCTCAAATGAGACTGCAGCCCCAGCTAGACGAGGTAGGATTCCAAGGCATATTTGAGGGGCACATAACACATTCCTACAGAGTATTTTAGTTAAATGTTTGGAATATTCAATAGATCTAAAAAACAGTAAGAAGAAATCCAAAACCAACCCACTACCCTCCAGACAATTCTTGCTCGTGACCAGCTCTCCGCTTCCAGTTTCCGAGGCTGTGAATCTTTATGAGAGCAGACAGCCTCGACATTCTCCCAAGGAAGTACTAGCGGTTTTGAACGGTTAACCTTCGGGTTGGTTAGCAGGCCAACATGTAATGTACCTACCTTAATGGTCAAGCCCTGTCTACCACACTGAGAGAGGTATATACTCATGTAGCTGAGTTTCGCTTGGAGCAGGGGAAACTCTTAGCAAGAATAAATGAATAATTGGGGGGGAGGCGGAAACTCCATTTTTCCTATTCCAATTGACTTGATGAAGTCTCTGTGATACAGGATGTCTCGCTGTCCTATTCAGTGTAAAATGCTGATTAATTAATCAAAATAAAACAGGGCTCCTACTCTGCTGTGTCCTGACTTTTGTGGTCTTTTAAGTCATCCGTCATAGTTCTGAGTGTTTCTAAAATGACCTTCATGAGACAGCGCATTTGCTGGAGAGGGCACGGGAAGAAAGCTTGATGAATTACATGGGGTGTAAGAGAAAGAATTTGCCCCAAGAAAAGACCAAATACCTCACTTGTAAGAAAACTATCATTTTCAAGAAAAATGTCTTAACTGCAGAATTATCAGCACCCTGCCTTTGGGAAGTCAGACATGTTGTCACAACATACTAGGTGACCTGGAATTGAGGAATTTCTTTTTCTTATACAACACCTATTCAGTAGCAACATTTTCAATCTGGAACTCTACAGATTCTATTCGCAGGCATTAGCCAGGGTGGAAAACCTTTACGTGACCACAGCATTTCACAGACTGGATATCACTCTTTACCTATGTTGTTGTCGTTGTTAAGTGCCATCAAGTCATAGATGAATCATAGCAACCCTACGAACAAAAGATCTGAACAACTGTAAAATTTTCAGTATTTCTCTAAGTTCATAAGAATTTCCAAAGGCAAGCTGTTTTGGAAGTACATGCCACTCCTGCTTTCAAGCTTGTTTTAATTGTGCAGCTCTATCAAACACTGTCCACCATGGGTAACCATTATCACATTTGACACATCAGTGTCCCAGTGTTTAGCATCACAACAACCACGAGTTACCTCTGGACAGCAAATGGACAGACCAGTTCTATACCACCTAGAAGAATGTTTGACCAAAACCAATTGTTGTTGCTATGTGCCATCGAGTCATTTGTGACTCGCAGCGACCCTATGTACAAGAGCCCTAAACCCTGCTCTGTCCTGTGCCAATCGCACTATCTGACACTCCCATCCCGATTACCTCAGTCACTTAATCAATCCACCACATAGAGGGGCTTCCCCTCCTGCGCTGTCCCTCCACCCTACCAAGCATGATGTCCCTCTCCAAGGACCGGTCCCTCCTTACACCATGTCCAAAGTATGTTAGACAAAGCCTCAGAATCCTTGCCTCCAAGGAGCCGCCCTGTTTTAAGCCTTTCCAGGATGAATCTGTTTCTTTTCCTAGCAGTTCATGGTACCCTCAATACTCTTCTCCAGCACCACAGCTCAAAGGCATCAATTGTCCTTCTGTCCTCCCTAGTCATTGTCCAACTCTCGGATGCGTAACAAATGATAGCAAAGACCATGGCATGTATCAGATGCACCTTAGTCTCCAGAGACACACCATTGCTCTTCAGCACTTTGGAGAGGTCCCTAACAGCAGACTTTCCCATCCCAATACGCCTTTTAATTTCCTGGCTACTGGTGCCGAGAGTGTTGACTGTGGAGTCAAGCAAACTAAAGCTATGAACAATCTCAATCTCTTCACCATCCATCCAGATGCTGCCAATTGGTCCAGTGGTGAGAATCTTTGTCTTCTTGACATTGAGCCTCAATCCATATTGGAGGCTGCAGTCCTTGACCCTCTGCAGCAAGCGCTTCAGGTCCTCCTCAGTTTCAGCAAGCAGGGTTGTATCGTCTCTGCATAATGCAGATTGTTGATAGATCTCCCACCAATCTTGACCCTACATTTCTCCTCATAGAGTCCAGCCTCCCTGATAATCTGTTCTGCATACAGGTTGAAAAGGTATGAAGACAAGACACATCCCTGGCATACACCCTTCCCAATTTTGAACCATGCAGTGTTCCCTTGTTCTGTTCTGATGACTGCCTCTTGGTTCAAGTATAGGTTTCTCATTAGCACGATCAAGTGTTCTGGGATTCCCATTCTTCTCAGAGCTAGCCACAGTTTGTTATGATCCACACAGTCAAACGCCTTTGCATAATCAATGAAGCACAGATAGACATTCCTCTGGTACCCTCTGCTTTCAGGTAAGATCCATCTAACATCAGCTACAATATCCCTAGTACCACGACCCCTTCTAAACCCAGCCTGGACTTCTGGCGGTTCTCTGCTGATGTGCTGTTCCAGTTGTTTTTGGATAATCTTCAGTAGAATCTTGCTTGCATGTGAAATCAACTATATTGTTCTGTAGTTTCCATACTCTGCTGGGTCACCCTTCTTTGGTATGGGAACAAATATAGATCTCTTCCAGTCAGTTGGCCAAGTGGTTGTTCTCCAGATTTCTTGGCACAACTTGGTGAACATGCTCAGGGCAGCATCTGTTAGCTGAAATATGTCAATTGGTGTACCATCTATTCCTGGGGCTTTATTTGTTGCTATTTCCTTCAAAGCAGCCTGAACTTTTTCCTTCACCACCATAGGCTCTTGCTCATATGTTGTTTCATGAAATTCTTCTGTGTCTGTCAATTGCTTTCGATCGTGACTCAGTGTATTCTTTCCATCTTCTTTTAATACTTCCTGGATCATTTAATATTCTTCCTAAAGCATCGTTGATTATAAAATTAAAAAATTTTCAAGCAAACTACCAAGGGTGTGTTCTTTCATTATTTCTTTCTCTGGCTCAAGGACTAGCCTGTGCTGCCCTGGTGAACACAGGATGTACAGTGTTCATTTCTGAGGCCCTGTGCTTGCAGCAGAAACCTTAGAAGCATGAGGTCATTTTCCATGGCATGTCCCTCCTGACAACATGCCCAAAGTATGTGAGATGAAGTTTCACCATTCTTATCTCTAAGGAGCACACTGGTTGGACTTCCTTCAAGATAGACTTGTGCTTTTGGCACTTCAAAGAATATCCAGTACTCTTTTCCAACACCACAACTCAAAGACATCAATTCTACTTCTGTCATTCTTAGTCACTGTCCAACTTTCAGGTACGTAACAAGTTTGAAAAGATTGTGGCTTGGATCAAGTGTACCTTAGTTATTAAGCTGACAATGTTGCTGTTAGCACTTTAGAGAGATCCCTGACCGAATTCGGCAATGCAACATGCCTTTTGATTTCTTGACTTCTGTTGTCATGGCTGTTGTCTATGGAGCCAAGTGAAATGAAGTCCTTAACAACTTCAATCATTTCTCCATCTACCATGATGATGCCTGAGGTTGGCATCAGCCACGTTGGCCCAGTGGTGAAGAGATTTGATTTCTTGATGTAGAGATGTTGTTTTTAGGGGTCATCAAATCAGCTCTCAGTGAAACCCTGCCCGGTCCTGTGCCAGGCTCACAGTCTCTGCTGTGTTAAGGTCCTCTACTTTTCCAAGCATGGCATCCTTCTCCAGGAACGGGTCCCTTCTGACAACATGCTCAAAGTATGTAGGACAAAGTCTTGACCATCCTTGCTTCTAAAGAGCACTCTGGCTACACTTCTTCCAAGGTAACATTTAACAGAAGTCGTGGTGGTACACCAGATAAGTGCCTGGCTGCTAACCTAACTAGGTGCTGTTCAGCCCCATTAGGGAGCCTTCAGGGACAGACCTGGCCATCTACTGGGAAACGCATAACCCATAACCGAGGAAAGCCTGGGGGACAATTATTCTCTGCCCACTCGGACTTGCTGGAGTCAGATGGACTCAATGACACCCTTGACACCAACTGGCTGGGCGAGCCTGCTCTTCCAGGGATGTCTCAGGTGCAGCCAGACAGCGCTTATATGCTTGAGTTTGCGCAAAGCAAATCACCACTCCTGCAGCATCCCCACATCCCCACCAGCCTGTGGGTCCTCTAGGGGACCACGCCCCCGAGAGCACAGGGGCAGCACCAGCACTTAGCAAAGTCCCTGCGCATTCTGGCCACTCACTGTTGTTTCTCGAACAAAGAACACTGCACAATGTTGCAACTGCCACCATGCTTTCCTTAACATGGAAGCAAAGCATTTTTCATAACTGTCTATCGGGAACAAGTACTTTATTCTTTTCTGGATTTTCAAGTACAGTGGCAACTGTTTTTCCAAATAACAGGCTATAAGCAAAAGAGACAAATGCTATTGTATTCACTGTATTAGTTCATATCTTAAAGTTCATTCTTTTCAGGAGGACACCTTTATTATACTTAAGGAGCCTTGATGGTACAGTGGGGTTGCTAATTAAAAGGCCAGTGGTTCAAATTCACCAGCTACTCCTTTGGAGAAAGATGCGCCATCTCCTCTCGGAAAGATTGACAGACTGGGGGAAACCTGACAGAAGGTCATCCAGTCAAAGTGGACTCAAAGGCAGTGGGTTTGGGTTGATGGCTCGCTCAAAGGGGTGCTATGGGGGAAAGCCCTTTCAAGGTGCTCCTGTGACGCTGACAGCCTAGAAGACCTCGTGCATGCAGGTCTGCTGTCTATGGGGTTCTTTTAAGCCAGAAGTGATTCAAGAACAGTATTTTAAAAGTTCTGGTTCTATGGGGCTACTAATTGCCCAGAACAGGAATGGGGAGGTGGGCAAGCGCGCCTACTTGGGTGATGATTTTAATGACGGGCTTCGCTGAATCTGACTCATTGACTCCAAGTACTCTTGCTACTCAAAGAACTAAATAAACAGCACTGTTTCCAAAACATTTCTTCTCGTCCTTCGTGAAAGCCATCAGGATTGCTGCTGCTAGTTGTCGTCATGTGGCTGAAGCACAAAGCAAACTTACACATCGTTTCTCATGCAGTACCCACAACTCAAACCCAATCCTCTGCAGCCAATCCCAGCTCTTGGACAGAGCAGAGGCGCCCGGCAGGGGCCGAGACTGGCCATCTCTACTGGAGGAGACTGCCACATTTTTCTCCCCTAGAGCAGTCGATGGGTCCAAATCACCTCCTTTTCAGTTTGCAACAGAGTTCTTTAACCGCAGCACACCAGAAGTCCTTTGCTGCTCTTGTCACATTAACTGTGACTCATAGTAACCCTGCATGACAGAGCAGAATCTCCCCATATCGCCTACAAGGCTGTGCTCTATGGAAGCAGATTGTCTCATCTTTTCCCCATTGAACGGCGATGGGTTCAAACCACTGACCTTTGGTTTGGCAGCTCCAATCCAAAGATTTAGCCTCCAGTGCCACCAGAGCTCTGACCAGAAAGGACAGGGAGTGTTTGAACAGAACTTGTGTGCATGGAGATTTCTCTACAAGCATTGCCACGAGCGTAAGGATTGTTCTAGAAGCTCTGCTGCCTGCCCTCTCCTGACTGTGAAGATCCTTTGTGTCTTTGCAGCATAGGCGCCTGCACTTGATTTGGAGAGCTAGTTGGAAGCTTCAACACAAGGCTTTTGGTTCATCAGACAAGCAGCTGTCACCTGCCCAGGGGATTCTGGGTGGCACATCGGTATCTGGTGTGGATCCTCTTCAAAACCTCTCTGGGTGTTTTAGGCTCAACAGTCTTTGCCAACTTGCTTTCTAGTCAAAAAGTATGGCAAGTTGTCTCCATTTCTTTTCCTGTTTTTTAAATATTATTTTATTCCTTTTAATGAACATTTACAGAGATTTTAGATTTCCACTCATTCAGTGTTACACTTTTTCCCCTGCCCAGCCCTCCCCCGGGTCTCCATTTCATAACAGAACTGTCCTGGGCACTAGCATACACATTTTTAAAAGACAGCTTGGGGTGCTCAGTGAAGACCAGAAAGGCTGTCCTTCTGAATTGCATGTTATTAATGAATTTAAAAGGAATTGACCAAACATTCATAGGTGAGCCTCTGACTCAATAGGTGCACAAGAACATGTGAAACCCTTCAAAACAGAAAGCAAGCCTGGTATTGTTTGCACTGTGATGCTCTCAGGCTGGAGGTCTTTGTTGGGAGAACCTGTGGGCATCCTCTCAAGTAAGAATGCAACCTATCTGGTTCATCTTTAAATAAACAGCTCGTTTTGCATCAGGACTGGAGAGTTGCCTGAGGGAGGAGGAACATCAAAATAACGCCCAGTGTTCCAAGTGTATTGAATGCTTTCAAGTCTAAGGATGAGTTACCCAAAAAAAAAGTAAACTGCAAACAAAAATCTAGAGAAAATACCTCCACATTTCCTAAGCCGATGAATTCTCATTAATTCTCTTGTGGCAACTACTAGTCTGATTAATGGCATTTGGAGAAGTTGATGGATTACCTTGCAAAATTAATGTTTCTTCTTTCATTAAATGGCCTCTCTGTTTCAGGTTGTCAGCTCCAGACTTATTGAATTGTCACTGCTCTGGATAAAACCAGAATTTATCTGTGAAATTGTAAATGTAACCAGCGATAACTGGATATTGCATTGAGGGAAAAGAATATGTGTTTGCTCTCTGATGGGAATTTGAGATCATGTGCACACATATTAGGAAAGAACACTCTTAAAATAAAGCCCCATCACTGTGCACAAGGCAACGCTTTAAGCTGTGACAAGAGACTTACCTTATCTCAAAGAAATAGGTAATATGAAAAACACAAAGGTTTGTTTTGGAGGTCAAACTAGTAGAATGTTACTATCCCAGGTTGGCAGGATATTAATAACTTGCAGAGCAAAAGAACTTATTAAATGACAAAAGATCACAATTTAAAATGAAAGGATGAATACAATGTGAGTTAAGAGTTTAGGGCTTTTTCTCTTTCTCTTAATAGTCTATTCTTTCTCAGATTCTGCCTGAATATAGATTTTTTTTTTTTGTGGTGCTTTGGGGATTAAAGATTTTCAATTCACCATTACTATTTTTTTATGGGCAATCGAGATTTTTTTGCTTTTACCAACAAACATGAACTTGAGCTTTTAATTTCTGGCCACCAAGCACACATAGAAACACCCAGACGTGTATGTTATATTTTGCATGTGTATATTTTTGTGTTTGAAATGAACATTTTCCTATGTGGTATAGCACTCTTCTGACATTTCACTGTACTTGGGATTGCTGTGATACTGAACGGTGTGCCAGTGGTGTGTCAAATACCATAATGGTTACACATGGTTCACAATGTTTGGTAGAGCTCACAGGTTAAGACAGGCTTGGAAGCAGGATTGGCATCCACTTCCTAAACATGCCTGTGGAAACCATGAACTTAGAGAAAGGACAATCGTTATAGAACAGGGTTAAGGTTTTTGGTTTCTATGGTCGCTATTCCAACACTTAACAACAACAGCAACATATAACAGCAGGCCCTTGTGTTGGGTGAAGCAGCTAGACTAGGGAAGATGGTGCTCTTGTTTGGGTTGAAGGTTTGTGTGGATTGTTTGGTTGCTGTTATATTTAAGCCTTTTGTTTAGAGTCAACAAGACCTCCCAGAGGGCCCTTATATTTAAAAGGTGGGCCCAAGGGATTATATATTTTAACCCCTTATTACCATATTTTGGAGGAACATTCTTCTAAGTCATGCAGCACTCCTCTGTCAGTTTGCTGTGACACTGAACCTGGTGCCATTTGAGTCTCAAATGCCATAATGGAACAACTGTGCCATAGGTGTGTCAGACACCATAATGGCTACCCATCGTGGGCAGTTTAGTGGAGCTCCCAGTTTAAGACAGGTGTGGAAGCAGGAGTGGCATCCACTTCCTAAACCGCATGCCCCTGGGAAGTCTAAGAACTTGGAGAAAGGACAATAGTTATCGAAAGGCTTCAAGCCTTTTGTTCATAGGGTCACTATGAGTCATGCTTGACTCGATGGCAATCAACAACAACTAGATATATAATCTGTTTCTCATCTAATGACATTGTCAGCTGCTGTCAGGTTCGTCCTGACTCTTGGTGACTGTGCATGCAAAGGATGGCCACTGCCCGGCACATCACCTCGTGCTGCAGTGTCCCATGGAATGAGGGTGTGATCCCAGTTCTAGAACACACGTGTCCATCATAAGCTTCACTGTTAACTGGTGTTTCAGCTATTGCTGTATGTCATCAGGTCGATGCCAACTCACAGTGACCCATGTGACGCAGTGTGCGAGCATTACAGGGGCAAGTCACCAGGTCTTTTTTCCTCAGAGACATTGGGCTGGTTCAAACTGCCATCCTTTTGGTCAGCAATATAGGATAGGGTGCACAGCGAAATGGGCACATCGACAGCACGTGTCCTAGTGTTTTTTAAATGTCCCACAATAAGCCATACTCTAAAAGGGAAACACTACTAAAAACAAAGATCCACCATGGATTCTAATGAAATATTATCATTGTAAGAAAATAAAGATTTGCACAATGTCTAGTTTGAATCTAATTGAGAACTGGCTAAAACCTCTGTCCCCAGTGGACTGTCCCAGAGCAGAAAGGAGCGAGGCCCACTCTGATGGGGGTTCTGGTGCATGTGTTCCCAGAGGAGTGTTGAAGCCAGCTGCAGGGCAAGGGGCACCTGGGGACAGAGAACGTGCACACAAAATGACGGGAACATGGACACAAAATGACGGGAACATGGACACAAAATGACTGGATCGCTCCCCTCAAGTCTGCAGGCCTGGCTGCCACTCAGTTTCTGATGTACTAATTGCTTACTTTTCCTTGGAGGAGTGGCCAGTCCTCACGTAAAATGAGTTAATCACCAGCTTAGTTCTCTCTTTTGCCAAAACAAACAGCTTCCAGTTCTTGCTGGGAAAAGCCTCTGATCTCTAATCAGCGACCTAAGGGGGCCTATCAGTGGCACTTTATAAGGTGAATATCCCATTAAGCAAGAATCTCTTCCCACTAATAAATTCTAACACCTTGGGGCTAAGGCTGCCAGCAAGCAAGGCTGTTACTCATCTTCCAACAGGAGCCCAGCACCTTCTCCTCAGCCTTCCAGAATCCACCCCACTTCAAACACCCCTTAGCATTCGCCGTCCCCTCTCACGCGGCGACTCTATATGCCTAAGAGGAGAACTGTGTTCTTCTGAGGCACCTCTAAGAATATGAACCCTTCTGTTCGCAAATGAGACCCCCCCCCCCAGCATACAGGGTCCTATTTTTCCTGAAACCCTTTGAGAAAGCACAGGCAGAGGGGCAGCAGGTTTGGGGAGAAATTCTAGGCTGAGGGCTCTGAGATGCAGCATGGCGACTTCAAGGAGCTAGGACACAAACCGGGAGGAATTCAGGCCTCTACCAAGAAAACGCTTTTGAGTTATACTGTTGTTTGCTTCCAACAAAGTGACCCATCCACAACGACCCCACAGGCACGACAACTCAACAGTGCCCAGCCCTGAGCCATGAACATGATACTGCACCAATGGGATCCAGAAAGCTCTCATGAGCTATTTTTTAGAAGTAGATCTCCAGGCTTTTCTGCCTAGTCCTGCTTAGGCTACAAATGCCACTGACACCTGATCAGCAAAACACAGGCTTCCTCTGACAGAGTGGTGGTAGCTGTACACGAGGTTCCATGGCTGGTGGCGAACCCTGGTCTCTCTGGCATAGAAGGAAGGGAGGATTTCTACCAGTGCACTAGCAATGCCCCTGCAAGTTAAACCAGGTTCATTTCTTTAAAAAGACAAGTTTATCTCAGGCATAATCTTCCTTCTCTCCTTTAATCTTCTTGTGAATGTGAGAAACAAAGGTAGAGTGCCTCGCTCAGATGTGAGATCGAACGATTGGTGGGGTTTCGTGTTCTGCACTCACCCATCTGCGATCCAGAACAACTGTACCTGGGAGTTTGTGTTTTATTTGTGGAGTGTGCACTGGGGAGCTGAGGCCCCAGATCGCCCACAGTCCCTTCCCACCAGTGCCTCTTGTCCCCAGGTGGGCACGTTCCCCACCCTACTGCCCTGGCACCCCAAGCCCCACCAGTCTCCCCCGCTGCATTTTCTGCCCCCCTCTGCTAGCCACTGGCTGGGAGCAGTGAGGTTGGCATCTCGAGACCCACCCTTCAGGTGCCCATGTCTATAGATGTCTCCCTGCAACTTGCCGGAGTGTTTGTCTCTTCTGGTATCCCAGGCGCCCTCCAGGACCAGCTATGGTCACAAGGAGACGGTGCACACAATGTCACAAACAAGTGAAACACGCCAAGATTCAAATTGAAAATATGCATTGCATAAGACAAAGATGAATGATAAAAGCCACATTAGCAATTTAAAATTATATTTTTTCTTTACTTAGAATAAAATTAAATAGCAAATTAAAACACCATGACAAGTCTAGAGAGATGGTAGAAGAAAGGACAAGGGTTTCTATTTCTGTCTTTTAACACTTTGTGTTTTGGACAAGGTGGCTCCAGAATGTCCTCCTGCACTAAGCCTTCCATGTTACACAGGTCTAAAGTCAGCTGAGCATCGGCTGGCAGTATGCACAATGAGTATTAGACAGACATATGGACTGGGAGGTAGACTGGCAAAGAGGGGCCAGTCCTTGAAACAAAGGCATGCTGGGAAAGGTAGAGGGTCAGCAAGAGAGAGGAAGACCCCCAACAGAGTGGACTGACACAGTGCAGCAACGGGCTTGAGTCCACCTGAGATGATGAGGATGGGACAGAACAGGCCAGGGTTCAGAAGGTCACTGTCAACCCGGTGGCACCTGACAACAATATGCGTCTAGAAGGACACTCTGATGGGCTAGTCGGTAGGCACTGCCAACCCAAAGGCAATGACTCTCTGAAAAACGGAATCCACCAGCAGGAAAAGATGGGCTAGCAGACTCCAAAAGCCTTCCAAGTCAACAGCAAGGAGAGTGGAGGGACGCATCTAGAGAACTCCTGAGCGGTACAAATGGCTACCACACTCAGCAGCTCTGGGTCTACCTAGAGGCTCAGAGAAAAGGTCTGGCGGTCTACTTCCAAACGTTCAGCCACTGAAAACCCTTGGCAGCACAGTTCTACTCTGACACATGGAGGCGTCATGATCAGAGTCAACTCCAACACAGCCAGACACAAGGAGCTTTCAGGGAGCAAGGACAGCATTAGTCGGTGGATGTGGCAGCTCAGAACCTCTCAGGGGCAGGGACAGAGTCAGATGATCCAGGTGGCTCAGTCTGTCCCTCCTCTCATCTGTCAGTACTGCAGGGATGTGGAGGGACCAGGTGTGTACAGCTGTTCAGTCCAGATGACCTCAGGCTGGGAGGCAGGGGAGGCCAGTGCTTTGGGGTGCAGAATCTGAGGGTCCTGCGTCCATTAGCCTGTGATGCCAGGCCACTCTGCTAGGGGAGCCCCCTTCTTCTCCTGCCCCGCCCCATGCCTCAGTTGGGGTCTTCTGGTCAAGAGGTGACAGCTTTTCCCCCCAGAGCGTCCACACACCTGGCTGGCAGGTAGGCTACCCAGAGGTCTGTAACAGAAGCCGGCAGGAAGTGGGCTCCTGCTCGGGTCCTGGCCAGTCCGGGAGGTGAGGCGGCCCTGGCAGAGAGGGCGCTTCTAGTGGCTTCCAGTAGCCAGAGCGGTCTTCCCTTGCTGCTGATGCCAACCCACACCCCGCGCCCCACCCCCCCTCACACCTCATGTGTCCCACTGCAGAGCTGTGCCCCCAAAAATCAACAGCTGGCTTTTCCTAAGGAGGTCACTAGAACTTTCTTCTGAGGTGTCTCTGGGTGGAGTCAAACCGCCAACTTTTCAGCTAACGGTCAGGGGTCAGGCATTTTCACGGTTTGCACCACCAGGGACTGCAGCCCCAGAATAAATACCCCAAGGAGCGTGGGCGGTGTTAATGGGGACGGAGGGCACAGCCAGAGGCCTCACCTTCCTTATTCACAAAGGGAGAAGGGGAGGGGAGGATGGGGCTCCATAAAGAGATTACTTGGGGGGTGCTCACGCACGTGCAGGCTTTAGTTCTAAATCTTAAGCAAGCTTAATCCCCACCATTTAGATAAATCAGATAGGCATTCATTACCAGGTGAGGGTTAAAACGCTAAGCACTGCTTCGAAGCTGATGACAAAAACAGCTGTTCTTAAGTCTTAACTGAGTAATTTGCAGCGTATTTCACCCCGGCTAATTAAAACGTAATCAGGACGGGGTGGCCATGTGGGTTCTGTCAGCAGTTTTTCTTGGGCAGCGAAACCATGCCAAGAAACCCCGAGAAAAGCCTTTCACGGGCACTGGCTGGATCTAAACTGTTTCTTTAGTCGCTGAGACTGTAAAACAAATACATTACTGCAACTGGCAATTCACTATTTTGTGAAAAACTATGTTTCCCCTTTGGGAACTGGCCGCTGTGCCTGATTCCTGTTCCGAACAATAGCGCTGCGTCTTCCCAGGAGCGGGGCTCCTTGAGCGCCCTCCAGAAGATCCCCTCAGTTCACCCTAAAGGAGCGCTCGCCTTTCTCTTTGGGGGGGGGGGGGCGCGCTGAGCGCGTCAGCTCCCCTGAAACCTAGAAAGCTGCTTCTTCCAATTCTTGTCGTTGACACCTGGAGTGACTTTGGACTCAGTGACGCCATGTGCGAGACGGAGTTTTCCAGGCGGTAATGCTTACAGGATCAGACCTCCAGGTCTTCCTCCCCCAGGGCCACTGGGGGGGGGGGGGAGGGTGTCAAACCGCTTAACTTTCCGTCAGCAACACCTAGCCTTCTTCTTGACTAGGGGCATGCAAAGCCTCACACCCCCACACAGGAAAAAACGCCTCCGGGTTCAGGCTGTGGAGAAGAGAGGTTTCATGCCCTCGCACCCCCCGCCAGAACCTTTCGATGCCCGGAAGATCGCCCCACTCCGCCCTGATGTTAACGTGCCTCCTGGGATAGCTCCCTGAGGAGGCCGCCTTCCCCCGCCAGGCCCGGAAGACGTGTGGGGAGTTCCTAGAACAGGGGGATCGGCCCCACCCCGCACCAAGCGCTCCCAGGTGTGCAGTGTCCCCTGAGGCCAGGAGTCAGGATCTATAACAGGTGGGAGGCCACAGAGAGGCGCGAGACCGCCCAGGAGAAATGGGCTGGCTTGGAGGCAAAGGCGTCGGAGCGCACCATTTCCATGCTCGTGCGCTCACCCGCTGGAAAACGGTTTCTGCGGGGTGCACGACCACCGTATGCGGACGCAGCTCAACTGTGGCCACCTGCACTCTGGTCTCCACACAAGTCTCCTGAGGTCCCAGACCCAGCGGTCTTCCCAAAACCCCAGCAAAAACGCCCTGAGTTCCCAGAGAGCGCCGCAGCCCTGCACGAGCCTCCGCTCTCAAAATACAAGCACCTGGGGGCGGGGACTAGAATGACCCTGGAACACCCAAGCACACCACCCTGGGTCCTAATCTTTGGGGTGCCTCTCTTTGAGCACCATGTAATTCCGGAGGAACCAGACCTCGAAGCTACAGGACTCATAAGCGGGGAGGCGCAGACACCCCCACGAAATACTGGCTCACGACGTGGTCCTAGCGGGGCTCGCAGGGTGCGCCGCGGTCCGGGCCGCAGAGCCAGGAAGCCCTCAGCCAAGAGAGACAACAGTGCCGCCCACGGGCACCTGCGGGGCTGGGCAGGTCGTCGTCCCCGGGAGTAAGGGCGCGATTCTCGGCCTCGCCGCCCGGGAAAGCGCGCCAGCCCGCTCGCCCACCTTGTCAACCCCGTCACTGCCCCTTGCCCAGAGCACACCGCTCGCCGTTTTCCGCGGGAAGACAGACAGTTGGGGACAAATGCTGTCGCCTACTTTGCGCCCCAGCGCAGGAGGCTGGAAGGAGGGTTCTACGCTCGGGTATAAAAATATACGCCGAGAAAAATACAAGTGGGGTCTGCGGTCGGCCGGCCAGGAATTTGGGGCACCGTGGCTGGAGGGGCGGCTCCGGAGTGCTAGGGGCCTGGGAGGGCCAACTTCAGGCGCCGTGGCTGAAGGCGCAGCCAGGCGCACCCCTGCGCGTGCCGGTATCCCGGTACCTGAAAGTGCTGGAAGAAGGCGGAGATGCGCGTGATCTGCAGGCTGAGGCACCTGGAGGCGCAGCGGGCGCGCTGGACGCTGCCGGCCGCCAGCGACTCGTCTAGGCGCCGCGCCGCCGCTGCTCCGGGCCCGGCTGCCAGGCAGCCCCCGGCGGCCAGCCAAAGACATAGGGTAAGGGTGGCGCTGGGCGCGCCTGGCTGCATGGCTGCGGGCGGACTCAGGTCAGCGACCGCTCTCCGGGACCGCGCGGCCGCAACTCGCCGAAAGTTCAATCGGCTCCTCCAGCACGAGCCTCGCCGCGCCTCGGGGGGGTGGGCTGAGGATGACAGGCGGCTGCGCATTGGCTGGAGACACTGTGAGTGACAACAATGGAGGGCCCGTGGCAGGTTTAGGAGCACAGGGCCCGCCTCCCCACGAGCTCTGCCCCACTCTCACTCCGCCTCCAGGGGGACGTCCGCTCCTCCGCGGCCTCAGGTGTGAACCTGGCCAGGCTTGCGGGGTCCCCTTCGGACCGAGGGCGGGAATGAGTTTGCGGGACCTGGGGCCCGGCTTCTTGTTTCTTACTCAGTCCCGATCGCTTTCTCAGAATGCAATTCCATTTTCCTAAGTACTGGGGAAGAAAGGGCTACGTATCAGAGTGAAGGGCCTTCCAGAAAAGCCTACAAGAGCACAGAGGCCTTTGACCTACAGCCTTCCTCCTCCCTCCCCGCTTCCTCTCTCTTCCTCCTTCCCACTCTTCTCCCCTCCCTCCCCTGTTTTCTGTTCCTCTTTGCTTTTTCCTTCCTCTCCCTTCCTGTCATCACCTGGGCAACAATCGGAATAAAATTCAATAGATACAGCACCTTGTCTCCGTGGGTCTGTTTTTCTAGAGCACGCCACACCCCTGCCCGGTGTGAGTGAATGACTCAAAACTGAATTCTTTCTCACACTCCCTCCTCCTCATACCCTCTAGCTTTGCCCCAAGCCTCCTTTCCACCACGGACTTCTAAGCTCTTCCGCCACCTCCCCCCCCCCCATTTCTAGCCGTGGGTAGCCCTAGGTTAGCAGCAGTGCTTAGTACACAGCTTCAGGAGTCTGCCCCATGTGGGCAAAATGCTTTGTGAGGAAGCACCGCTTCCCTTGTTTACTGGGTACTCTGACCCCAGGGCTGGGAATAGAGAGATGACTACAATCAGGTAAAGATAGGCTGCGATTCCTCTACACGCCTGTGCTAGCCACCGCTACATAGCATCTCAGCGAGGGACAGACAAAGGCAGCAACAGCCTGTCTTCACAGAAAACCACCAGAGACTATGGAGCTTACACACAGACACCAGACAGACATACAGGGACAATTCCCAGCCCTGCCCTCTGGTCTCCTGAAACTCCTCCATTCTTTGATTGGGGGGGGGGGCTTCTGAGAACAAATTATAATGACAACCATCTGAAGTTTTCCTGTGATCCCATGATCCTCTGTTCAAGCACACCCTCTCACACGTACACAGTTTAAACCAGAAGGCCTGAGAAAGTGAATTGGGTGATGTCTGTTTCTATGGACTCCAAAATTGCAGCATTGTTTTGGTAAACAGTGCCCGAAGGCCTTAACTGAGTTCCTGGGTGATGCTAAAGTAAATGTGCTCACCTGCTAACCCAAAGGCTGGAGCAGCCATTCCACCTAGGGGCACCTCAGAAGAAAGGCCTGGCAGTCACCTTTGGGAAGCAAATCACCAGTCCTGCCTTCCAAGCCACCTCTTTCCAAGTAGATAGCCAATGACTCCATTTGGCACTGTTACCTGATTCATAGTGACAACGAACTGTTGAAGCTGTTCTCTTTACAGAAGCAAACTGCCACCTTTCTGCCACAGAGCCTCTGAGGGATTTCACCTGCCAACCCATCATCAGCCAAGTAATTAACCAGCATGCAGCTGGAGCTTCTTCCATTTTGTAGCTGGTCCTATCCATAGGTCTTAGACATGACAATGGTAAGGCTGAGCTGGACACACGAAAGAGGGCCCCAAGCTTTGCGGAAAGCCCCCTAGCACCAATCAAACGCTTTAAAAATAGTACACAAGAACAACAATAACCACAAAACGGTTTCACTCTGCCAAGCTGACACAGAGGCCACTCAGAAAGCCCCCTTGGCCAGTGATGGGCGACACAGGGACTGTCTGCTGAAAGTCATCGCTTTCACTTGAGAATTGTGAAAACCATTTCCAAAACCTGCACCCTATCCTGGTGTTTACATTTCAGCAAATACCTGGTCTTAGTGAGGGCAGCATTTGACGCACGCCCACGTTTTCTTACGGCATCCGATTTCTAATATTGCATGTCCTATCATGAAATTTATATTCTAGAAAGTGAAACAGCAAGCCTGTCTGCTGAGCTTTTAAAAATAGCTTCCAAACATTCAAAGGGATCACTGTCTTTTCGCCCCCCCCCCTTGGGTGGGGGAAGCAGTGTGTGTTACTTCTATGGATTCCATAGTGCACTCATTTTCATGAATAAACGCATTCTATAATAAATCACAAGAGAATAACTAGCCGGTTGACCTGAAAGTGTAGGCTAGAACATTTAGGCTCCCTTATTCTGCATATGTTAGGATAATGCTTGTGGTTGGGCCACTTTCTGCCCTTGGAATGTTCACAGACAATCTCTTGGATTACTCAGGCTTTCCACTTGCTATTTCTTTTCATTGTAAATTGAATGACAGGCTTCAACATAACGGCTAAAGAGTTGGGTGAGAATATTTCAAGAGTAGCCAGAAATAGTTCTTTCGGGTGTAGGTTTGACTCACCTGTGCAGGACACACAGGTGAGGGCAGCATTTTTTGAGAACCTAACAAGCTCCTGTGCCTAGGGGTGCAAATGTCTCACTAACTTGAAGTGCAGAGGTCCTGGTCCACTGGGGCAACCTGGAAGAAAGGCCTGGCATTCTGCTTATGAAAAATCAGCCCTAGAAGCCCTTGTGGAGCACCTGTTCACCTAGACACAGGACTGCCAAGAGATGGAGTCAACTCAATGGCAAGCAGTTACCAGGTAGCTGTCACATCCCAGGGTCCTCAGGCTCAGAATGCCTGGTTCAGGGCCTCTCAGATGTGACTTTGGAACTGAACTTTTAAACATCCCTTGGTGATGATACAGCAAATAACCCAAGCATGACAGTTTGAAGACACTGATTTAGAAAACATGGAGCCATAAAAAAAAAACCAAACACCGAAGTGCAGGCTCTGATTGACATGGAACCGCTTGATGGATTTTTGCAGAAAGTGTCATTTCTTCGGCCTGTCTGTCTTGGTCTGGATTGGGTGGACTCGTCTATTTCTTGATGATCACGATGATGTATTTCAGCCCATGCATTCAGGCAAGACATGTTAACTTGTTAGGTTTTCAAATTTGTCTTTTAAAAGTGTCAGCTACCTTTGCTACAGACAAGACATGAAGAAATCAACCAGACCTTTCTGTGATGGCACCCCCTCATCGCCCCACCCACCCCGGAAAAGCAAATACGGAACTTGCTCCAGAACTGGAGAAGCATCAATCCATTCTTTTGATGGAATTCTAGTCTTGGAGAGAATGCGCCAGCCATTGGTTATGGATGGGCATCAGTGATGGGCGCACTGCTTATAGAGAACATTAGTCATGCAGTCCACTGGTTCTGGCGGCCACTAAAGTGGGAGTAGGGCACTCACCTAGTAGAAACTTCCCCACAGTGCTTCCAAGGCTTTGAATTTTTACAAAAGCAGATTGTCACACCTGCCCACACAGAGTGACTGGTAGTTTCGAACTGTCAACCTTTTGGTTAGCAACCAAGTGCTTCATTGCTGCGCACCATCAGAGCTCCTTACATGTTGTTATGTGCTGTCGAGTCGTTTGCGACTCATAGCGACCCTATGCACAACAGCCCTAAACCCTGCTCTATCCTGCGCCAACCACACTGCCTCTGACACACCCATCCCAATTACCCCAGTCACCGAATCAATCCACCTCATAGAGGGTCTTCCCCTCCTGCGCTGTCCCTCCACCCTCCCAAGCATGATATCCCTCTCCAAGGACCCGTCCCTCCTGGCAACATGTCCAAAGTATGTCAGACGAAGCCCCAGAATCCTTGCCTCCAAGGAGTGGCTTGGTTTAATCCTCTCCAAGATGAATCTGTTTGTTTTCCTGGCAGTCCATGGTACTCTCAATACTCTTCTCCAGCACCACAGCTCAAAGGCATCAATTCTCCTTCTATCCTCCCTAGTCATTGTCCAACTCTCTGACGCATAACAAGCGATTGCAAATACCATGGCCTGTACCAGGCGCACCTTAGTCTCCAGAGAGACACTGTTGCTCCTGAGTACTTTAGAGAGGTCCCTAACAGCAGACTTTCCCATCGCGATACGCTTTTTGATTTCCTGACTGCTGGTGCCAAGAGTGTTGACTGTGGAACCGAGCAAACTGAAGCTGTGAACAATCTCAATCTCTTCGTCATCCATCCTGACACTGCTGGCCATTATATGTATAGGGAGCTCTGATGGCTTAGTGGTAAGGAGGTTGCACTGCCAATTCAAAGGCACCTGGTTTGAATCTATCAGCTGCTCTACAGGTGACAGATGGGCAGTCTTCTCCCATGTGATTAACTGCCGATGAAATCCTGCATACAACTACAATTCTTTTATTTTCTTGTAATTCTAGATACCCTACTTGGGTCTGATTTGAGCACAGAGAATGTTTTTCTTGTTACCAAAATAATAAAATTTCCCTTGCCATGTACATAGACAGTTATTGTTATTGCCCATCACCTCGACGCTTAGTAAAACCTTACCAAGAAATAACAGATGCAAATGTGTTTTCTATTACTTCTGTGCACTAAAAAGTATTTATTGGCTTAAAAAAAGTTCATTTGCAAAATAAACAAAGTATTGTCAAGTAGCACAAATTCAGACTACTCCACATGGGCGTAGCTGGCATTTATCCTTACATCTTTCCCTCCCCTCAACTCCCCCGCCTGCCCCTGTCGCCTTTAACCACTGTCAGCAAGCCAGTTCTGACTCGTGCGTGACAACCGAACTGGGTTCCACAGGATCTGCTTGACTGTCATCTTTATAGAACATCGCCAGGCCTTTCTCCTGAAGTGCAGCTGAGTGGGTTTGAAAGGCCAACCTCTCAGTAAGTAATTACATCATAAAAACAAAAAAGCCAACTGTCTGCCATCAAGTGGACTCTGACTCATGGCAACCCCTCGCTCAGCGAAGATCCTCACATCTTTGAGGATCGCTGGTGGATTCGAGCTGCTGGCCTTTCAGTGAGCAGCCCTAATCAGTGTCCGTCGGGCAGCCAGGCTAATAGCATTTGCTAGACAACGCTCCCATGATAGTTTTACTCTTTAACTGTAATGATTACGAAAATGTGCAGCCTTGTATTGGAATGTGCATTTTTTAGCTTTCTGGGATCGATTCAGGGAATGGAGACCTCAACATTCAACTGCAAATACCTCCTGCCCCAGCACCCTGACCCTGAAATCTAACTCGAGCACGTGTCACAGATGACCTCTGCTGACTGGGACATGACTCACCAGGACAGCTGCGGGACCAACAAGTGACATGTGGCTTTGGAAACACAAAACCTAGGCGTTTGATGCCAGTAACTGTGATCATACCGGAACCCTTCACCCTGCTGGTCAGGAGATTCCTTCTACACTAATTCGCACGTTAACAACTGGACAACAGACAAGTGCCAAAAGCCCGGGTTCCCGGAGCTCAGCCTGCACACCAAACATGCCTAGCATTTACACAGGGAACTATTTAAACAGAACACGTAATGTCTACATTTCTGCTGCTTGACATGCCCAAAATACTGCCTGCTTCTCTCAGACTTCTGGAGAAGTGTGTTGCGTTGCGGTCCTTATTGTTGTTAGGGCTGTGGGGTCAGTTCCACCTCATTCTGACCCTATAAACAACAGGAGACGCTGCCCAGCCATGTGCTATATTTAAGCCCCCTGCTGCAGCCACCATGCCAATCCAGCTCATTGGAAGGCATATACAAGCAGACAGAATCTTCAATGATATCATTTTAACTATGAAACGACCTTTCTCCCTCCCGAATTGTCTTCATTTCACAGGAAATGCATGATCCCTTTTACGCCCACCCCCCCCAGTAAGACACACACTTAAAGTCTTGTGACATTAGAGCCCCTTTTATCTTTTAAAAACCAAGGTGAAATGAACAATCATGTTTTTATTCTAGTTTTTCTTTTGAAGCAGGAACAGAAACTTTCAGGTGCTCTTCAAAAATATTTGGCTATTTTCTGTTAAAAGACTCTGGAGTCTTTTTCCTCTGCCATTTAGGAGCCAGCTGAAATTTACATGGAGCCCTATGAATATCAATGGTTTTGGAGAGAAGCCCAGCAGAGGGAGAAGAGGTGCTTTTAATGGGAAACAGCGCCACACACTGGCCAGGCCAACAAAATGTTCAAGGATCTGTAACAGCACCCACTAGGTGATGACCTAGTTCCAGGGCAGTTTTTGACCCTCCAGCATAAATCTGACTGCAGTCATCGTGAAATGCTCTTAATTAATGCCGACTAGATTCACATCAGGGTATATTTTAACCTAGGAAAGCTCTGCTGTGTAAACACTGTCAAGTTGAACTAAATTAGCATAATAGCCTTCAAGGGAGGGGGTTTTCCACCCTAGCTTTTAAACACTTCTCAAATCATCCCCTATAAAACTAAATGACAGAAGCAGACCGTCTATGGATTCTATTGGGAGGCGGCTCTGTTCAGAACAAGCTCTTTGCAGCTCTTGCGTTGATTCTTAGTTTCATAAAATATGAGAACATAAGGAAGATCCAGCACCTGCCTCTCAACACTCACCTTAGACAAGGTGAACTAGCTGTCCAGAGGTTATAATGAGCATGTTTAACACCGAGAGGGGAAGCACTGTGACCAAGAGAAACCCAACGGCGTGAAACCCAGGGGAGGGTCAGTCATGAGTTGGGTCCCACTTGAGAGCAGTGCATGAGTGAGTGACTGAGTGGTGGTTCATCAATTAAGCACTCAACTGAGAACCAAAACGTGGGCGATTTGAACCCGTGCTAGCTGCTCCAAAGGAGAAAGAAGTAACAGCTTCAGAGTACAGCCTGGGAACCCTTTGGAGAGGTTCTACTGGTCCTCCAGGCCCTTATGAGTTCGAATCAACTCAGCAACAAAGGGTTATTGCTTCTTCAAAACCAAAGAATCATTGGTTCTAGACTGAGGCTTTGTCTTCACAATGTTTTTATGTAACTATAACTGTGATGGGTGGAGCCATGTCTGCAAAAACGCTAAGGGCTCATAAGGAGTGGTGCAGTTCAGCGATTAGGAAGGGTGACCGCACTCGATTAGCATGAAGCCTGTGCCACCTTTGCAAAGCCTTTCCCTGGTCTGCTGCTCAGCCACTTGCCCCTATGAAACAGACACCACAACGTAATGACCCCGTTGGCCTGCTGTGCCCCGATGCTGCCACAGGACCAGCAGAGACTGTCAACAGGACCCAAGTGCTCCGGCCTGCAGTTACACAGACAGGTATTGGCCACTGGTGGAGTAGCACATGGGAACATGGTTTTCTTCACTGTGGGGTGACTCGTAGTGACCTGCCCTGTGGGGCTACCAGGGTAGCAAGTCTTCTCACTGCCATTACGTGGATTCAGACCAAAGCGACACCATTGGGTTTCTAAATTAGAAGTGACTGTCCCTCTTTTGCCCAAGAAGTTGCTGTGCATTAAAACCATGGGAGACACCTGGCCTTCTGACTAATGGTATACCAGTGAGTCGGAACTGACACACAGCCTACCCTTCAGGGGATTTGCAGAGGCAGTAAATCACACAGTAAATCCTATCTTTGTCCTGCAGATCAACTGGAGGATTTGAACCAAGTACCTTTGTGTTGGCAATGCAATTCCTTGCCACCACAGCACCAGAAGTCCTTACAATATGTGATGGAGGGTCTTATCGTTGTGTGTCATCGAGTCAGAACCGACTCCCCCTGTAGGTTTTCAGAGGCTGTAAATCAACAGAAGGGGATTATCCATCCTTCTCCTGAAGAGCAGTTGGTGGATTCGAACCCTGTGTGTGCCTTTGGCTTGGCAGCAAGCTCACAGGGTAGTCGTCATCTGCCTCTGGGCAGCCTGCAGGGTGGGGTATTGTTCCAATGGCATGCACCCCATACAACAGGCCCCAGGCCACTTCCATAAGCCTGCTCTGACACTCTGTCAGACTAGCAAACCCTCTCTAATACATTTTTAGTGCTCATTGCATGCACACTGTGGAGAGTCCAATTAAACAATTCTTTTTAATTCCTTACTATTTTTTTTAAAATCTTTGGTTGTTGTTGTTGTTGTGTGCCGCTGAATCGGATCTGACTGGCACAGGAGGAGATTGCCTCTCCTTCTCCAGAAGAGCAACTGGTGGACTTGAACCACATGCCTTTGGGATTGCAATGCAGCTTCTTGCCACGAGGCTACCAGAACTTCCTTAACTCCTTACTTTTAAAATTGGCTTTCTTGAAGTGAATTTATGTGGATAAATTTACATGAAACTAAGCCAATTTGCATAAGATAAAATCCCCAGTGATTATGATTTGAGAAGGAATCTTATTATGGGAAGGAGCCCTGATTGTACAGCTGTTAAGTGTTCAGTTGCTAACCCAAAGTATGGTGCTTTGACTCTACCCAGTGGTTTCTTGGTAGAAAGCCCTGGTGGTCTGTTCCCATGGGGATCACAGCTTCTGGAACCCTCTGGAGCAGTTCTGCAGGATCCCAGGGGGTCACGATAAGGCAGAACTGACTCAACATCATATAACGACACAATGTTACGACAAACTTTTCCTGTGAAACCTTGGATTTTTTGTAGTCAGACACATAGCTTTTGATCCTTAAGACTGTTCGGCTTATGTGTTGCTTTCAAGAGACATTTTTATTGCAAGGGTGTAAGTCAGCTGGTTCCTTGACACACTCTTGCACAAATCCTGGTGAAATGGTCAAGGATGACCCCAGAAGAAAACACCAAATCTGTCCATAGGTCAGCCAGAGACCCAGAAGATAGCTGGTGCCCAGCCCCAACCCAGGGGAAGATCGCCAAGCATAAGGGCACCCCGGCTCCCTCCACGCTGGGGCCACTGTTCCCTGTGATGAGGCCAGATCAAGGGTTGTTCAAAGATGACTCCAGGCTAGAACAGCACTTCCCAAATCAGGTACAGAATGCATTCATCAGGGAAGGAGGAGGAAGTGGAGGAGGGAGGGGCGGGGGAGAAGGAAGGAAGGTTTCATAGCCATTTGAGTTTATTAAAGACATTTTGTTCACCTAAAGAGATCTTAAAGAAAGAGAAGGGACCCATTACTAAGCGGAAGGGAAGTGCTTTCACAATGTACATAACTGACAACAAGAAGATGTGGACTTCATTTCCACAGACCAATGGAAAAGAACACACGGATCACTACAAAATCGGGGCAGGGGTGGGGGAGGGGGAGAGACCACCAGAGCCACTGCCATCGCCTCGATCCCCACTCAGGTGAGCCACCCCCTGGATTCTCTTTACTGGAGGAAACCGCTTCTCTTTCTTCCACAGGACGGCTGGTGGAACCTAACCCTAACCCTAACCCTAACCCTAACCCTAACCCTAACCCTAACCCTAACAGCCAACCTTTGGGTTAGTAGCCCAAAAAGCAATGGACTCTACCACCAGAGCACCTTACTAAGGCCACAGTGATGCCAGGTCACACCCTGCAGACCTGGCATTGAAGAGGCCCCACACCTCTGTGATGCGTCATTGGTGGGGATGTGAATGGGTGGACCACTCCCGAAGATAGCTTGCTAGCCTTCCCAAAAGCAGCGATGGCGCTCGGCTGACAAAACCCTGAGTAGAGGTTCAACCACTCAGCTGAGGGTAGCAAGGCCCAGAGAAGCCCACGCAGCACCCACTGGTGCGTTAGCAGCTGGGTAAACTCCCGTGGAGTCACATTGTGAGATATTATGGTGGTCAAAGAAATGTACCGCAGAGGAGGACCATGTTAACAGCCAAAATAGAACTTAACTGACAGTTCTAACAAACAGCATATGGCAGGACACCCACTTATCAAGATAAAAATAACTGGAATTAAAAGAGAATGATTAGTAAACACATGGGTGCAGAGTGTCTAGAAAAAGGAGAGGAAAGGGTGTGGTGGCCGTGGACGTAGGACACGGCGTGGACGCAGGCCTGTCTGGGTCTGAGGCGTGGGGATGTCCTGGGCTGGTGGCCCCTCGCAGCCTGCAGGGATGCTCCCTGTGGCTTGCCCAGCCTGCTGAGAACTTCCCGAGGAAGCATCTCCAGGCCACACTGCTGGAAGTTAAATTTCAATGTCAACAGTGGCATGCTAGCACACGTCAACTTGAAAAGGTAACACAGCAAAACCTGTGGAAGCCAGAACCTGCCTAAGGTGGCAACTGGTCAGAGATGGAAACACTTTCCATTAATAGAGAGTAACAGGAAAGTGGCCAGACTGTACCCTGTCAAAGGCGAATGCTTGGAAGACCCGGCAAAACAAGGCCGACCCATCTAGTTCCAGCTCTCACAGGTTTCACTACCATTAAACAGCTAAAACCAAGAGGCTAGTAAACTGATTTTGATTTACGGCAACTCTGTGTGTGTCAGGGTGAACCTCTGCTCCATAGGATTTCAATGGCTGACTTCTGAGAAATAGATTGCGAGCCCTTTCTTCTGAGGCACCTCTGGGCAGACTCAAACCTCCACTCTTTCTGCTAGCTGCCAAGCATGTACACGTTTCTTTGTATCACAAAAGGCTCCCTGCCATCCAGGTGTTCTGATCCATGGTGACTCTATAGAGTAGAACTGCTCCCCAGCTTTCCAAGGCTGGCCACTTGTACAGCACAGCCTGCCTCATCTTCCTCCCCAAGAGCAGCTGGAGAGAGGGGTGTTTGTGAGACACCATGGAAGCCAGTGCACCAGCCCGAGCCTCCTCACTAGCTGGCAAGCGGAATGGCTGTCAGGAGCCATGTCTGGGATGCTGGTGGAAATGCCATGACTCAGGAAGCATGCTTTATCTAGCACCATGTTCCTAAAATTTAAAAATACAACCAGGTGAAAAGAACTAAATGCTAGTCACCATCTATTTCTTTCCACAGTAACTAAGGTACAACGCTTCTAGAGTGAAACTAAATGCATTGTTTCTAGGAAGAGTCAATCAAAAAAGCAATTCTTTCTTTCTGGGTGCAAAGTCAGAGAGCAAGGCTTAGTGACTGAATGCTACCCTTGGGAACAATGTTGTTGTTGTTGTTGTTATGTGCCGTCGAGTCGCTTGCGACTCATAGCGACCCTATGTATAACAGCCCTAAACTCTGCTCTGTCCTGTGCCAGTCGCACTGTCTCTGACACTCCCATCCCAATTATCCCAGTCACTGAATCAATCCACCTCATAGAGAGCCTTCCTCTCCTGCG
>NW_006399865.1:1013362-1024852 GCF_000299155.1 Elephantulus edwardii
CAAGCAAACTAAAGCTGTGTACAATCTCAATCTCTTCACCATCCATCCTGATGCTGCCAATTGGTCCAGTGGTCAGAATCTTTGTCTTCTTGACACTGAACCTCAATCCATATTGGAGGCTGTAGTCCTTGACCCTCTGCAGTAAGTGCTTCAGGTCCTCCTCAGTTTCAGCAACTTAACAATAAGGGACAAAAAGGTAACACTCAAATGCCTGAAAAGTGTCGATTGCCATCGCGGGTGACACAGCCCCAGATTTCGTTGAGCTGCCTCGAGTCCCTGGTCAAGCAATGTGTCGCTGTTAGAAGAAAGTTGAGGGGAAAGTCCAAGGAAGGAAATGGAGCCATGGGGTGAGGAATGAGCACGGTGTGACTGTAAAGCAGACAGTGCGAGGCCTCTGTCAATGGGCTGCTCTTGGACTGAGCTCATAGGCCTGCATCCTGCACCGAGCTTCTGGTGCACAGAGCTCTACCCTTGGGGGAGATACGGACAGGAGGAACAAGGCCATGTGGACAAACTCCAGACCATGGGCTAGGAGCTCACTCAGGAAGGTAGAGTGTGTGCAGAGAGAAAGACAAGGAGCCGGCGAATCTAAAAGGAAACAAGCCAGACAGTTACTACAACACCATCACCTTCCTCCTGGTGACAGTCAGGAAGCATCAGTCGCTCAAGAGGGGCAGCATGTTTGATAGAGCAGAGCATCAGCAAAGAATGAGGTGAGCTCTCCGTGAGCTGGACTGGCAGGACAGTGGAGACAATGGGCTCAGAAAGACCAGTGACCAAAAGGGTTAGGCAGAAGTGGGCACTGTTTCCTGGACTGCACTACAGTCGCCTTTGGGCTGGGCTGACTCCACAGCACGCCTTGGAGACTTCTGGAAAGTTTAGAGCTGGGATTTGGAGCAAAGTTTAAGTAACGTTACAGTAGGAACTAATACTTTCACGTTATTGAGCCTTCTTCATTTTGGTAAGATGACCTCGTGTGTCACAGACTAGAACTTCTCCACGTGGTTTCCATCTTTATGGAAGCAGATCACCAGGCCTTTCCTCCACAGTACCACTGGCACCTCACGAAAAAAGAATGGTAATCAAATTCCAACAACTCAGCCACTGAAAACTCTACAGAGAACATTTCTACTCTGACATGAATGGGGGTGCCATAAATCGGAGTGACTCCACAGTGCCTTCTCCAATTCTTTCCACTGATGTCATCAATCTGATTCCTGTGTGGTTTGTCAGGTGAGGTCCATATTTAAAGTCACCTTTTGTGTTTCTTAAAAAAGGCTTTTGCCGTGAATAAATCATTGAACATAAAAAATTCAATCACTCAATCTCCAGTCTCATTTTTGTCACCAAGTTTGTACGTTCTGACTATCATTCCTTCTTCATCATTTCAAATTGTATGCATCCCAGTCATCAATAATTATTAATGCATTATTAATTGCAAGTTTTGTCAATTTGAGACTGTAAAAGTTGGTAGAAATCTTCAATTTCCTCCTCTTTGGCTTTAGTTGTTGGTGTATATATTTGAATAATAGTCACATCACTAGGTCTTTCTTGTACACTATGGATAGTATCCTATCACTTGCAATATTGAACTTTAGGATAGATCTTCAAATTGTCTTTTTAACTTTGAAGGCAACACCATTCTTCCTCAGTTTTAAATTCTCAGCATAGTAGGTCATATGATTGTTTGATTCAAAGTGGCCCATGACAGTCCATCTCAGTTCACTAATGCCTAGAATATAGATCTTCACATGTTCCACTTCATTTTTTACAACTTTCCATTTTCCTGCACTCATACTTGGTACATTCTGTGCTCCAATAATTAACGGTTTCTCCTAATTTTGATGGATTTCCCATCTAGGCTGTACCTCTAATATTATAGTTACCTGCGTTTTTCTACTCAAAGGGTTTTCGAAAGTCTGTTAACTCAGAAGTGAATGGCCAATTCTGCTTCCTAGTCTCTCCTAATCTAGGAACTCTGCTACAATCTGTCTACCATGGGTGATCCTGCTGGCATGTGAAGCACCAGTGGTACTTCCAACATCAAAGCAACCTACAAGTTACCCAGTACATCTAACTGATAGACAAGTGCTGTATTAATAAGAGCAAATTATAAACAAATAAGCACATACACGCCTAGGATATAAAGTAATTAGCAACATGCATACCATTACCTAATATAACAAACTGACAGATGTACCTTTTAACAGTTGGAGAAGCTCAATATCAGCAGTCAAGACCAGGCCAGGTACTGACTGTGGAACAGACCATCAATAATTTCATGTGCAAATTAATTTGAATCAGAATAAAATGAAAACAAATACCCAAGACCCAAAATATGATTTTGAGTATATCCCACTTGAATTTAAAAACAATCTCAAGTACAGGCTTGAGGCATTGAACACCAATGGTCAAAGACCAGATGAGTTGTATGATGACATCTAAAATATCATCCATGAAGAAAGCAAAAGGTCATTACAGAGACAGAAAAAGGAAAAAAAAAAACAAAAAACACCAAAGTGACTGTCAGAGGAAGCTATAAAAATTGCATTAGAGTGTTGAAAAGCCAAAACAAAGGAAAGAGACACCAGAGTAAAAGATGCTGAACAGAAGGTTTCAAAGGGCAGCTCGAGAAGACAAAGCAAAATATTTGCAAAGAACTGAGGTCAGAGAATAAAAAGGAAAGATTTTGCTCAGTATTTCTCAAGCTGAAAGAACTGAAAAACAAAATCCAACCTTGAGTTGCAATAATGAGAGATGCCATGGGCAAAATCTTGAATGATCCAGGAAGCATCAAAAGAAGACGGAAGGAATACATGGAGTCACTGTATCAAAAAGAATTGGTCGGCACTGAAAAATTTCAGGAAGTACCATACAAACAAGAGTAAATGGTAATACAGAAAGAGATTTAAGCTGTGTTGAAGGCATTGGCAAAAAAATAAAGCCCCAGGAATTGATGGGATATCCACTGACATGTTGTAACTAACAGATGCAACCTTAGACATACTCACCAATTTATGTCAGGAAATGTGGAGGACAGGTTTCTGGCCGACTGATTGAAAGAGGTCCTTATTTCTTCCCTTTCTCAAGAAAGGTAATCCAACAAAATGTGGAAATCATAGAACAGCAGCATTAATATCTTGAGCAAGCTAAATATTGCTGAAGATCATCCCAAAACAGAAAAACACATTGACAGAGAACAGCCAAAAGTTCAAGCTAGGTTGACAAGAGGCTATATGCCACCAGGGATATCATTGCTGATGTCAGATGGATTCTAGCTGAAGGCAGAGAATACCAGAAAAATGTCTATCTGTGTTTTACTGATTATGCAAAGGCATTTGATTGTGTGTTATCATAACAAATTATGGCTAACATTGAAAAGAATGGGAATCTCAGAACATTTAATTGTGCTTAAGCAAAATCTACACCTAGACCAAGGAATTGTTGTCTGAATGGAGCAAAACTCCATGGTGTAAAATCAGAAAGGGTGTGTATCAGGGATGGATCCTTTTTCTCCATACCTAATCAATATGTATGTTGAGCAAATAATTTGTGAAGTGAAACTCCATGAAGAGGAATGTGGCATCAGGATCAGAGGAAGGCTCATCAACAACCTGTGTTATGCAGCTGACACAAACTTGATTACTGAAAGTGAAGAAGACCTGAAAACATTTGCTGCAAATGATCAAGGATTGTAGCTTTCAATATGGATTACCATCAAGAAGACAAAAGTCCTCCATAGTGGGCCAATAGACAACATCATGTTAGATTCAGAAAGGACTGAAGTTGTCAATTATTTCACCTTGCTTGGATCCACAATCAAACCCCTGGTATCAGCAGTTAGGAGATCAGGAGATATATTGCATTGGGCAAGTTCTACTGTCAGGGATCTCTCCAAAATACTGAAGAGCAAAGATGTTAATCTGAAGCCTAAAATCTGCCTAATTCAGGACATGGTCTTTTCAGCCACTTTGCTATTCATCTGAGAGCTGGACAGTGAATAAGGATGACAGAAGAACTGATGCCTTTGAGCTGTGGTGCTAGAGAAGAGTGCTGAATGTCCCACAGATGGCGATGATGGTGAAACTTCATCTCTCTTACCGGGGACATGTTGCTAGCAGAGGCTCTTTCTTGGAAAGGAACATCATGCTTGGAAAGATGGAGGGTCAGCAAAAGAGAAGAAGACCCTCAATGAGATGGATTGACACTGTGCCTGCAGCAAAGGGCTCAAGTGTATCAGAGATGATGAGGATAGCACAGGACAGGACGGGGTTCAGGTCTGTTGTTGCTAGGAGTCCAAGAACCACAGCAGCAGGGTTTGGCTTTGTGGTGCAGTGAGTACTTCACATGTAGCCCTCCACTTTGTGATGTGTTGGCAATGCTAGCCTCTGTGCCTATGGCTGTGTGCCCACTTTGGAGTGAGTTGCCCACTATGTTAATGGGGTATGATTAGGCTGGGGTATCACATGAGTCACCACCTTACTAAAGGGTGGGATTCAAGTCAGTAACCACCCTTTGTTTCCACAGGGGTGTAGCCTGCATCCCATGTGTAGAATTTTCTGGCATGGTTTTCTCTCTTGCTCTGAGCTTGGTGTCTGACTGGTCACCATCTGTCCTCCTACTCTTGGTTCTGAGCTAGCAACCTGTCATCTGACCTGACTTGCTGGCTTCTGCAGCCCTGTGAACTAGGGGTCCATGGCCAGGCTCCACAATCTCCACTGCCGAGGCTTCATGAGCTCTGTGAGACATGCAAAGAGTGGTGGACTCCAAGACAGGGATGGGAATGCATGAGTAGCTGTTAGAGATGGTGGCATGGTACAGCAGTGTAAGAAAGTCAGACACTGGGGACCTCTTTAGCTACTGTTTCACGTGCTAATGCTTCTAAAAGAAATCGTCTGTGCAGGTTGCTAGCTCAAAGCATGGCAGTGAAACCTAATTGCTGTAATCCATATTTCATGGACACAGCACATGGGAAATTATAAACTCATTTTCAAAGTATTTCTCAGTGGAATCCAAAAACAGCTTCCTTTCTTCCATGATCCAGCCTAACCTGTTTTCACTCAGATATCTTCTATGAAGAAAGAAGAAGGTGGAAGCAAAAGGAACACATGTTCTCTCATCTGACATTAAACTCCACTCATGCACACCTATGTTTATTGCTGCACTGTTCACAATAGCAAAGAGTTGGAAACAACCCAAGTGCCCATCAACAAATAAATGGATAGAGAAGCTTTGGTATATTCACACAATGGAATACTATACAGCACTGAAAAACAAGGAACTCATGAAATATACAAAATGAGTGAGCCTGGAGTGAAATATCTCAGTCACAAAAAGACAAATATTGCATAATGCCACTGTTATAGAACAAGTCTGACATTGGATTTAGGGGGAAACTAAGAAAAGAGGGGATAAATAATATACACTTCATTGAAACAGATCAGGGAGAGAACTGTTTAAAAGGGATACATGATTAGGTATTATTTGCATGACAAGAGTCCAGAATAAGAGCTGCTTAGTGGAATGGACTGGTGGGCGGGATTGCATAACAATGAAAAATTTTTTTTTCTTTCCAAAGAGAAAAGCTAACTGAGGGGGAAGGGTGGGCAGGGAGAAAAATATACAACAAGGAATGAGTTGAAATCCAAGTTCTCTATAAATTTTCATTAAAATATCAATAAAAAATTCTAAAAAATTAAAATAAAAGAAATCCATTCAGGTATAAAAGAGAAGAAATTAAAAATAATAATACATTTTAAAAATAAATTAAATTTTAATAAAGAGAGAAGAAATAGTTCTGTAAAATAAGGCAAAATCTGGAGAAACAAGGAAGGTCTCCATTCCCATTTCCAGACAGACATCAGGCTGGTGGCCACCATTTCCATCATGGTGCCCACGTGCTTTCTCAGCCCCTGCAGTCAAGACGCACTTCTCTCCACAGGGTCTACCTTCTGGCCGAATCTCTTTATACTCCCACTGTGTGTGGCCATCACAGATTTTCAATCTACCAGATTTTGAGAGGACATTTCCAAAATCATCCTAGAACCATCACGCCATACTCTACAGTTACATCGACTGGCAGTATTGGTTTTTATTTTTCAGGCTAAGAGGCTGGTCTAGTAAATGTGAAGCTTAAGCGAAACAGAAATTGCTGGTTCATAACCAAGTGAGAAAGCTAGGGACATAAAGATGTCGGTGGGTTATTATTGGCTGGGTTGGGTTTTTTTTTATTTGCTAATTGCTCTGTAACCACAACAAACTGGTACAGAGGAAGGTCCTGTACAAAACACAGCAAAGGTTCAAAGATGGAGGCGTTCTCTTAGCAAGGCTGAAGATTTCAGTCTCTGATATTTGGAATTTAGGCTGCAGTCCTTGTTTTTGGATGGATCACTGGGTGTGTGGGCATAGTCCATGCTTTAACCAGATCTGAAAAGAAGAATGGCAACTTGGCCCAGGTAGAAGTAGATGAAGTGCTTAGTTTCATGTGTCACATAACTGCCGAAGTTTCTCCCCACGATGCAGTGCCAGGTGGGGTTGTACTTCTTGTCAAACTCCTTGATGTGGGCTGCGATGTCCTTCTCTATGTTGTATTTCTCCAGCGCCTGGGTCGCACACTCCACCGAGTCCTGTTGAATCTCCTCCAACATGCCCGCATTTTTGATCACCACTTTTGGGTCGCACACAGTAACCACGGAGCAGGGACTAAGCGTCTGCGATGGCTTTCTGGGGGAGGGGTTAGAGCGACTCAAGCCCGGCACCACCTGCCACTGCTCGCGAAGCCGCGGCGCATCTCTGTTGGCTGGGTTTTTAACACCAGCACACACATTAACGTGAGCTGCTAGGAATGACTAAAGTAATACGCACGATGCTTTTTAAGAGATTATTGTAATGTGCATGTTTATTACTATCAAATGCGAGTGTCATATTTATAGCCATTTATGAAGTGCTGGAGATGGTTTAAAACATTTCATGTTTTGTGACTATTACCCACCTTCGTGCATTAAAAAGAAAAAAACCCAAAAAACCAACAACCAAAAAAAATCACAAACAAAACCACCACACAAACCAACCCCAAACCAAAAACCATAATTCTATTCTGAAGGGGTTGCTCATTATTTATATCACAATTAACTGATGTGGCATTTGACAAACAGAAGTGGCTTCTCTGACCTCCTCTCTCCCCCATTCCCTAGAGAATTAGAATTGATTGCTTTCTTTTTATAATGGTCATGTGCAGTCAAATTAAGAGGTCATTGCCATTTCATAAAAATGTTAGCCTTGCAATGAATGTAATCTGAATAGTGGCTACATAACTGTGAATGGGCTTGCCACCTTCTCTGTCTGATCCAAATGTTCAAGTAGAAATTGTAAGCTGTTGTACTGCATGATAGTTTATAGTTTACCATTAACCATTCTGTAAGAGGACCATCGTCACCTTAGCCCTCTTTTGTTGTTAGAGGAAACCAAGTTGATCCCAACTCATAGTAACCTCCCCACCCCCCAGCCCGTGACAGAGCAGACCTGCCTTGTGAGCTGTTCTCGGCTGCCACTTTTACGGAATCACGGCACCAGGCTTTTAGAGCCATTGGGTAGGTTCGAACTGCTCACCTTTTCATTAGCTGTGGAGTGTTTAGCTGTTGCACCCCAGGGCCCCTTACAGATAAGAAAATGAAAGAATCTGGCACCAAGTGCGGGGCTGCTGGGCCTGATGCACGACCAGCCACCCCAGAGGCTGGGCTTTTCTGCCTTAGACCTCATACCAAAACCCAAAGCTCAAGGAAAGGTTTTAGGGGAAGGAAGGGAGAAGTTGGGGGCAGGGTTAAATCACTGTGTCCTCAGTAAAGAGCCAAAGGTTGACAGTAAAACACTGTGCTGAGCCATAGATTCACGAGTTAAAAGGCAGACTCTAAGAACAGCAAAGAGCAGGACTACTACTGCCTGCATGACTAGCTCTGTTTACCAACCAGAGTGACAAGGCCCCAGGGCGGCACACCAGGTCAGTGCTGGGCAAATGGAAAAGCTGGCAGCTGGAACTCACCCACCGGACCCCGGGAGCAAAGAACTGTGAGCCAATCCCTTCAAGATTACAGTGCTGCCCTGTCACCTGGGGCCAAAAGCTACTCAGCAATACTCAACAGCAACAACATGACAAGGCAAGCTTCCTGGGTGGCCCATGTATTTTGCATTTGGCTGCTATCCAAAAGGCTGATGATGGTTCAAACTCACCCAGTGCCACGTGAGAGGAAGGCCTGGAGATGTTTCCCTAAGTGTTACAGCCAAGAAAACCCTGTGGGCACAGCACTGTTCTGAACCGGTGCTGGCTCAGAAGTCAGAGCTCATCTGATGCCGATGGCCTCGGGCTTGTTCTGTTTAAATGACAAGGGTACTAACCAATCCAAACAGATGAATCGGCATGGAAAAAACCTCTCCACGTCCACTGCCACAGACCCCACAAAGGGATCTGAGCAGTTCCACAGGGGTCCCGAGGGCAAAACCCTCCAGGCTCAGACTGCCACATCTCTGTCTCATGCAGCTGCTGCTGGATTTCAGTAACAGATCTTTCAATTAGCAGCTGTACCACCCAAGCTCCTCCACGCCACACGGGATACCTGGATACAGTCCAGCCACGCATGTTGCCTCAATGGAGGCCTGACACAATTAAGCAAATTTAGATGCAGGAGAAGGAAGGGGTGAGACAGGAAGTAGAAATATACTAATGTTATTCTTATTCACAGTGAAGAGCATTGTCTAACAAAATAGAGAAATAAAGCTATTACACAAAGTTCTAAAGATCATAACTAGACTTCTCTTAAAAATGTGCTTGGCTAATAATCAAAAGGTTGGAAATTTGAATCTACCCAAAGGCACCATGGAAGAAAGACCTGGCGATCTACTTCTGAAAAATCGTCAGTAAAAGCCCTGCTGAGCACAGTTCTATTCTGACACACCTCAGGGCACTTAGAGTGAAATGATTCAATGGCGTCTGGGGGACGTGGCCCCTCTGACTGGTTTCCAGAGTCCTTGGGTGGCACAAAGGGTTAAGTACTCTACTGCTGCCAAAAGACTGGTTGTTTGAACTCGCTCAGAAGCAACTTGGAAGAAAGGCCTGGTAATCACCTTCTCCTAGGTCTTGAAAATCCCGTGGCATGCAGTTCTACTTTGCACATCTGCCAGGTCAATGGCAAGCAACGGTGATGACAGAGACCACCTCTCTCCCTCCCCCTAGGAGTGGGACTGGTTTCTTGTGGCTGCTCTCACCTTTGCCCTTACAATCTCTGCTGGCTCTCCACCACCTTTGTATCCACGTCTCTGGATCAAACTTGTAAATATTCACAGGAGGTCCTGTCTTCTTGGTAGACTGGAAACATTGACTTTTATTTTTTCAAATCCTTAAAACTAAAGAAAAACAAACAAAACCTCAAAAACCTTTCTTTTGTGCTTTGAATGAGTTGACTGAGAAAATTGTTTTTCCATTCAGTTCTAGGTTATAGTTTATGACATTAATTGTGGTCCCCACCTTGTAGCCTCACTCTTCCTTGTTCCTCCCTGTGATTCTTGTTTCCATCCATCGTTCCATCTCTCTCTGCATTCTGAGATTTCTCCCTGAGTGAATACTGCCCTTTTGATTGTGTGATTGATTATTCTAAGAGGTAAATACCTCCCCAGTGTCACTGTTCACCTTGGAATCCTGCTGTTGCTTCATTCAAAGTTGAGCCATAGGATGAGCTTAGTTCTAAGTTGAAGGTGACTGAGGGTTGTAGTCTCAGGGGATATCTATCTGGTTCTTTACTGTTGTCTGGAAAGGCAGGGCTGAGAGAGTAAATCAAGGCAGAACACCATGACAAGCTTATGTACCATAGCATAAGGTACCAAATCCACTCTGTAGCCCAATGAGGTTGGCAGGAAGCCCTTGTTTCTAGCTTTTCTTCTTCATCTAAGAGGGGAACTGTGAGCCTCCAAGCAGACAGGAGTAGTGACTGGAGGTAGAGAGTAATCAGAGTAGATGGCAAAGCCATTTATCATGAAATTTTAATTACAAGACGATGATTTAAATTTATCTCTAGGTCCTCGTCACCCAGCCTGGCGCCTGGAACACAGTGGTTACCTGACAAATGCCTATTTAATGATAGAATGAATGAAGAGGACATATTAAACATTATGTACGTTATGCATTATACATGACAAAGTAAGATAGCACCCAGTTCTGGTAACCTCTGAGCATCTGCTCAGGACACACGTGCTGTGGTTCACTGGAGGGGAGTGGGGGGCTTCCAGGGAGATCGCCAAGCAGCCGGCCAGTGAACCTCTGTGACCACAGCCTCAGCCCTGGCCTCTCCCTGGGCTCTGGAGTGGTCAGAAGAGCAGAGAAACGTCCAGAACTCACCCCGTGAGAGCGGGGCAATGGGATTCCTGACAGCCAAACCATGGTGACAGATGGTGGCTGCTGTGTCAGAGCAGAGCTGGCTCCCTGGGAGTTTAATGCTGGTGGGAGCAGATTGCCAGGCCTTTCTTCTAAGGTACCTCTGGGGAGACTCGAATCTCTAACCTTGCAGTGAGCAGTCAAGCTCTTGCACCACCCAAGGATTCCAAGCAGATGGGTACTAAGTGTTTTAATGCAAAAATGCGGTGAAAAGCCGTCACCAGGAGACGGAAAGTCACCAGACAATTTAGGACAATACCAGCTAAGGTTCGGTAATCAGTGAGGAGGGTACAGAGGTGTTGGGGGGGGTAGTTCTGACCACAGTTGCAGCGGCACATGTCTCCATGTGATCCCAGCGTGGTCACCTACCAGCCAGCCAGTATGATTCCTGGCTGCCTGTGGACAAGAGGATGCACATTGTCCAGTCCTGTATCAGCTTCACCAAGTAGCTACTGTGTGTGTCTAGTATCTTCCAGCTGAGGGATTCTCTCCCAGCACTGTATCAGCTACTATAAGCCATTGGGTTCTCACCAGCTAATTTTGGGAGTAGATCACCACACCATTCTTCCTGGACTGTCTCAGTCTGTGAGTTCTGCTGCAACCTGTCCCTACAGGTGACCCTGCTGGTATCTGACACACTGGTGGCATCGCTTCCAGCACCGTGGTGACATACACGTGCCGCAGCATGACACTGACAGGGAGTGAGGGATATGGGGCTAGCTACAGAGGATTAAAAGCAAGATTCTGCTGAAAATTATCCCAAAACGACTGGAACAGCACATCAACCTGCCAGAAGTGCAGGCTGGGTTTAGAAGAGGCCGTGGAACTTGGGATATTGTAGCTAATGTCAGATGGATCTTGATTGAAAGCAGACAGTACCAGAGAAATGTCTGTGTTTCATTGACTATGCAAAGGCTTTTGACTGTGTGGATCACAAAAAACTGTGGCTAACTCTGAGAAGAGTGGGAATCCCAGAACTCTTGATTGTGCTTATGTAAAAACCATACTTGGACCAGGAAGCAGTCGTCAGAAAAGAGCAAGGACACCACATGGTTTAAAATCACAAAAAC
>NW_006399865.1:1026679-1044932 GCF_000299155.1 Elephantulus edwardii
CTGAGGAGGACCTGAAGCGCTTGCTGCAGAAGGTCAAGGACTGCAGCCTTCAGTATGGATTGAAGATCAACATCAAGAAAACAAAGATTCTCACCACGAAGCCAATCAGCAGCATCATGATAGATGGAGAAGAGACTGAAATTGTTAACAGCTTTAGTTTGCTTGGCTCCACAACCAACACTCTTGGTACCAGCAGCCAGGAAATCAAAAGACGAATTGCATTGGGAAAGTCTGCTGTTAGGGACCTCTCCACAGTACTGAAGAGCAAATGATGTCAGTCTAGAGACTATGCTGTTCCCGATACAGGCCATAGTCTTGACAACTACTTGCTATGCATCAGAGAGCTGGACAATGACGAAAGAATGATATGAGAATTGATTGCCTTTGACCTGTGGTGCTGGGGAAAAGTGTTGAATATACTATGAACTGCTAGGAGAACAAACAGGTTCGTCCTAGAGAAGGTGAGACCAGGCTGCTCCTTGGAGGCAAGGATTCTGGAGCTCCACCTGACATATTTTGCACATGTTACAAGGTGGGATCAGTCCTTGGAGAGGAACATTATGCTTGGGAGTGTGGAGGGACAGCGCAGGAGAAGAATACCCTCAATGAGATGAATTGACTCAGTGACTGGTGTAGTGGGGGTAGGGGTGCCAGGGACAGTGAAGTTGGTTCAGAATAGAGCAGGGTTCAGAGTTGTTGTATATAGTCGTTATGAGTTGCAAGTGACTCAATGGCACATAACAAAAACAATGAAGGATTTTATGTTTGCCACAAAAGCCCTTTTTATGATAGCCTTATAATAAACACGAGCCCTGGTGTTTGCAGCTAACCACCACCACCTGTCATGTCTGCCACGGTGGCTCTTGTTAACCTACGATGTGACCTCACTAAAGACTTACTACAATGAAGCTGCTCATTCTTCGCCAGAAAGAAGGCGAGACACTTGGGCAATGGGCATAAGAGGAGGACTCCCTCCATGCCTTTGCCACAACGGTGCCTGAGGGGGTATCTCTTGTCGTGATATGTTGAGGAGTATGAGTGCTACCAACATTTCCACTTCCTGTTCCCATTTACGGATGTACAAGTTGGCTCTAAAAGAACAAGAATACCAGACAGTCATATTAGCTGATTTTTAACCATCCAATATTCAGGATACTACCCCTGATCTTAGCCAAGTGATAGGTGGAGAAAGAAGTGAAGTTGTCCATGATTTCATCTTCCTGGGATCAACCATCACCAGCTTTAGTACCAGAAGTCAGGAAATAAGGAGACATATTGAATTGAGCAAGTCTGCTGTCAGGAACTGCTCCAAAATGTTGAAGAGCAATGACGCCAACTTGAAGACTAAGGTACACTTACTTCAGCCATGGTCTTCTCAATCATCTGCTACACAACAGAGAGCTTAAAAATGAATAAAGATTACAGAAGAAGGATTGATGCCTTTGAGTTGTGGTGTTAGAGAAGAATGCCGAATATCCCATGGACTATCAAAAGAACAAACAGATATATCTTGGGGAAAGCGCAGCCAGAGTGCCCCTTGGTGGTGCGGATGGTGAAGTTTCATCTCACAGACTTTGGGCATGTTGGAGGAGAGGCTATTCCTCAGAAAGGGATATCATGCTTGGGAAGGTGGAGGGTCAGTGAAAAAGAGCAAAACTCCTAAGAGGCCAGAGGTTACAAAGCAGGTGGCCTCCTCCAGTATCACATTGTCGAGTGCCATCCGGTCTGTCCTGATACTGTGGGATGAAACATCACTCGGTCCTGCATCATCCTCTATGTTTGAGCCCACAGTTGTGGCCCTGTTTCAAACCATCTCATTGAAGGTTTTCTTCTTTTCCACTGACCTGCTACTTTACCACACAGATGTCCTTCTCCATGAACTGGTCCCTCCTGATAACACATCCAAAGCAGATGAGATGACGTCTTACCACCCTTGCGTCTGAGGAGCATTGTGACTCCATTTTGTCCAAGACAGATTCATTTGATCTTCTGGCAGTCCATTCTTTGTCAACACCACAGTTCAAAGGCATCAATGTTTCTCCAGTAGTCCTTATTCGTTGTCCAGTCTTCACATATATAAATGAGGTGGATGAAAATTTATCCATTTCTTTGTTCAGGCACAACTTATCTCTTGACTCTCCAACACTTTGAAGAGGTCTTTTTTCAGCAGATTTTCCCAGTGAAGTGTCATGTGATTTTCTGACTGCCATTCCCAGTATCATATGGGAAATAAACTTAATCAAATTTGGACAACTGTGAGCGTTTCCTCATACTAAGAACAACCAATGGTCCACCAGAAAGAATAAGGCTCCACAGACATTCATGCCCACCCAGCGCTTCAGAAGGTGACCTTATGTGGAAACAGGGTCTATTAGGTAGGGTGAGGTCATAATGGAATAAATGTAGACCCTAAATCCAATGACAAGTGTTCTCAAAAGGACCTATGAAGACTGAGATGCTTAGAAAGGATGACATGTGAAGATGCAGACCCAGGAAAACTGGAATGATGCTTCCACAAGCCAGGGGATGCCAACAACTGCTGGCAACTACCAGAATCTGGGGGAGAGGCATGGAATGCTTCTCTCCCTCAAGGCCCCAACAAGGAACCAACACAGCCAATACCCTGATTTCCAACTTCCACTAGCCTGCAGAGGATTCCTGGGTGAGTTGTTTCTGGATGAGCTGTCCAGAACTCCAGGACCCTCGAGAGTTCCTGGTGGAACCAATGGTTTAGCACACAAAAACTAGCTGAAAGTCGGTGGTTTAAACCCACTCCTATGCATCTCGGAGGACATGCCTGGCAATCCACTTCTGAGAGATCACAGCCTTGAAAAGCCCGCAGAGCAGCTTTACTCTGCCCAGAACTGGAGCAGGCATCTTGAAAGAGCATTCCACTTTACCCCGGGATTTCCTCTAATCCTCTGTTAGAGAACAGGATTCCTGGGGAGTACAGTAGATTAAGCACAGTTCAAACCCACCAGTCACTCTGTAGGAAAGGGTTGAGGTAGTTTTTGTCAAGAGTCAAGTCTTTGTCACAAGATAAAAGTAAACAACCCGATTGCAAAATGGGCACAGGATATGAGCAGACACTTCACCAAAGAAGACATTCAGATGGCCAAGAAGCACATGAAGAATTGTCCAAAATCCCTAGCTCGAAGAGAGATGTAAATCAAAACAACTATGACATATCATCTCACCCCAGTCAGAATAGCAGAATTTAACAGAACAGCAAGCAACAAATGCTGGCAAAGTTGTGGAGAAACTGAAACCTGTATTCACTGCTGGTGGGAGTGTACAATGGTGCGTAGCACTTTCTCAAAAAGTTGCAAATAGAAATACCATTTGACACAGCAATTCCACTACTGGGAATATACCCTGAAGAGACCATAGCTGACATCCAAGCAGATATATGCACACCCATGTTTATTGCGGCTTTGTTCACAATAGCAAAGAGCCGGAAGCAACCCAAGTGCCCATCAACAAACGAATGGATAGAGAAGCTGTGGTATATTCACATAATGGAATATAATGCAGCACTGAAAAACAAGGAACTAATGAAATATTATACAAAATGAGTGACCCTGGAGGACATTATGCTGAGTGAAATATCTCAGTCACAAAAGGGTAAATTCTGCATAATTCCACTGTTACAGAACAGGACTGACATAGGGGTTGGGGGAAAACTAAGGAAAGAGGGGATGAATAATGTGCATGGCTTTGAAACAGATGAGGGAGAGAACTTTATAAAAGGGATAAATGTTTAGGTATTATTGGCATGACAAGTGTCCAGAGTAAGAGTTACATAGCAAAATGGTCCAGAGCAGGGGAAAGGGGACTGCATAACAATGAAATAACTTTTTTTTCCAAAGAAAAATAAGAACTGGGGGGCAGGGAGGAAAATGTGCAACAGTGAATGAATGGAAATCTTTGTAAACTTTCATTAAAATAAAAAAAAAAAGAGTCAAGTCTTAGAAACTCCATGGGCAGTTCTGTTCTGTCCTGTAGGAGCAGTAGGAGTCGTCTGAATGAACCCCACATGAGGGTTCTGTTCGCTTGTCTAAGGTGTCCTTGCATGGTCCAAATGGCTAGTCTGGTAACTGAAACACTGGAGGCTCAAACGTACCCTGAGGGACTAATTCGGATTACTTCCAAAACATCAGCCATGAGCTGGCATCCACTCAAGGGCAACCTGCTTGTTTGTAGAGAATTCTCTCTCTCTCTCTCTCTCTCTTCCCCCCCTCTTCATAAGTGTAAGGCCCGCTCCATCTCACGCCCACCTCTTTTTTAAAAATTAATTTAAATGAAAGTTTACAGAGATTTTGGATTTCCATTCATTTATTTTTGCACTTTTCTCCCTGCCCACCTCTCCCACCCAGTTCACTCTTCTCTTTGAAAAGTAAAAGAAAAATTCTTTCATTGTTATACAATCCTTCCCCCCAGGTCCACTCCACTATGCAGCCTTCGTTCTGGACTCCTGTCATGACAATAATACCTAATTATGTATCCCTTTTAAACAGTTCTCTCCTTCATCTGTTTCAATGCATTATACATTATTTATCCCCTCTTACTCAGTCTACCCCCAACCCCGATGCCAGTCCCGTTTTACAACAGTGGCACTATGCAGTATTTGTAATTTTGTGACTGTGATGTTTCACTCAGCATAACGTGTTCCAAGGTCACCCATTTTGAATATTTCATGAATTCCTTGTTTTTTAATGCAGCATAATATTCCATTGTGTGAATATACTAGAGCTTCTCTATCCATTAGTTTGTTGATGCAAAGAATTCTCTTCTACCTTCAGGACCCACTGCTATTCATTGTCTAAAAATGAAGAGGAAAAGATACACAAGTGTGTGTCTTAAATAAGGAGCCGTGTTGGCTGTTAGCTTGAACCCACGGAGCGGCTCTGTGGGAGAGGAGAGCCCGCGGCCTGCTCCCTGTAAAGAGGGGGGACAGGGAACCATTCCTTCTTCTGCATGGGAGGATTTGCAGGTGCACTTGATCAAACGGCAGAGGAGATTAGAGACGTTTTCCATCTGAGGATTTATTCCAGATGTACCCAAGCACGAAGCGGCTGGCAAGTGACCAACAGGCACGATTTAGAAAGCCTCAACAGCTCACGCAGGAAATAAGTAGCTGCCACATCAAGAAAAATGGCAACTTGGAGCCTTAATGGCAACATAAACTATTTAGAAGGGACATTTATCAGTTCAAAAACAAGGATTGATTTCCTTCCCTCTCCGCCCCTATAACCAATCTTCTTTTTCTACACGGCAGGGGATTTCGCTCAGCTGATTTATTTGTTTATGCATAAGGAGTCTTGCACGAACATCTCTATAAAAGAGCCCATTGCTTTTGTGGGTTCCGACTCACAGCGCCTGCAGGACACCGCAGAGCCGGGGGGCTTTGGGGGCTGTGGTCTTTATGAAGGGCACGGCCTCACCTGCTCCCCCAGAAGGACCCGTGGGGTCACATGGCAGATCTCTTGGTTAGCAGCCCAGTGCTTTAATGACTGTGCAATCAGGGCTCCTGAGACCTCCTCATAGTTGGCTTCTATTTCCCGTCCATCCTGGGGGAAGCTGAGAATGACCAGGTGGCCTGTTGATGGGGCGCGCTTAGATGTTAGTGCAGGAGTTAGGAGGCAAGTCCCGAGACACTTAGGCAAAGGCCCGGTGAACTTGACCCCTTAAAATATAATGTTAAGGGGAAGAGAACTTTCTGGAAGGTTTGATTTCTTCCTATTTAGGAGCTCTGTGGGTATAGGCCTTAGCCTGTCGTGCTGCTAATAAAAGGCTACGAGCCTCCAGTGGTTAGAATCCACCATTGACCGCCAAGAGAGAAAGAGGGTCAGTGTCTCCCCCTTAAGATTTGTGGCCGCAGAAGCCCGGTGGAGGCGCAGAAGTGGAATGGACTGGAAGGCATTCAAGGGACAGTGAGCGCTTACAAGGTTCCAAGTCAAAGTGCACTCGTTAGCATCTAATGGCACAAAGTGACTGATGGATTTCTACAACACGAAAAGCTGGAAGGAATTTCTTCACCGCAACTTTTAAAATTACACAGATTGCTAATTCCTGTGTACGAAAGCACAGAAAATGGAGAATCACAGTTTTCTTGATGTTTCTTCTCTCAGTCGAAGAAGCGTCCATTTACTTAGTGTTCACCGGCAGTCTCCTGTATTCCTGGGAGTGGGCCAACTTCCGAGGGTAAGAATCTTAACTGTCAAGCTATAACATTTCTGCTCTCAAGGGAGTGACGGAAGTCCCTGGATGCCACCAACAATTTGTGACTAACCTAAAGGCTGGTAGGTAGAGCCCATTGAAAGGTTCTGCTGAAGAAAGTCCTGGTGATCTGCTTCTCTAAAAACCCTGTGGAGAGTTGTACTCAGGAACACATGGGGCTCCGAGTTGGAGTCAACTTGATGGCAACAGGGGTGGGGTTTAGGTTCAAGAGGTAGCAGCTAAGGAAAACACCCCACATCCACTGCCATCGGTCAGTTCCAACTCTTAGTGACCCTATGGGGCAGGGCACAGCTGCCCACTGGGTTTCCAAGTTCATAAGCCTTTACAGTATCGACTGTCATCTTTTTCCTGCAGGGTGGCCAGTAGGTTTAAATTGTCAGTCTTGGGTTAGCCGGTAAATTCTCTAACCACTCCATCACTAGGCTCCTCAGTTAGACGGATATCATCCATATAATATGTTGTATGAGAGGAATAGGACCACTACAGAGAGGAGGACAAGCATAATATTGCTTGAGAGCCAGCAAGTACTGTGTCTCAGAAAAGAGGAGACGTAAGTGATTAAGTAAGCATGTGGCCGGCTTGGATGAGAGAGTGGTTCAGACAGAGAATACACTAGTTAGACAATGATGACTGAGTAACAAATATATCCCATCTTTACCACTTACTTGCTTATTCCTGAAGATTCCCTTGTCGATGCAAATAGGTAAGTCTTCAGCTACTAAAGGAAAGGTTAGCGGTTGGAAATCACCCAGAGGTGACGAAGAAACGTCTGGAGATCTCATTCTGAAGATTACAATCCTTGAAAGCCCTAAGGAGTGCAGTTCTACTCCAACACACAAGGGGTCACCAAGAGTCACACAGTTGATTTGACAACTACAGATTTGCTTTTTACCTTATTCTTGGACAAAAACCCCCATTTAGTTCTATATTCCTAAGTAGTACAGTATTGGTTGGTCAATTTCTTTACTGAGGCTGCTCAGTTAAGTGGTTGCTGTGACGCTGAACACTGTGCCACTGGTGTGTCAAATGCCATAACGTTTACCCATGGTGGACAGTGCTTGAGGGAGCTCCCAAATTAAAGCAGGCTTGGAAGCAGGAGTGACATCCACTTCCTAAACCACATGCCTCTAGAAACTCTATGAACTTGGAGAAACGATAATAGTGATAGAACAGGATTCAGGTCTTTCGCTCATAGGGTCACTGTGAGTCCTGTTACTCGACTGCACTTAACAACAGTAGCATTCCTCAGGTGGTAATCCCTAATCTGCAACTCATGAACCACATGAGATGAGGACCTAAAACATGTAGCCCAAGCCCAGTCCATCTATGCAGATCCTACGGAGCTTCCCTGTTCCTTTGGCTACACACATGGATCAACCTGGATGGAGGGGTCAGTGCGTCACTCTCCTCAGCTCCCTCCTACTAGTGCAAGCAACTTCCTCAGCCACATGGAGTAGGGAACAAACCTTCTTTTCTTCTTTAAATTCAGCAGTCCAAGTCTCTGTGTAATTGCTTGCTAAATTTTATGTGTGTTTGGGGTCTCCACTCTTTCTTTTCTAGAACTTCCCATTACTTGACTTTTCTTTTTTCACATTCTATTTTGTTTATAAAGAGTTTAACATGACACGCTTTCACCCCAATCACAGTTTAAAATACCAAAGTATAAACATTATAGAAATGTGCTGAGCATGACGGAGACCTATGTCCCAATCCCATCTCCAAAATTGATTTCTGCTCTAATTCAGATTTATTTGGAAGTATTTCCAAATCCCATCATAGTTTCTGTTTGCTGATATTGTGCTCACTGATTTATACTTTTATGGGATTCTCATTAATAAACACCACCCATGCAATCACTACATTTCTGCAGGTTTTGCTCCTGATGCCCTGTGGGGACTTAACTCGCTGTTGTTGGTGTTATGTGCCACCGAGTTGCTTGCGACTCATAGCGACCCTATGTACAACAGCCCTAAACTCTGCTCTGTCCTGTGCCAACCTCACTGTCTCCGACAGACTCATCCCAATTGCTCCAGTCACAGAATCAATCCACCTCATAGAGGGCCTTCCCCTCCTGCGGCTGCCCTCCACCCTCCCAAGCATGATGTCCCTCTCCAAGGACCAGTCTCTCCTTACAACATGACCAAAGTATGTCAGACAAAGCCTCAGAATCCTTGCCTCCAAGGAGCAGCCCGGTTTAACCCTCTCCAAGATGAATCTGTTTGTTTTCTTAGCAGTCCATGCTACACTCAAAACTCTTCTCCAACACCAAAGCTCAAAGGCATCAATTCTCCTTTTATCCTCCCTAGTCATTGTCCAACTCTCTGAAACATAACATGTGATTGCAAAGACCATGGTCTGTATCAGACGCACCTTAGTCTCCAGAGAGACACCACTGCTCTTCAGCACTTTGGAGAGGTCCCTAACAGCAGACTTTCCTATGGCAATGTGCCTTTTAATTTCCTGGCTACTGGTGCCAAGAGTGTTGATGGTGGAGCCAAGCCGACTAAAGCTGTGAACAATCTCAATCTCTTCACCATCCATCCTGATGCTGCCAATTGGTCCAGTGGTGAGAATCTTTGTCTTCTTGACATTGAGCCTCAATCCATATTGGAGGCTGCAGTCCTTGACACTCTGCAGCAGGCGCTTCAGGTCCTCTTCAGTTTCAGCAAGCAGGGTTGTATCATCTGCATAACGCAGATTGTTGACAGATCTTCCACCAATCCTGATGCCACCTATCTCCTCATAGAGCCCAGCCTCCCGGATAATCTGTTCCGCATACAGGTTGAAAAGGTATGGAGACAGGCCACATCCCTGGCGTACGCCCTTCCCAATTTTGAACCATGCAGTGTTTCCTTGTTCTGTTCTGATGACTGCCTCTTGGTTCAAGTATAGGTTTCTCATTAGCACGATCAAGTGTTCTGGGATTCCCATTCTTCTCAGAGCTAGCCACAGTTTGTTATGATCCACACAGTCAAACGCCTTTGCATAATCAATGAAGCACAGATAGACATTCCTCTGGTACCCTCTGCTTTCAGGTAAGATCCATCTAACATTAGCTACAATATCCCTAGTGCCACGACCCCTTCTAAACCCAGCCTGGACTTCTGGCAGTTCTCTGCTGATGTGCTGTTCCAGTCGTTTTTGGATAATCTGCAGTAGAATCTTGCTTGCATGTGAAATCAATGACACTGTTCTGTAGTTTCCACACTCAGTTGGGTCACCTTTCTTTGGAATGGGAACAAATATAGATCTCTTCCAGTCAGTTGGCCAAGTGGCTGTTCTCCGGATTTTTGACACAGCTTAGTGAGCACGTCCAGGGCAGCATCTGTTAGCTGAAATATGTCAATTGTTATACCATCTATTCCTGGGGCTTTATTTTTTGCTATTTCCTTCAAAGCAGCTTGAATTTCTTCCTTCATCACCATAGGCTCTTGTTCAATTTCATGAAATTCTTCTGTGTCTGCCAATTCCTTTCGATACAGGGACTCCATATATTCTTTCCATCTTCTTTTAATACTTCCTGGATCATTTAATATTCTGCCTAAAGCATCCCTGATTATAGCAACTCGAGGTTTGAATTTGTTCTTCAGTTCCTTGAGCTTAAGAAATGCTGAGCGAGTTCGGCCCTTTTGATTTTCTTCTACTAAGCTCAAATTAAATGGCTGGACCCTTAAGCGTAGCAAACCCAGAAGTTATGAGAAGCCTTTGATCACTGGCTTGGCCGAAGCAGGGTGATGCTGCAGCAGCCTCCTTGGGCTCTCGAGAACTTGGCCGGAAAGAATTCTCACTCTCGAGCTCCATAAGGATTCCCGGTGTTTTACAGATGGTAATAGAGTCCTTGAGTAATGAATAAATGTTTATACTTATTTCAGTGGTGCTACAGTGGTAGCATTCTTACTTTCCAGGTAGAGAGCTGGGTTCAATGCCGGCATTGTCCCTGTGTGTACTCCTCAGTCAGTGCTACTATGATGCTTTACACGGGGAGCTTCCAGACTACAACAGACTAGGAAGCAAGTCATGAGAAACTACTTCTGAAAATAAAGCAAGGAAAACCTATGGGTCACAGCAGTTTGATCACCAGAAATCATGGGGATGCCATGGGACAATGGGGTTGCCATGAAGTGGGGCCATCCAGAGGGCCCACTATACCCACCCCCACAAGTTTCACAGTAACTTAACAAAGATGCTATTATGGTTGCTGTAGGCCATCAAGTTGGAACCAACTCCTAGTGGATCTTCGAGCATGTTCTCAGAGGCAATAAATTACACAGGGGTAGACAGCTCATCCTTCTCCTATGGAGCAGCTGGGAGATTTGAACCATGTGCCTTTGGGATTACAGCACTGCTTCTTACCACTAGGTCACTAGACCTGCTCTGGGACACCTCAGATAAAGAGGTTTTTTTTCATGATCATTATGTTTGGACATTCAATCCATTCCAATAATAACTCATTTATAGATTTAAGCTATTCTAATTGGTACCTTGCTATTGCAAAAGGAGTTTGTTGCAAGTTTATCAAATTGCACAGTATGAAAACTGGATGTAATAACATGAATTATAAATAAAGCTTTAAAAGAGAGAAACCAGAATATTGAAAAATAGGGAAATATGATCCAGTCTCTTCAAGTAGCATAAAATATTGAGCAACTAGCCTCACAGCCTAGCTGCATCGTCAGACTTAAAAACTAAATGGCTGGAAATCCCATTTTGACCAGGGCACAGCTTCAAACAATTCCTCTCTTTGACCAATTGCTTTCAGTCCAACCACAAGTTAATAAAACTAACAAGAGAGGGGAAAGGAGCAGCATTTTTGGTTGACTTTAAGAAGAGAGGAAGTAATGCATCTTAGTCACATGGGATCAGAGGCATCTTTTACTCTTATCAGGATGGAAGGAGTTGAGAATCTCCAAATGCCCCCATTATGTCTTTGCCTCATGCTGTGTGCACATCTGTAAAAAAACAAAACAAAACAAAACAAAAACTGCACTATTTTAAAACATCATGAGCAGAGTGAAAGCTTGACAGGAAAAAAGTTGTGTACTTCATCATGAAGAGTAACTGTATGTTTCATGCATTACTGGCTGTGACTACAGATTTTGATGACCAAATGCCAACTGCTGTCTCAAACAAACTGGCAAATACTCATGTGACCACTGAATGGGGCTAGCATTGGTATTTTTGTTGATGATTTTGAAAAATTAAATCCTCCATTGCAAAATTATTTGATATGTTGCACAAAGAAATGTAAACATTTTAGTCGCTTCAAGCAAAATTCAAAGTAGAATTTTTTTTCCGTTTGAGATGAGTCTTTATAAGGCTTCTCTGGCCGCGGGCACACGACACATGCTGTCAGCCCCCCTCCCTCCATGGAAGGGTTAATATGCCGTGGCCGCTGCTGACTGCGCTGCGTGGCCTCTACTGGCAGAAGCAACTCTAAGTTGAGTTCAGGGATTCCTCTTAGTGAGTCACCAAGCCTGGGGGTGGTCCTGAGGACCCATTCATAGAAGAGGAGGAAAACAATGCTGTAAGATCATGTTGTCTCTCTCTCTCTCATACACACTTTCTCCAAATATGCCAACAAAATCCCAACTGCTCTTACTCAAAGACGTGCCTTAGGAAGCGGTTTAGAAATTATAGGCAACTACTATTTAATTTTTAATTATTCAGAGGCTCAGAATGCAGCATAAATACATAGAGGGTAGGAAATCTAGTCAATCTGATGATAAAACAAAGCTTTTTCAAATCTCCCACAGGCATACTTCACCTTATGACACCTTGCAAATACGACCTTTTTGTCCACATCAAAGGTTGGTGGTGACTCTGAGTTAAGCACATCAATAGGTGTCATTTTTCTAACAGCATGTGCTCACTTTGTTTCTCTGTGCCACGTTTTGGTAACTGTTTTCTCTATCTAGCACTGCTGTAACAGCATGGATGGCTTTAACACACCAGAACTCATACTCTCACAGGCAAGGAAGCTAGAGGCCCACGTTCAGGATGTGAGTTCTCAGTCAAGGTCTCCTTCGGTTCTGGTGAGCAGCACCTGCAGATCCAGCGTTTCTTGGCGAGCTCCCTGTGTCCTGGGCTTCCCTGGGGTGAAGGAGCGTCCCATAGTGGGGGCTGGGCCAAAAGGACATGCTCCACTTCTGAAGAGTCTTCTCTGGTGGAAGTGAGGCCCTCCTTCCTCATCTCACTTTCTTCCCCTTTTATCTCTAGCAGAATAATAGATGTTAGAGACCACATCCTAGGGAACTAACATGGAATCAGAACTCTGCTGCATCCCACCATTAATCCTCTTGACACTATTTGGTTTATCAGTCTATGGGGCCTCATTATCAACACAGCTGCCACGTTATGTCATTACATGCATGTACTGGGGGGAAACAATTCAACCATGACATTATACTCTTTGTTGTTGTTACGTGCTGTGGAGTTGGCCACACCTCTTAGTGCCCCTCGGAACAACAGATCTGAACCTTGCCCTGTCCTGTGCCATCCTCACCATCTCTGCCATGCTCCAGCCCACCATGTCAGACAATCTCAGAGAAGTCTTCCTCTCTTTTGCTGACCCCTTACTTTTCCAATCTTGATGTCTTTTGCCCAATGATTGGCACCTCTTGAAAACATGCTTAAACTAGGAGACAAAATTTCATCATCCTTGCCTCCAAGAAACTCCCTCATTGTACATCCTCAAAGACAGATTCGCTTGTCCTTCTGGCAGGCCATGGGATGTTTAAAACTCTTCTCCGACATCACAATTCAAAAGCATCTAACCTTAAGTCTTCTATATTCATTGGCCAACTTTTCCACGCATATGAAGCAATGAAAAAAAACCACGGTTTGAGTCAGGCCCACCGTCGTCTTTAAACTCACATCCTTGGAGAGGTCCTTGACAGCTGATGGTTAATACTGTGTGTCACGATCCTCAATGTAATGTAACTACATCATGTGCTTTAAATGCTAATCAGTATGATGTTAATGAGGCAGGATTAAATGCAGTTCTGTAAAAATATGATCAGCCCTCAAAACACCTATGAGATATCATCTCACCCCAGTAACAATAGCAAAATTTAACAGAACCGCAAACATCAAATGCTGGCGAGGTTGTAGAGAAACTGGAAACCTTATTCAATTGTTGGTGGGAGTATAAAATGGTGCAACCCCTGTGGAAGGCGGTATGGCGCTTTCTCAGAAAGTTGCAAATAGTGATATCATTTGACCCAGCAATTCCACTACTGGGAATATACTCCAAGGAGACCATAACTGACACCCAAGCAGATATATGCACACCCATGTTTATCGCAGCTTTGTTCACAATAGCAAGGAGTTGGGAACAACCCAGGTGCCCATCAACAAACAAATGGATAGAGAAGCTGTGGTATATTCACACAATGGAATACTACGCAGCATTGAAAAACAAGAAACTCATGCAATTTTATGCAAAATGGGTGACTCTGAAGGACATTATGCTGAGTGAAATATTTCAGTCACAAAAGGACAAATATTGCATAGGACCACTGTTGTAAAATGGGACTGACATCAGGGGTGAGGGAAGACAGAAAAGGAGGGGAAGGAATGATGTATACTGCATTGAAACAGATGAGGGAGAGAACTGTTTAAAAGGGATATATGAATGGGTATTCTTGTCATTACAGAAGTTCAGAATGAAGGCTGCATAGTGGAGTGGACTTGGGGGGAGGGATTGCATAACAATGAAAGATTTTTTCTTTTTCTTTTTAAGGAGAAGAGTGAATTGGGGGAGGGGGAGAGAGAAAAGTGCAAAAAGGAATGACTGGAAACCCTAAGTCTCTGTAAACTTTCATTAAAATTCATTTTAAAAAACCCAAAAAATATGATCAACCCCATCTGATGATGATGGCAAGTCTTCCCAGGGGTGTTATCTGCATTGAAGTTATATTTAAACTCTCTAGCAAAAGTTTGGAGGGTTTTGTCCCATCCTACATCTGACAATCTGGCTGGTGGCCTGCAGACTGAACTGATGACCTGTTACACTTGTCACCTTTGGACTCATCAGTCCTCTCCAAAGCTAACCATCTGCAACCTCGCTCCTCCACGATGGGCTGTGGCCTCACACTGGCCTCTGAAGCAAGCGGTCTGCCTGCAGACAATGTGGCCTCATTGGTGCCCAGGTGTTTCTCTCCTGAGGTCTGCTTCTCAGACCTGGGACTTGCCAGCCTCTATGAGCGAGCATGTGAGTCATTTCCCTGAAAGAAACTTCTCGTCTGTACATATATGTAAGCGCCACTGGTTTTGCTTCTCTAGAGAACTCATCCTAAAGCAGTAATTCTCATAGTCTTTCTACCTTTTAATAGCATTCCTGTGTATTTAAGCGATTATGACACTAAACCCACTCCTATTAAGTTGAGTGTAACTCATAGTGAGCCTCTATTGGGTTTCTGAGCCTGTAAAATCTTTACAGGAAGAAACTTCCTATCTGGTTTTCTCCTGAGGAACAACTGGTGGATTTGAGCTGCCAACCATTTGTTTAGTAGTCTGAGGTGTGGCACACCATGTCATCAGGGCTCCTTTAACCTAACTTAACGTGTACTGGGAAATAAAAATGTTTGTGTAATTTTGCAAGAGTGTGATATTTGCTTTCTTGTGGTGGAAACGAACTCACAATATCTCTAAGGGATGCCTGAGCAGTTCAAAGCCAAGGGCACTCAGTAATGGTTAAGGACTCAGCTGCCAACAGGAAGACGGGCAGTTCAAACCTACCCAGGAAGTCCACAAGAGAGAGGAGTCTGTGATCTCTTTATACACATTACAGCCAGGATAAGCCTCTGGCTCCTTCGACTCTGCCACATGGAGCTTGAATGAGCTGCTCCAACAGCAGTACAGGCCTCAACCAATGCTCATTACAATGGCTACTTTGTTTTGCAGGCTTGTATCTGAATCTTATTTCACATTTTCAAACCACAACCCACTGTTTTCAAGTAGATTCCAACTGACAGCCATCACACAATACAGATTAGAAGTGCTCTTTGAGGTTTCCAAGGCTGTAACCTTGATGAAATCTGTCTTCCACAGAGTGGCCGGTGGGTTTAAACTTCCCACCTTTGGGTTAGCAGACAGCACTTTACGGAGCACAATGTGAAGGCTCCTTACACAAAGTAAAACACTATACGAAGAGTATGTCCAAAGTCACTGAGCGTAAAGTTTCACCTTGGGCCTTCAGACTATGTAAGTGAAGATGCATTTTGGCTGTAGTGGCATTACGTGTGCCTTGCTGCTGGACAACTAAAATGAGGTGTGTTAGTACATAATGACTTCTCAGAGTGGGGCGGGGGCGGGAATCACAGCCCTGTTACTTCACTGGCATTGAAAAGTAATGTTCTCTTGTTTACTGCAATACCTCTTCTGAACTGGGTAATAATTTTTAGGTAACAGTAAACTGTTCCAGATCACTTGTTCCTTTAGAGTTGATTTAATTAAAGAGGAAAATTGATGGCATGTCGTCTCTGGGCCCGAGGGGAAAGCTGACCTTCTCTGAGTTTGTAAATGTCAACTTCTCGTGAGCGCAAAGCTGTCCCCGCTGCATCGGTGCACCAGCATCACTCCTGCCTTGGCCTGCGCAGGAGGTGACAACCTCTCTCATTTTAGAGGAACAGACACAGCTCTAACAGACACAGCTCTAAAGACAAACATCCCCTCTTACGTCTTCCAGCTCACTAGTGAACCGGAAGTTTTTCTTTTAAGATCGGTTTTGAAAACAATTCTCATTTCTTTAGACAAGTAGTAACTCCACACATGCTTTCAATACCAGGAGAACATATTTTAAACCGGGCTTTTAAACGAGATGCATGACATGATGGGTTCCTAGCTTAAAACATCTGAAGACCCATTCCAGAGGCGAATGCACAGTTCTTGACACAGACAATGCAGACCACCTCACACTGTGCAGAAGCATTCAGCCTAACAAAAGCTTAGAGCCAAAACCCCAGGTGTGAAAAAAGCCCAGACGGCCCACACAGGTCACCAAAGGTTGAGAAGTCGACTGAGTTGCCATGATGACTATGCCATTCTTCCTCTGGTGGCAGAGTGCGTGACTGGGCTATTTAACTTACCAGCCACCCATTTCCGAATCACATTCATGTTGTAGGTACTCTGTAGAACAGCGCCCCCCCACCCTTCCAGTGCCCACCTTGGGTTTGGCCATCTAGTGCTGCTATAACAGAAATTCCCCATGTGGATGGCCTGAACAAAGAGACACTTATTTCCACCCTGTGTACACCACTCTCGTTACCACTCATTGTCGAGGTGGAAAGGTCTCCTCGCTGGCTCTCCAGCAGGTTTTCTGAGGCTGTAAATAACACCGCAGGAGACCAGAGTTGCTGGTGGATTCGAATCCACACCTTCACCCCAAACAACACAACTTACCCAATGTGTGCTCATTACCCCAAAGCCATGACCAGATCAACAAAGAATGTTTATCCCCTTCGTGGTCAGTTCTCCAGGAATTCCCTCTCTTTGTGTTTTAAGGTGCCACACAGTCTAAGCCTAGGTTGCCCTGAAGAGACTGTTGATAAAATGAGTGAGTCAGAAGGAAGCCAGGGGAGGCAGGGAGAAATCTCTGCTATCATAGAGAATACACTGGCACCATCCACAGGATGATACGTTTCTCGAGAAATGTTTAGAAATGGAACTTTAAATTCTGGTCTTTAAAACTGTATTTTGTTGTTGTTGTTGAGTCGAATCAGATCTGCCTGGCATAGGAGGAGACTGCCCCTCCTTCTCCAGCAGAGGACTGCAGCGCAGCTCCTCGCCACCAGAGCTCCCTGGTCTTTAAAAAATTCTAGTCTTTTAAAATTTCCTTAGGAACATCACCATCTTGTGAATGTCTAATTTTAATGCCGTCATCTGAGTTTAAGCTTGCTTTACTCTGATGTTGGTAGATTTTACTGGCTTGCTTTCAACTCAGAAATCTTGTGTCCAGAACAGCATGCTGCCCTAACCTGTTCTAGCCGCAGTCACTGCTGGGCCTGGCCCAGCTGCAGCCACCGTGCCCCGGGATCTGGCTGAGACCCTTCCTTTGTCTCACCGGCCCTCTCCTCATCAGAGGAGCTCTGGTCACCTAGTGGTGACACGAGCACGGTGTCTTTCTCCAGGGCCCGGTCCCTCCTGACAACATGCCCACAGTATGACGGGTCTCACTACCCTTTTCCCAGAGAACGCACTGGCTGCACTTCTTTCCAGACACATTTGAGGGGTTGCCTCCAGCACTACATGGTATGTGGGCTACACCACCAAAACAAAAAATACCACCAAAGACATCACCTCCTCTTCCACCTTCTTTATTGACTTCCCCACTTTCCCACGTATATGAGGTGACTAAAAAAGCCTGGAGTGCTAATGTCACTTGTTCTGCTCATTCAGGGCTTGCTTGGGGCCTGCTATAGTGCTTCTTCCTTCCAATGTCTACCATTTGTGATGGAAGTGTTTATCTGTGTCTGTTCCATCACTGTACTTTAGAAACAGAGGTTGTGTATTCTATATTTAACAGGTTAAAAAGTGAACCACCCACTTGCGGAATTTCTGATACAGCAGCACTGTTGTGGTTGTTGCTGTGTACCATCAAGTCAGAACTGGCCCATAGCTGATCCTCCAGGGGATTTTCAGAGGCCGTAAACTGCAGGGGAGGAAACAGCCCACCTTTCTCCCCTAGAATTCAAGCCACATGCCTTTGGACTGGCAGTGCAATTCCTTCCCACTAATAACTAATATATATGACTATCGTTGTTGACTTGTGCTATGGTATTGATTCTAACTCATGGTAATCTCATATGCAACAGAGGATAACTTCTTCATAGTGTGTTCTAGGCTGTTCATATAGTGTTATTGCCCTGAGCTGTCAAATGATTAACCATGACTCACAGAAACCCTGTGAACAACAGATTAGAACCATGCCCTATCCTGTGCCACCCTCCATATACATATATACATATATACATATATACATATATACATATATACATATATACATATATACATA
>NW_006399865.1:1045032-1077189 GCF_000299155.1 Elephantulus edwardii
ACATATACACATATATACATATATACATATATACATATATACATATATACATATATACATATATACATATATACATATACACATATATACATATACACATATATACATATACACATATATACATATACACATATACATACACGGAGCTCAGGTGGCCTAGTGGCAAGAAGCTGTGCTGCAGTCTCGAAGGCCACCAGGAGAAGAAAACCCACCAGCGGGTCAGCCACGGGTTGGTTTAGACTCTACAGTATATATCGTGTATCAGAGAGTTGGAGCTGACCCTAGCTGACACTCCAGTGGGTTCTCAAAGGTAGTTAATCACCCAGGAGGAGAATGCTCACCTTTCTCCCACTGAGAAGCTGGTGGATTCAGACTGTGTACCTTTGGGTTGCCACCACAATTCCTTATCATTAAGCCACCAGAGCTCCCTATAAACTTTGGTGGCACAACACTCACTGCCTTGAGCTGGAACCGCCTCATAGCTGCCGTCCAGCAGGTTTTCAGAGCCTGTAAATTGCACAGGTGAGTGCCCAGCTGTGGTAACATACTGGGCTGTCATGGTTGGAGTTTGAACCTGCCAGGTAGTCTCTTCCTGTTATGCTTCACAGCCTCAGAAACCCAGTAACAGGTTGCTGTGCATTGGAACCAACTCCAGGACAATAAGTTACATTATAAAGGCACACACATACATACATATATATGTGTATTATAAATATACACACATACTAATATATACAGATACATGTATATTCTCATAATAAAATCAGCCAACTCTAGACAAGTTTTGAGATCAGTTCAGAATCTGTTGCCAACTTTGTGCAGAGCAATTAAGTCCCTAGAGTTTCTGTAAAACAGAGTACATGGACTAATTGTGCCTTCAAAGGCCCATGACCTATGAGGCCATGGACGATAGTCATCTCACTTTTATGAGAGAGTGGGACACGATTCTGTCCATCTATTGAAAGAGTTCTCCATCCTCCCCCATACACAACTTTGTAAACTAGGCTCATTATTTCTCAGTGTTACATATGAGTAAAAGACACTTAACTCATGCAGATTTTTAAGAGAGCATCGCTGAACTCTCAGGAGCATAGTTTGGTATATAGGATTTATAAAATATTCACAGCATCTCGAAGAGAGCTCTGAATTATGAATAGCTTCTACTTAAATGATGATGAACTGTTTAACATGCTCAAACCTGGTCCTGCTGAAGCGGCAAAGTCCTCTCACTCCCAGTTCGCTTATGATCCCACTTTAAAATATCTCAAGTGAATGATCTAATTTAATCATTTTATGGATACAGAGAGAGCTTTTCATCTTTCTTTTTGGTGGGTTTTTTTATCTTCATAACAATAGCAAGCAAGGATATACAGCATAAACCACTCTCTAGATTAAAGTTGGGAGCCCCCGGTTTCCCTCTGGAAAAACCACAGTTACTTTAGAATGCATTAAGTTGTCTGTAGTGATATTTATAAGCTGGTGGAGTTTAAAACTCCACAGTAATTGTTTCATTTTTAAATGTGACCCATCTCGGTTTACATAACTTGTCTAAGGGAGTACAGCTGTTTTTATTTATAGTCTAATGAGGGAACGTCATTGTCCAGGATGCTGTGACAAATGAATGTTCCCAGACACATCACATCTCTGTGGTGCAGCTCCCTTATAAGCCAACAAAATGTCAAGAAATATCACGGAAATCCTTTCTGCCACCAAGACACTGAATTATCATCCTTCTCAAGTTCTTACTCATTAAGGGACTATTATAGAAGTTCACATGCAAAAGCGCTGCATTACTTTGTATAACAGGCCTGTTATTTTTAATTGAGAGAAGAAAGTCACACTTGTCTTCAGATGCCAGTACCAACGTTCAGCAGTAATATACTGCAGGTGATGGATACACTGCAAGCATGCAAAGTGCCCCAAGAAGTGGCAAGCAGTAGGGGGTGTACTTTCTGGATGTCACTAAAGTAGTGAGGGTCTAACACGATTTACTCATAAGGCTTCTATCAAAATGGTGCCTATTATGAATTGCACTGCATAGCTTTACAAGCATGATGTCCTTTTCCAAGGACTGGCCTCTTCTGACCATAGGCTCAAAGTACATTATTAGATGGAGTTTCATCATCCTTCCCTCCAAGGAGCACCCTGGCTGCACCTTCGCCAAGACGTATTTGTTAGTTTTTTGTTGGGTCTTACTTTTCTTTTCTTATATTACTCTGATTAATTTACAAAGTTTGACTACATTGTTTTTCACAAAAGATCCTTCCCATTTCCTTCACCCGACTCACCGATCCAATTGTGCAGCGCTTTAATTAACACCCTTCCCGCCATCCTCACCCCTCTATTTCTATTTCCCCTACACACTGGATCCTCAACCTCATTCTACAATAACGGTTTTATACAGTATTTGTCTTTGTGGGACTGAGTTAGTTCACTCAGCATAATGCTCTCCAGTCTCTCCCAAGTTAGGCAGTAATTTCTAGAATGAGCTCTGCTGGCCTAGTGGCAAGAAGCTGCGCTGCAATCCCGAAGGCACGAAGTTTCAATCCACCAGATGCTCCGCTGGAGAAGGAGGGGCAATTGGATCCAATTCGACGGCATGCAACAAGTAAAAAAAATCCCCAAACCATCTGTTTTGGGGTTGTTTTTTCTTGGCAGTCTATGAGGTATTTAGCACTGTCCACCAGCACCACAAATCAAAGCCATTGATTCTTCTACTGTCATCCTTAATGTCCAGCTTTCTGATGCACAGGAAGCAGCTGAAAAGACCGTGGTTTGGATCAGGCGTCCTTTAGTTCTGAAACTGACATTGTTGCTCCTCGGCACCGTGGAGAGGTGCCTGATCGCAGACTCCCCCAATACCACACGTTTTTTTCTTCTTGACCGCTGTTGCCAAGGGTGTTGATTGTGGATCCAAGCAAGGTGAAATCTTGACCCACTTCAGTCGTTTCTCCATCTATCATGATGTTGCCTATTTTGTATACAGTGATCAAAATTAAAAATGAACAGAAGGAAGGAGATACAGACACAGAGGTCAAATGTGTGAACTGAGGCAGAGATTGGAGTGATATTATAAGCCAGAGATTTCCAGTTTAGAAGGAGCAAGGCAAGATCTTTTAAAGCTATAGAAAGCCAATGTCAATACCTTGTTTCCCAACTTTTAGGCTCCAGAACTGTGAGAGAATCCATTTCTGTCACTTTAAGCCACCTATCTGATAGGCCCTTGTAGTTAGCTCTAGGTAACTAACACTACCCAATACAAGAAATTATACGATTAAACTGTCCTCCTTTTACAAACGCTAGGAATTGTTACCACCTGCTAATGCTGCTCTCTCACAAAGCTCACATGAGACGTGTTTTCTGACCTAGAAATATACCAAACCTAGTTCTTTCCAAGCAATGAGGATGAAATGGTACCGACTGGAAGATTTCTGCTACAGCTCTGAGACAGTAAACGCGACCTCTGCTGGGCCTCCCCACTTAAACTAGCCTTTGGAACCCCAGAGTGACCCTTAGGTTGTTAAAGTTCTCATTCTCATTGCCTGAAGGTCAGCTGACTGATAGTGACAAGATACACCCAACAGTGTGGTCACCTGAAATCAAGAGCATCCACCACCCATGGAGTAGGGCGACTCTGCAAGGTAATGAAATGTGCACACACTTTGCTTTTATTTCCCTTTTGAGCTTGCTTGTTTTCTAATGTAATTTTGTCCATAAATATTTTTGGCCAAGTGAACTACAGATCTATTACTCATATATCATTCAACAGAGTAAACAACTATTACTATGAAGATCAATTTTAAAACTTATTGTATGTAGAAAATGTTATTTTCATACTTATTTCACAAGATTCTCAACATTTTTTTTCTGTGTAATAGATTCAGATATCTTGAATTCAGTAACATTATTGTCAGATGTTTTACTGTAATAAGAATTTCCATGTCGATGTTACCTAAATAATTTTTTACTTCTTTTAAAATAATTATTTCACACTGTTATATTTTCATTTGTTTTGAGAAGTTAGTTTTGACAAGAAAAAGCTTTTCTACATATTTGGTCTTTTCCTGTCTGTCTTATACAAACTCTAGACACTCAACTCAATAGCACCTAACAACAACAGCAGACAGTTCCTACTAACATAACTCTGGTGTTGAGTCAGAATAGACGCAGAGCTGATCTTCTACTGGGCCGAGGCTGTAAACTGTACAGGAGGAAAGTGCCTGTCTTTCCTCCTCAGAGCTACTAGTGGATTCGAGGTAGCAGAGAGGCTATGGCCTCTAGGTTAGTGGTGTAACACTCCAGGGACTACACCACCAGTTACAAAAACCAAGCTAAATCACCACTTTCCCTGGAACAAATATGATTCCAGAACAAAATACATATTAAAATCCTGGACAGTGTCCCTGTAAATATGATCCCATTTAAAACTAGAGCTTGTCCTGTGTTACTGTTAATGAGGTCATTCCCAAGAAGAGTAAGTCCCAGACCTAATCACTTCTGAGTAATGAAAAGAGCAGAAGAAGAGACCGAGAAATACACACAGGAGAAGACGTCCTGGGAGGACAGACACACACAGCAGGTGCACCTCCAAGGCTAGGACCTCCCAGGATGGCCAGCCACTGCAAACCACAGGCAAGAGGAGCCAGGCCAAGAGCTTAAATGGTGTTTGTTGGCTTGCAGCACTAGGTGACTGAGACATCCCCCAAGGACATTCCATTTCTCTTGCATGTGGGAAACAGAAGCAGACAAGGAGATGGAAAAGAACTGTGACCCAAACACACAGGCTCTGATTCCCAGACATCACTTGCACGCCCCTTTCTGTCACTTCCTTCCAAAGACGGCAGGGAGCTTACGCTTTCTGAGCCAGACAGCTTTCTTCCGATGACTTACTATGTTGTATGTACCATCAGGGACCCTGTCTAGTCTCAAACATGCTATCCCTCTAATACAATCAGTGCCAGCATTCCCTGAGACCCCTCCCCACCTTGCATTTGCAATGAGAAATAGATTTTTATTGTGTAGTTAGCAGATAGAGACTTTTACTGAAATATCTGTAAGCAGATGGGCTTGCCTAAAGTTATTTGAAAATGCTTTTCTATTTATTTGCAAACTTGACATCATCAAATGAACATGGAAACCATCCTAAGGAAATGGTTGTAAAGCTTTCATGTTGTTGTTATGTGTCATCAAATCATCTGCAACTCATAGCGACCCCTTGTGTAATAACTCTGGACCCTGCCCTATCCTGAGCCAGGCTCACTGTCTCTGACAAACTTACCCTCATTATCCAAGTTACAGTATTAATCCGTCTCATCTGGGGTCTTCCTCTCCTGCACTGTCCCTCCACCATGGCCTGAATCAAACACACCTCAGTCTCTACACTGACATTGCTGCTTCGCAGTACTCTAGAGAGGTCCCTGACAGCAGATTTCCCTAATGCAATTTGCCTTTTGGTTTCCTGACTGCTGGTGCTAAGAGTGTTGATAGTAGAACCGAGAAAGATGAAACTGTTGACAACCTTAATCTCTTCTCCAACTATCATGGTGATGCCTATTGGTCCAGGGGTGAAAATCTTTGTCTTCTTGATGCTGAACTTTAATCTGTAGTAAAGATTATAGTCCTTGACCTTCCGCAGCAAATGCTTCAGGTCCTCCTCAGTTTCTGTAAACAAGGTTGTGTCATCTGCATAATGCAGGTTGTTGATGAGTTTTCCTCCAATCCTGATGCCACATGCCTTCTTACACAGTCCAGGCTCCCAAATGATCTGTTCTGCATATAGATTGAAAAGGTATGGAGACAGGACACATCCCTGAAGTGCTCCCTTCCTGATTATTCACCATGTAGTGTTCCCCTGCTCTGTTATGATGGCTGCTTCCTGGTTCAAGTATAGGTTTCGCATGAGCACAATCAGGTGCTCTAGGATTCCCATTCTCTTTAAGGTTAGCCACAATTTGTTGTGATCCACACAGTCAAGTGTCCTTCCATAGTTAATAAAACACCAAGAGACGTTCCTCTGGTACTCTTTGCTTTCAGCCACAATCCATCTGACATTGGCGATATGTCTCTAGTGTCACGGCTGCTTCTAAACCTGGCTTGTATTGGTAGTTTTCTGTCAATGTTCCAGTCATTTTTGGATAATATTTAGCAGAATTTTGCTTTTATGTGATATTAGTGATATTATTTGATCATTTCTACACTCTGTCAGGTCTTTTTTTTTTTTTTTAAATGGGAATAAATATGGCTCTCTTCCAGTCAGTGGGCCAGGTAGTTGCCCTCCAGATTTCTTAGCACAACCAGGTGAGCACGTCCAGGGCAGCACCTGTTTGTTAAAATATGTCAGTTGGTATTTCCATCAATTCCTGGGGCCTTGTTTTTTTACCAATTCCTTCAGAGCAGCCTGTACGTCCTCCTTCATCACCATTGCCTTCTGATCAGGTTGTTTCATGGAATTCTTTTAAGTCAATTCTTTTTTTCTCTTTGCTCATTTCAGCATAATATTTTACTTTGTCTAGCCAAGTTGCCCTTTGAAATCTTCTGTTTAGCTCCTTAACTTCCTGCTTTCTTCCCTTTGCTCTGGCTTCTTGGCACTCTAGCGCAATATTCAGAGTCTCTTCTGACATCCATCTCGGTCTTTTCTTCCTCCTCTGTCTTTGTAATGATGTTTTGCATTCTTCATGGATGATATTCCTGAGATCCTCCCACAGCTTGTCTGTTCTTCATTCATTAGTGTTAGTAACAAAATCCAGCAAATGTGTTCCTTTGTCAGTACTATGGGGAACTCCACCCCACAGCATTGTAATAGTCAGCACCAACTTGACAGCACACAATGACAACAGTAGCAGCAAATGCACATGCAATAATGGACTGAAACGCACCACTGATGTGAAGATGACCCAGGCCTAGTGATGGTTCCCTCTGTTACACTCGAAAGCAACAAAAAGCGGATGCACTCTTTGTAGTAAAACACATCTTTACATTTTTGAAAAGGTATTTCGAGAATCAAAAAGATACGTTACAGTCTTTGATAGATAAACAAGGCATGGCAGAGAATGAAGGGCTGGCCCAAGTCTCTCTGATAAAAAAGGTGGTATCACATGATTACGTACATTGTCATTTTAGCAGGACTCCGTGGAGGCGCTTAAGCATTCTCACTAGAAGAAAGGAAGCAGAGAAATAGAAAGAAAACACTGAAATAAAATTCTGAAACTACACAGCAAGAGTACACTTTTCCAAAAAGAAAAACTATAGAAGTGCCAATTTCTCTCCAAACTGCAACTGATTCTCTGGCTTGTCACTGACCACAGAGAACGTGGCCACAATTCCAAAATTCTGTCCCCACGCCACAGTGTTTCTTAGAAAGCGGTGCCAAGGGAAGAATAGACATCCTCCAGCAGTCAGCCACACCACACAGTTCTGCTAAGTGAGAGGTGAGTTTGAATGAAGTTGTTTTTAGATTCCCTGTTAGCACTGGGGAATGTATAGTTACTCTTAACGGAAACCACATTAACTTCTAGCATGAGACTAAAGTGAGCAGCGCTGAGGACAGCAATGTGAGCATCTCTCTACCCATCTGCCTAGAGGTATTGTAACTGTCAGACGTGCTGGGCAGACGAGGGGGAACCGGAGGAATCTCCTCAAGCTGCGGTTTATGGAATGGAAACATTATATATAGAAGCTTAAGTATTTCTTTTCATTGAGTTCTTGATTGTGTATATCACAGATTTGAGAGCTGTCACAACAAACCTTGGAGATGGGTAAAGTTGAAAGGAGAAGGTCAAGCTAAGTCAAAACAGGCCATTTCTGAAGGACAGTGGCTGTTAGTTCAGGTAAACTTCCCTGGCACCTAGACCATTAGATGCAGCGGCGCGTGGAGCCAATGTGGAAAACATTTCAATATGACGTGTGGCGGTGATTGGTGCTGCTAGATGCTGTCAAGCTGATTCCAACATACAGCAACGTGATACTGTAGATTTAGTTATCTTTCTATTGGATTTGTTTTATTCATTGTGCTGGAATGTCTATTCATTTAAATTTAGGATAAATGCATCGAGTGGTAAGTGGCACAACTTACAGTACAGCAAGGGTTTTCAATCAGCTCGTTAGCATGTATGCTGGACAATGAATCTCGAAGACAGAAGAGCTGATGCCTTTGAACTGTGATACTGATGAAGAATACCCAGTATACTCTGCGCTGCCAGAATCTGTCTTGCAAGAAGAGCAGCCAAAATGCTCCTTAGAAGCAAGGTGAGATCTTGTCTCCCATACAAGTCATCAGAAGGGCCCAGTCCCTGGAGAAGGGCTCATGCTTGTTAAAGCAGAGGATGTCTGCAAAAGAGGAAGCGCCTCAAAGGGATGGACTGACAGACACAGTGGCTGAAATAAAGGGCCCAACAGAGCAGACATGAGAGGCCCGCATAGGCTCAGGTAGGATTTCACTGTCTTGTGCACAAGGACATTGTGAAATAAAGCCAACGTGATGGCACTTACCGAATCAAGTCACTTCTGAAACGCCGTTACCAAGCCGGTGACCACACACATGCTCCCCTCCTGCCCTGCCTGAGTGCTCTAGGGTCCTCAAGAGGGCTCACAACCTCTGGGCCTTCAGGGTGGCATGCGTATAGGGGTCAGACTCTCCAGGAGGACAGTCACAAACAGAACATGGATGCCACCGACTCTCCTCTGTAGAGAGCAGAAAAAGGAGGTATTTTTCAGGACTGTTTAAATAAATGTCAATCTGTTTATCAAAACAGAAAAATCTGGCAACCATTCCCAACCATATGGGGCTTTTGAAAATAGATGAGAAACATCTGATTATATGTTTAGCTGAATATTATTAAAACTGTATGCAAGCCCCTGAGGGAGCTATGGGTCTGAATTCCCTGAAAGCATCCTCTGGAGCCTCCTATTAGATATGTTACCGTGTGTACATATGTATTCCGACAGAGACACAGCAGTGCCTCAGTCGAGCCAGTCCAGCCCTCCATCTGTGTGGGAAGCTCTCCCCTGGAAAACCATCACTGTGAAAACCATAACCACTTCCTACGCAAACCCCTTGAACTCACATAAACACTAGTATCAGCATACAAATGGAGGTGTTTGCTACTTATGAGAGACAAACTCTATCTTGCAATTGGAACGGATGCTGAAGTTTGCTTTTCTGAAGCATCACGGAAGCCATCAGCTGTCACCTCAGTGCCAGGTCCTCACCTCAGAGCTTGCCCTCAAGGAGTCAAATTTAAAGTTCATGACCACGGAAGGCTCTGGGAGTCAAGGGCAATTTTTTTTACATTAGAAGTTGAATCTGATATTTACCAAAATGAATAGGCTCAGACACAAACTTCATGTCAACCTGCTAACCAGAACCATGTGCTAAAGCTTTCAAAGTGAGATTTGTAGAAGATTATTTTGATGAACAGAACACTATAAATGTTAGCGTTAGTGAATTAAAAATTTAAATACATATATAGTGCGATTGGCACAGGACAGCAGGGTTTAGGGATATTGTACATAGGGTCGCTATGAGTTGCAAGCGACTCGATGGCACATAACAACAACAACAATATATTTTAAAAAACCCCTTCACTGGCATCATATTGAAACCCAAAGTGTCAGTGAACCAAGTATCAGGGACACGTGTGGTTACAGCACAGTGACTAAGCAGCGGCAGCTGAAGTTGGTCACCTTGGAGGATGGTGCTCACCAGCACAATGCCAGCAATTCACTCTGTGCAGCATGGACGGTGAACAAGGACCACAGAAGGACTGGTGCCTTTAAACTGTGGTGCTGGCAGAGAACATCCACTGCCAGAATGAAAAAACCTGTCTCAAAAGAGAGACAATCAATCACAATCCTCCTTAAAAACAAGAAAGGGGAGGCTTCAGCCCAGTTCCTTGGACATGTCATCAGGAAAGACAAAGGCCCTCGTGGTTGGCAAAGGAGAGGGTCAGGGGAGATGGCAGAAATCCTCGATGACAAGGACTGACCCAAGCCACAGCAGTGGACTCACACATGCCAGTGACTTTGAAGATGGGGCAGGACCAGGCATCAGTTCATTCTGTTGTGTTGAAGGCCACATGAGGCTAAGCCTATTTGATGACATCGAACAGAAACATGATATAGGTGTGGGAAACAAGTTCAGAGAGGCCAAGTTCAAACACTCAGCAAGAGGAAGTGCCAAGACTGGAACAAGTGTCTCTCTGAGATACAACCCTCAAAAGTAAGTGAAGCAATGGATCAAAAGGGAAGTCCACGTAACAGGCCGGGAGAGATGAATCAGAAGCAGGGAGAGATAAGGGAAAAAAAGATACCACTGAATCCAAAAGAGGGTTCAGTTCAAAAATATGTGCAGTTATCAAGTGTTAAAGACCTGTAGTTGTTCTGTGCCATCGAGTCGCCTGTAACTCATAACGATGCTATCTACGACAGCTCTGAAGGCTGCCCCGTCCTCAACCAGTCTCACAGATTCTGATACACCTACATCCATTGCCCCAGTTACTTTTAAAGACCTAGAGCACCAAAAAGATTACACATCCGCCATAGATGGTTATACAGCAATATTTTGTAAGGGAGCTCTGGTGGCCTAGTGGTAAGAAGTTGGGCTGCCCCAACTCTAAGGTACACAATCCTAATCCAACCAGCTGTTCCATGAGAGAAAGATAGACAATCACCTCCCATGTGATGTAAAGTCTCTGAAAATCCTCTGGATGGTGAGCTACAAGTTGGTTCTGACTTGACAGGAAATAATACTAGGTTGTACATGCATATGTACATGCACACAGAGTTTGTATCAGAGTTTCAGAGTGCCCAATGTATTTGACACTAGCGCTTCACTGTGGACCTCTGCTAGAGCAGAAGCCAGATTGGCAAGTTGGGAATTTAGAGTTTGAGGAAGGAGAGCCAGGAAGAGCAGAAAGAAGGTAGGGTGGTTGTTAAAAGGAAGGTAATTTAAGGATGAAGGATATTCGGTCTTGAACACAGTAGCAGAATAGAAGACTTGAGCTAAAGAACAGCAATTTTGCTGTGTAGAAGAAGAGAAGTGGGGAGAACGAAAGGGTTGGTCTTGGAGTAGAAAAGGGTCCTTTTTTTCCCCTAAAATAGTGAATCTCCACCTTGTTGCACTTAGATTGCCTGGGGAATTCAATGAGAACCACAGACTTCTTCCCAGAAAAAGAGACATATGTAAACACATACAAAATTACAAAGTATTTTATGTAGTTCCTCTTAAACTTTACTAACCATTGATGATGATGTTCATAAAAATAATTTCTATTTAACTGGGAATCCTAGATTTCTATTTGCTACACCTAGCAGCCCTAACCACAAATAAAAATTGGACCTGTCTGCAAAAGGGTAACTGTTAAATGAGAAGGAATTAAGTAATATTTGCACTCATTTATGAATTATACCCAACAAAATACAAGTAAAGATAATAATGCTATTTGTTACAACTCAAGGAAGATTTGGTGGAAAATCCCCTTGATCAAAGCAAACCTTTGATCAAGTGAGAAGTAAAAATCTTGTTCTGCATATGCCAGACATGTGAGTGTACCCCTCTAGAAGCAAGCATGGTCAACATATTCAAATCAAAGAGCCACTAATGCCAAACTGAAGCGTCTGAAACCTCCTACTAGGTAATCAACCCAGCTTGGCACAGCTTAGCCCAGCACCTGCAAGTCGTATATTAATACACTGTGTAGAAACCATCTATCAACAAATAATTTCTGTAAAGGACCATATCAGACATATATATATATATATATAGTTCCAACTTTGAAGTTCTGTCACAACTACCCACTTCAACCATGGTAACGTGAAAGTAGCCATGGACAGTACATAATGGAATGGGTAGATCTATGTTTCAATAAAACTTTCTTTCTAAAAATGGGAGGAAGGTCATATTTGGTCCATGGGCAACCTAATAAAATGCTGCCTTGATTGCCATGATCATTTGGGGACCAGACCATAGCAGTCTGTGGGGATTTCACTGTGTGATTTTGGGAGGCAGACTGCCAGGACTTCCTTCCTAATCTGTCTTAATCTGGAAGTTCCACTGAAAACTAGCGAGCAGCGCACAGACAGGAGACTTGGGCTTGAGTCTTCATCAGCGCGCCTCAAGTCTCCTACATGGGAAGTGAGAATTCAGCCTCTGACGCACCTTATGTATAATATTCTACTTCCCATTAATAGCACATAAAATTACACACTAGCTGAGCTGATTAATTTTTTAGCAATGCATCTTTTTCTTTTTCATTAAATAAAGAGGGAAAGTAAGATAATAATGTCTAATAGAATTAGGGAGTGAAGTCTGAATTTGTAGAGATAATTCTTAATTATTCACTAAAGCCTAACACCAAGATGTATATATGATGTAAGAATATTTGGCCATTTATCCTAACCCTTGCTTTGTAAAAATTTGCAGTTTTATACAACACATCCCATTAGGTTACTGCAAATCAAATAAGAAGTAACAACATTTAGATTTACTCTTCTTTTTATAATCTATAATAAAAAATAGATCAATTCATTATATTAGCTCTAGACTGGTTTTGGTAATCAGTCGTACAAAGGCATACTATAATTTTCCCTCAATTCTTATTTCCCTTAGGTCTTATAATTTTCTTTGTAACATGCATTAACTCACTTATTTTAATGGAATTGTTATTTTCAGAACAATTTAGTCTGACAACAGTTTCATCAGAAAGGAAGCCTGATATGATCGGTTAGTTTGAAAAGAAAGCAGATTTGCTAATTAGGTGGCTGGTGAAATTTTTACATATTCTAAGTGGACACAAGCTTTCAATAAAAACATGCAAAATACTTGCTAAAATATTTTAGTAAAAAGGCAATAGTGGAAAAGATTTATGGTATCCAAGAATAACTAGGTTTCTCTTAGCCCAAAGTCTACTGGGGGCATGTTGCATCGTTAACAGAGGTGCACATCTTGGGCAGTTCAAGTCAACAGATGGGCAGTTTCCTCTCACAACAGAATATCACTTAGAATATGAATCAACTTGATGGCAGGGAGGTGTTTTTTGTTTTTTAAGTAGGTCTATTGAGTCAAAGTAGATTAGCAATGATGTCAGGCTAGAGACTAAGGTGTGCCTGATCCAGGCTATAGTCTTCACAATTATGTGCTATGCATCAGAGAGTTGGACAGTGAATAGGGATGATAGAAACAGAATTGATACCTTTGAGCCATGGTGCTGGAGAAGAGTATTGAATATACCATGGACTGCTAGGAGAACAAACAGGTTTGTCCTGGAGAGGGTGAAGCCAGAATGCTCCTTGGAGTCAAGGATTCTGAAGCTTCGTCTGACATACTTTGGACATGTTGCAAGGAGGGACTGGTCCTTGGAGAGGGACATCATGTTTGGCAGAGTGGAGGAACAGTGCAGGAGAGGAAGATCCTCAATGAGATGGATCGATTCTGTGAGTGGAGTGGTGGGAATGAGTGTGTTTGAGACGGCGAGGTTGGCACAGGATAGAACGGCGTTTAGGGCTCTAGTACACAGCGTCGCTATGAGTCACAAGCGACTCGATGGCACGTAACAACAACAACACTGAGTCAAATGAATGCTTCTAAGTGAGGAGGAGGTAACACACCCAAAACCCAACCAAAATCAATAATCATTAAGAAAATCTTACTATAACATTTTCCTCCCTTAATAGAAAATTTTAAAATTTAAAATTTAAAAATTTAGATTAAATTCATTTAAATTTAAATTTTAAAATTTGAGAAAGTGAATAATTGCATTTTTGAGCCATAAATCCTTTTGAAAATCATGTTTCTATATCTTTTTTCCACAAAGTTGGGGCACGACATATCTGCGTAATTAATAGATCAGAACTCAAAATTCAGGTGCCATCAAATCCGAACCAACTAATAGCTGCTCCTCCCATCTACCTCTCGCGGAGCAGCTGCTGAATCTGAACCACCAGAAGAACGTTGCCTCTCGGTTAGCATTGTGATTCCCTGTGGACTGTACCAACGGAGCTCAATTAATAACTCGATTATTTTAAAAGAATGTATAGGGACTTTATTGACTACGCAAAGGCATTTGACTGCAAAGATTATAACAAATTATGGCTCACGTTAAGAAGAATGGGAATCCCAGAACACTTAATTGTGCTCATACAGAATCTATGCCTAGACCAAGAAGCTGTTGTGTGAACAGAACAAGGGAACACTGACTGCATAGTTTAAGAGCAGGAAGGATATGTGTCAGAATTGTATCCTTTCTCCATACCTTTCCAATCTGTATGCTCAGCAACAATTTATGAAGTCGGACCCTATGAAGAAGAGTGTGGCATCAGTATTGGAGGAAGACTCATAAACAACCTGCATTATGCTTATGACACAATTTTGCTTGCTGAAGGTGAGGAGGATATGCAATGCTTGCTGCAGAAGATCAAGGACTACAGAATTTGGTATGAATTACATCTCAACAAAAGAAGACAAGATCCTGACCACAGGCTCAACAGTCAACATTATGACAGATGGAGAAAAGACTGAGCTGTCAATGATTTCATCTTGCTTTGATCAACAATCACCACCCTTGGTATGAGCAGCCAGGAAATCAGGTGACATACTGTGTGGCAAAATACTGAAGAGCACTGATTATAAGTTTGAAGACTAAGGTGCACCTTATTCAGGCCATGGTCTTCTCAATCACCTGCTATGCATCAGAGAGCTGGACAATGAGTAAGGATGACAGAAGAAGAATCGATGCCTTTGAGTTGTGGTGCTGGAGAAGAGCACTGAATGAATATCCTGTGGACTGCCAAAAGAACAAACAGGTATGTCTTGGAGAGGGTGCGGCCAGAGTGCTCCTTGGAGGAAAGGATGGTAAAGCTTTGTCTTTCACACCTTGGACATGTAGCTAGGGGAGGCTATTCCTTGGAAAGGGACATCATGAGTGGAAAGATGGAGAATCAGCTAAGGAGAAGAAGACCCCCAGGGAGAAAGATTGACACTGTGACTTCAGCAATGGGCTCTAGCGTCCCAGAGAGGATGAGGATAGCACAGGACAGGGCAGGTCTCAGGCTGGCTGTTCATAGGTCGCTAGGAGTCATTCTCAACTCAACAGCACCTACTAACAACAAACAACATAATAGTTCCGAATTTAAGTCACATTTTGCGTGTAACTAAACCCTGGTGACACAAACACTTACTCACAAGGCTGCCAAATGAAAAGTTGATGATTCAAACCTAGCCAGTGGCTACAGAGGAGAAACCCGGATATCTGCTCCTGTCCAGTGCCTATAAAACCCTAAGGGCCAGTGTACTTTGTCACATGGCATTGCTATGAGTCTGAATTGACTCCACAGCACACTGCAGGAATAACAGGAAGTAGCAGAAGCAATGAAATACCTTGTGTTCTCATTTTTTAACTATGCAAACAGGATTTCCCAGCGCTTACAAATACAAGATACCAACTTGCTGATTAGGCTGTAGTGGAAATTTCCCCTTTAGGAAAGAGCCATATATGTAGAACCAAGGTTTTGATCAAAATATGCTAATAGGAAATATGGGTAATAGTAAAATATTGCAAGATTTGAAGATACTATTCTTCAAAAGAAGGGTAATTTTCCTCATGGATATTTGGTAAAGATTAGGGACTTTTGAATTTTCACAAATGATGTGAGTGGAGAAGACTAGGGGTGCTGCCCCACACCCTATAGTGCACAGGACAGTCCCCACCCCAGAGAGTGACCAGTGGTGGAGACCAGAGGTGCCGCCCCACACCCTACAGGGCACAGGGATGGTCCGCACCCCAGAGAGTGACCAGTGATGCAGACCAGGGGTGCTGCCCCACACCCTACAGGGCACAGGATGGCTCCCGATGCAAAGAATGACCCAGCCTGAAATGTGTCAAGTAGCTAGGTTAATAAAACCCTGATACAAAAAGAAAATAAAAACACAACAAGTAAAATTCCATTGATCTCAATAAGCGACTTCTTTCCAACTAATCTTTATAGCAAAGCTACAAAATGTAGGGGAGCTCTGGTGGCCTAGTGGCAAGGAGCTGCAACTACAATCCCAGAGGCACATGGTTCGAATCCACCAGATGCTCTGCCGGGAAAAGGAGGAACAATCTCCAGTACCAGTCAGATCTGATTTGACGGTACACTCACACACACACACACACACAAAATTAAAAAATGTATATAGTTATAATTCCTTTGACTATTTAATAATATCAATGTCATGGTAACTCAAGCCAGAGAAGGGTTTTTAAAACATAGATCTTTGTGGCTATAAGAACTTTTTTAAAAAAGCAGTATTTTCAATAATATCCCATCTTGTTTGAGAGAAGTTAGAGAAAAAATTTTCCAAGAATAAAATATTTCATGAAGACGAAGATTCTCTGATAAAAGTAAAATTGAGATTAAAAATTAAGCAAGAAATAAGGTGGTATAAAATTTCCAGTGGTTAGTTTGTCACTATTAATTAAAATAGGCATAAAATTAATACAGTAATTAGATTTGTTGTTGTTGTGTACCATCGAGTCAGAACCAACCCACAGCTGACCCTCCAGTGGGTTTTTAGAGGCAGTTAATTGCATAGGAGGAGATTGCCCATCCTTCTCCTCAGGGACAGCTGGTGGCCTCGAACTGCGTGCCTTTGGGACTGCAGCACAGCTTCTTGACATTAGGCCACCAGAGCTCCCCAGTAATTAGACAATGCATCTGTAATACTACACTTTCTTTCTTTGGCCTAGATCTCATGGCATCAAAATATTAGTTACTTGGAAGCTTTCATTTTTGAGAATTACTGAAAATATTTTAATGTCCAAACAGATCTGTTTCTTTAGATTTGAGAAGTCACTGTTCCACGTGCTTTTTGGTTAAGATGTGGAGAAGAACACATGACTAGAAAAGAAAGAATTTCTGTGTGCCTCTCCTTCCCAAGCTCCGCATGATCCCAGCTTACAGTGACCCCACGCCTGTCAGAGGAGACTCTTAAAGGTCTATGTTTCCAATACGCTGGAGCTGTCATCCTTTGCACTTACTTAAAATTATGATGTGATTTTAGATGTAACTTAAAATAACAATTAGCATTTTAGATGTAGCTTCAAATGAACAGCAACTCCTTGCAGTCTAGTTAGAACCAACTCATTGCTAACCTTCCAGCTGGATTCCAGAGGCTGTAAATCACGCTGGAGATCACCCATCTTTCTTCAGGGGAGCAGCTGGTGCAGATGTCCTCCCCATGGGCCATAAGGAATTCCTAGGGTGAGGTTGGGCCTCAAAAGATTTAAGTTGTTCAGTGGTAACCAAAGGTTGGAGGTTCTAGTCCATTCAGTGATACTGAAAGATCTGGCAAAGAGAAGGCAGAAATTCCTTCTTTTCTTAGTCATGTGTCCTTTTCCCACCTCTTTTTTCTCTCTTCCCTTCCCCCCCCCTTGTTGGATCCCACTGGCACAGGAGGAGATTGCCCCTCCTTCTCTAGCAGAACATCTGGTGGATTAGAACCACACGCCTTCGGGATTGCAGCACAGCTCCTACCTCTTTTAACTAAAGAGCATCTTTAACAATAACCTCTCAAATACAAAGAAACTATTAAATCTGTGCATTAGAAGCTTTTCAAGAATTATTATCAAATTAAAGCTTTCGGGTAACTAATATTCTGACACAGGGAACACTGGTAAGGAGTTTCATTGCAACTCAAAGGCTGGCAGTTCTAATCCACCAGCGGCTCCACAGGAGAAAGCTGGGCAATCTCCTCTCGTGTGATTTAGTCTCTGAAAATCCACTTGGAAGGTCAGATATGAGTTAATTCCAATTCAGCAGCACCTGATAACATTTTGACACAATGAGATCGAGGCGGGGGGGGGGGGAAGAGTTTTGCAATCCCAGAGTTAAGAGAGATTCTTCTGTACAAAGAGAAATAATCATGCAGACAACTCCTTAAACTTTAAGTTAAATATTCATTAAGTGAATTAGAATATATATACAATCCTCTTCCTTTGAAGAAGAAAAGAAGGCATTTATCTGAGGCTAAGAGTTTGCCCTACTTTGTGAAACCCAACAGCTGAAAATCTCAAAGTAGATTTTCATTTTTCTCAGGGGTAGTTGAATGACGTTTAAGGAATCTAACACAGGGGGGCAGCATTTCCATCTACTTCAGTACTGAAGTTTGTTTATAGTACTTCCTAGTCAGAAGTATGGAGAAAACAGACATTTCTGGAGTAACAAAAACAGCAAAAATTTCTTAAATTAAAAAACTACCAAAGAAACTCCCTACAGTAAAATCATTTTTGACAATGAGCATTGATACTTAAATGGGGAAATTCTCAGTTCACTTTTAATATCTGGTTAATTTCTTCTGTATTTTTGCTGTGTGCTGTCACACTGGGACTAATTTATAGGTGTTTCCTCCAGAAGGAAGAAACTTGGCACGACAGGAGACGGCCCATCAGTCTCCCGCGGAGCAGTTGGTGGATTTGACTTGCACGCCTTTGGGATTGTAGTGCCATCAAGTCAATGATGAATGAGAGATCTGAGCATCTGAGTCTGGCCCTGTCTGGCACCATCCTCACATTCGGCTCCAGCCCACTGTGTCAGTCACTGTGTTAATCCAGCTCATGGAGAGTCTTTCTCTGACTCTCCAAAGACCTTTCCCAGCATGATGACGATGTCTCTCTCCAAGTCACAGTTTACAGATTTTTCTTTTTAAATAGTTGAAGCTTCCTCAAACAGCTAGGCTGTCCATATCAATAACAACAGAAGAGTACAATGATAAATTTAAAAAAATAGTGAAATTGTATACAACATCAGCAAAAATATTTGTGAGCCTTTTCTTCCTAGTCTAAATGTAGAAGCTCTGTAGAAATTCATCCACCATGTGCCTGAAATGCTAAAGGCATGGTTTTCCGGCATCATTGCAACACTGATGTTAACATAGTACCAGAAATTGTCAGGCAGGAAATAGAAAGGCACATAGTAAATGATCAATAAAATAACAGCACTAAGTGTTACTAGTTTCACCGGTACGGCCCTCCCATCAGGATCTGGCGGCATCGTCGGCAGAGTTTTGCTGCTAACCCAAAGGCCATGCATGCCTTGCTGGTGGTTCAAATAAACTAGCGGCTGTGGTCTCAGAAAGCTGCTTGACGGTCAGTTCTGGGCCAGTTACAACTTGATAGCAATGAGTGAGAGAGAAGTAAATTTAGAAAATGTCCACCTCTTGTGCTGGCTCAGCCTGTACGTTGCTGCAGTTGTTTGCAAACAGTTGACATGCACAGCGACTGAATGAAAGGTTCAAGGTTCGAGTCCACCAAGAGGTAACTCAGAAAAAAGGCCTGAAAAACTCAGTCACTAGAACCCTACAGAACACAGCCTGCTCTGACACAAGTCTCCATGAGCAATTCTTTTTATTTTGCTTTTTTACCTCTCACCTGTTTAGACTTTACTCCTTGTTGTGGACATTAAATCCGTGAAGGGAGCTCATGTTTTTAGCGTCTATGTGTCAGTGGTTCCTCTGTCTACAAAACAGACCTGTAGATTCATCTTACAATGCAAATGAGTCAGCCAGAAGGCCTCAAAACAGCGGGCAGGCAAAGACCCGTCACAGCAGGGGTGAGGCCTCACCCTCAAGCAAACAAAGCCCAGCACTGTGTCTTCAGAGCTGACTCACTGGAGGTAACACCAATGTGTTAAGTGCAGAGCAGCACTCCAGAGGGCTTCCGGTGGCTGATGGCTCAGAAGAGAATCTCCAGGCCTTTCCTCTGAAGTGCCCCTGAGGGGAGTCAAACTGAGCAGAAAGGACACTGGGAGATGGTGCTAAAAAGCTGATGGCATTGGTGACACCCCCGTGGAAGGCAGCAGCGAAGCCCATCCCACTCACTCTGGTGCTCTGCAGGTTCTGAGACACAGGGCACACAGGGCTGTGCCCCCTCCTGATGTGGAATTTCGCCTCGCTTGCGAAGGAAAGAGCTGGGCACCTGTTCCATAAACATCAGGTCTAGGAAGCCCTACATTTCCCCATGAGCTGGGACTTAAACCACGGCCGCTAAGTTACAAACCTCTGTCCTCACACTGGTCCCAGGCTCTCGATTTCTCATGCTTTGATCTCCTGGTCATTTCGGAGGTTCTGGATGTAGGATAGACACCATTACCATCAGGTTTTGTTATGCCCCGTCCAGTCGGTTTTGACTCACAGCTGACTGACTCATGCAGCAGGTTCTCAGAGGTAGTAAATCACAAAGGAGGAGACTGCCTACCTTTCTCCCACAGAGCAGCTGGTAGGTTTGAACTGCCTGCCTTTGAACTGGCAGCACAGCTCCTTACCACTAGGTCAATAGAGCTCTGCATTCAACTCCTCCTAGTCCTCATGAAGTAGAAAGAATACTGGCACCTTTGATCTGAGCCCACTGCCATTAAGTCCATTCATGACTTGATACAGAGGCACCCTGTGGACAGAGCAGAACTGCTCTGCAGAGTCTCCAAGGCCACAGCTTACAGGAGTGGCCGGAAGAAGCCACCACGGAGCAGCTGGTGAGTTTGAATCTTCAGTCTTGCAATTTGCCGCTGAGCACTTTAACCACAGCACCATCAAGTTAAGGCCTCCTGCCACCCCTACAAGTTCAGTTGCTGTCTCTGTGGGCTCTGTAGGATCCAGGGTGCCCTGGTGATGGCACTGTAGGCATGGCGATCCCTGAGCTGTGTGACTGTCCCATTTTCTATCACGTACCATCCTCCCTCCTCGATGGCAGAGCCGAGCTTTGCACAGGGTAACTCCCTCATGGACAAAGGGCTATTCTATCCCATTCATGGCAGTTGCAAGGACTCTGTAGTCAGCAAATAAAGCAGTGCTGGCTGCTTCCCACCAATGATGGAAATCCCAGGGCTTGCTTCCTGGGGGAATCCATCGGTGGACAATTACAACCGAGAAGCTCCTGTCACTCCCCTCATAGCGACTTTCCCTTCCTGCAGGGTGTTTCTGGCACCTCAAGTGGACATAGGCTTCCAAACTGCTCCTGGATATATGGGTACGCACCCCTACACATGTGGTGAGTCCCACAGTGCTGTAAGCAGTTAACAGGCCAAGCTGCTAGCTCGAAAGGCTTGAGACCACTTAGAGGTACCTTTGAAGGAAGATCTGGCAATCTACTTTGGAAAATTCACCACTGAAAACCTTCTGGAACACAGTTCGCCTCTTAAACAGATGCGTCAACACGCAACAGACCTGACTCCAGGGTGTCTGGTTTGCTTTGGGCATTTTCTACGGGTATCAGAATGCTATCAGACTCACTTGCTCTGGGACATGATGTATGGAGGAATCCTTTGCTGGAGAAGTGCACAAGGTCTGCTGAGGTAGGGGCCACAAGGAGAGGAGATGGGCTGGCATAGGAGCCGCAATGGTGGCCTCAAGCATGCCACAGTCGGGAGGACGCTGCTGCCTCCCGTTTACAAAAGGCAACTCACTAGCTGGTAGCAAGCCAACATCACATGCGTAGTCCCTTCCTTCCGAGGACACGGACACCACCAAGGTCAGCAGGCAGCTGCTAAGTGAAACGGCAGGAGTTTGAACTCCCCCAGCAAGTCCACATAGACCAACCAGCACACGACAATAAAAAACAAGTGTTCCCTTGCTTTGTTCCAACTATTGCTTCATGGTCTATGTATGAGTTTCACATGAGCACAAAAAAGTGTTCTGGGATTCCCATTCTTCTCAGTTAGCCATAATTTGCTATGATCCATACAGTCAAATGCCTGTACATAGTCAGTAAAATAGAAGTAAATCGCTTTCTTGTATTCTCGGTTCCATCTGACATCAGCAATGATATCCCTTGTTCCACGGCCTCTTCTGAATCCAGCTGGAATTCCTGGGAGTTATCTGTTCATGTACTGTGCAAGTCTTCTCTTTCCTTTTTTTTTTTTTGAGTGAAGAAACATCACTATTTCTTTCCTAGAGGTACTGTTTTTCTACTGCATCAACATTGTTTCAGATTTAAAACAAAATGTTTAGAACTGATCACTTGGCCCTTTCTCTTCTTATCAGCTCCCAGTCCAAAATGCTTGCAATGACCAGCATCCTCTTGGACCTGCAGTTATTAAGTACAACACATTCACGTGTCAGCACAATATTCTTTGTGGCTTTGGCCTTCTAGAAAATTGGCTTTGTCTGCCTGCCACAGCCACTCTGCTTCTAATCATAGCGCCTCTTGCCTTGCACATACAAGGAATCCTTGCCTTCTTGTACTGGGTCACTGTGCGGCTGATGCTTGCTACACTTCTTACAGAAAGGCCTTCAGAGTTTGGGTCCATTGACCATCTCTGCAACATAAACTGGCACTTCAGAGTGCGTGCTCCTTGCCTCCAAGTCATTTTTAAATAATCTTTGGCAAAACTTTATTTGCATGTGATAATAAAGATATGATTCAATGATTTCCACATTCTGTTGGTTCATATTTTTTGGAATAGGAACAAATAAGGATCTTTTCCAGTTAGTTGGCCAGCTTAGTAAGCACATCTAGGACTGCATCTGTTTGTTGAAACATGATATTCCATTAATTCTTAGACCTTATATATATTTCCTGAACTGTTCATTTTTCTTTTTTACTGTTCAATATTTTTGACTATAGAATCAGTATTCCAACCCAAGGCTTGAATTGGTTCTTTCAGTTTGAGAAATGTTCATTATGATCTTCTCTTCTGGTTTTTTTAAACTCCTCGTATAGACAATACTCAAACAACAACTCATTGTCGTCAAATCAGAACTGACTCACAGCTGAGCTTCCAGTAGGTTTTCAGAAGCTGTAAATCACACAGGAGGAGATGGCCTGTCTTTCTCCTGCAAAGCAACTGATGGGTTCAAATCACATGCCTTTGGGTTCAAACTGCCTGCCTTTGGGATAGCAGGGCAATTTCTTACCCATTAGGTCACGACAGTTATAATTTTAGACAGAGTAAAATCTGTTCCATGTTTGTATTAAATAACAACTTTGCTTTGTCTTTTCTTAAAATTATACCTGTACCTTCCAAAGTAGTATTTTCAGTTTATTTGTTTATGGTACCATATGCTATTTTAAAATTTTTAAATTCAAGAAGTTCTCTGACAAATAGTCTCATAAAGTATCTCAATACTCTCCAGAACTATTAGTTAAGAAAGTCATCTTTTACTGTGTGCAATGAGCACAGTAATCATTGTAATTTAACTTTCTGAAAATATTTTGGCTTTTTCTTCCCTTAGAATAAGGTAACTAATAATAAAAATGCTTTTCTATAGCAAAATTATAGAGGATATTAGAATTTAAAAATCAATCTCTAAATTCTTAATACTATGCTGCCAAACATTTCAATGCATGGAAAACAGTTCCTGGCACTCAAGTCTCGGTAACACACGAAGACTAGAAGAACAGAATCCATGATTAAGGCTATGAAAAAACAAAGCCCTGTATTAGTCTGTTGTGTCATTTAAACCATAGACTTGGGTTCAATTTTCCAAAGCATTTAAAGGTGACAAAAAGATAAATTCTTCTTTGAATAAATATAAAATGATGGACCACCTTGTAATGTTATATGTAACTTCAAAATTAAAGTATGATTATATATTTTTACAAACCATGTGTACATATATTCACATACATACACACACACACACACACACATAAGAGCTCTGGTGAGTTAGAGGTAAAAAGTTGTGCTGCTAACCCAAAGGCTCCCAGTTTGAATCCACCAGGTGTTCTGCAGAAAAAAATCTGGGCAAACTCCTACCATGGGATTTACTGCCTCTGGAACAATGCTGGATGGTCAGTTATGAGCCAGTTCCAATTGGATGGTACATTATACAACCCTTGGTTGTATCCTTTGATGATGCACATTCTTTTTGATGTTAAACCACAAAATGTTCCCTTGTTCGTCTGGGAGAACACCTTAGTCAAGATAGAGGTTTCACATGAGAATGATTAAGTGTTCTGGGATTCCTATTCTTCTTAATGTTAGCCATAATTTGTTATCCCCATTGAGATGGACTGACATGGTGACTGCTTGGCCCTCCTCATGTCGATTCTCCATTGGGTTTCTGAGTTGTCAATCTTTATAGGAAGAGACTGCCCATCTTTCTCCTGAGGAACCTGGACACGCTTGGCCTTTGGGTTAAATGCATTGCAACACATTGCAGAGTATGCACCACAGCTCTTTAGGCTTGCCACAAATCTTCAAGCTGTAAATACTGCAGTCCCTAAAGCAAAATGAAAAAATGTGTACGAGGTTTCTGAGAGGTGCACATGCTTACCATGCTTGCTAATCAAGTCATAGCTCAAGCCCATCCAGAGGCATCACAAAAGAAAGGCCTGGCATTCATTCTCATAATTTTTTAAAAATTTAATTTACATATGATTTACAAAATCATTCCTTGAAAATCCTATTCAAGCAGTATTACTGTGACACACGTGGTGTGGTCATGAGTCAGACCTGACTAGATGGTTTATATACATACAGAAGCGCATGGATGGAGGACTGGATGGATGTGCGCATGCGTGTGTGCCCCTCCTTTCAAGAAATCAGATGTTCTTTCTTAGAGAAACATCATCCTCCTCCCTCCTGAGGTTGATAAAGTCCTCTTGGATCTTATCCTTGGGCAATCATCTCCTAGAGTGGACCGAATGAAGGGTTTGTTTTTATAATCAAGAAAACCTACAGGGCAGTGCTTTGTTATATCACAGGAGATCACGACGAATCAGAGTCAACTTGATGGCACCCAAGAACAGTAATAACCCAGATCCAATTTGTTATCACAAACAGCAAATCAGTATGTTCAAGACAGATTTGGTATGTTTTCATTGTTCTTAAAGGAAAGACTATTATGTGGGGGGAAAGATGAATAAATTCAACCCTCTAGAGGCCTGAACTCAATTCACATCCAATCACTTTGGTTAGGTACAAAACTCAGCAAATCAAGTTCCCCAAAGTGACGCTGCCAGAGCTGGGGTTGGGGAAGAAGAATGGCACTGGGGGTATTATTGAGATTTGATGCAATACCTTGTCACACTCAATTGTAATCATAAAAATGTTGAAATTAGCTGAGGGTGCAAGGGTATGAAGAATATTGGAATATCAGGAAGACCTCCTACTATTCAAAGTAACGGATTTGAAGGCCTCCTCCTATTCAAAGTAACAGTAATGACAGCTTGCCTGCTTGACTTGAAAGAATGACTGTAGATAGGAGAATGTTGATAAAAAGATGAAAATTACCACAATAATATCAATAGAGAGAAGAGGGCATACCAAGGGTGTTGCTGAGAAAACCGAGATCAGAGAAACCTGGCGTTCATCCCTGTCTTTTTATACATTAATCTCCTTGCTCCCTGAGGCAAGTCAGCAGGGCCCCTTCTAGCCCTGCAAAAACTGCAATGGAAGCATGCAGCCAGAAACTTGGGGAGGTGGGAGCAGAACACTCAAAATGGTACCCCAACATGAAACTCAGACAGCAGAAAAAATGAGATCATAAAACTGCAGAGAGACATCTCCTTTAATAAGGCAACTCTTCCCTGACACAGCGTATGGTCTTTGCCTTTAAAGCAGACAGTGGAGATTCAAAGTTAACAATTCCAACGTGCGCACCTGAAAACACTGGAAGCCAATCACGAGCTTTGGCATCCCAAGGGAAGGGAGGGGTTTGTGAATGCTTTGGGGTCTGCTTCTCTGCGAGGTACAGTACAATTTCCTATGACCGGAGAAGCCGAAGCAGCGGGCTGAGGCCTCCCTCTCTTGCTGAGTCAAATGAGCATAATTAGGGCTTCTAGCTAGAGGCCTGCTTTCGAATGTATCTTATTTATAACTTAGCATCACTGGCTCAGTGGATGCCTCACTGTCCATAATTATCATGCATGTGAGAATTTGGCAAAGCAACACTCTGCTATTAATGTCAGAGAATCTGATAGATGACCTCTAAATCAAAGACATTTCAGTCTGCCACAGATGCTTATTATACACACACACACACACACACACACACACACACCCCGTATGCACAAACACACGTGCTCTCAAGAGCGTGCACAACCACATCCACATTTTTGATAGAGCACCAATTCTCTACTGGGGAAATACAGAGAAGCCTTTAAGATGAGGAAAGAGGCTCTTTGATTTCCTGTGACTGGTGCTGTTTTATGACATCTCAGTTGCACTGTGTCATCTGCATAAAGCAGACAATCTGCATTATGCAAACGACACAGCCCTGCTTGCTGAAACTGAGGAGGGCCTGAAGCACTTGCTGCAGAAGGTCAAGGACTACAGCCTTCAATATGGATTGAAGCTCAATATCAAGAAAACAAAGATTCTCACCAATGGGCTGATTGGCAGCATCGTGATGGATGGTAAAGAGATTGAGATTGTTGACAGCTTTAGTTTGCTTGGCTCCACAATGAACACTCTTGGCCCCAGCAGCCAAGAAATGAAAAGATATATTGCATTGGGAAAGTCTGCTGTCAGAGACCTCTCCAAAGTCTGGAGACTAAGGTGCACCTGATACAGGCCATCTTTACAGTCACTTGCTATGCATCAGAGAGCTGAACAATGACTAGGGATGATAGAAGGAGAATTGATGCCTTTGAGCTGTGGTATTAGAGTACTGAATATACCATGGAATGCTAAGAGAACAAAGAGGTTCATCCTGGAAACAAGGGAGTTCCTTGGAGGCAAGGATTCTGAAGCTTCATCTGACATACTCTGGATATGTTGCCAGGAGGGACCAGTCCTTGGGGAGGGAACATCATGATTGGGAGGGTGGAGGGATAGCACAGGAGAGGAAGACCCTTGATGAGATGGATTGACTCAGTGACTGGGGAAATGGGAGTAGATAGATAGTAGATAGGATAAAACAGGGTTTAAGGGCTGTTGTACACAGGGTGGCTATGAGTCACAGGTGACTCGACTGCATATAACAACTACAACAACTGTTGCATTACCTGTGACGATGGTCCTGGAATAGAGAATATGATCACACTTTGATCATAGCGGTAATACTCTAAAAACCTGGTGTCTCCCATAAACCGCGCCAAGAGTGCTGCACCAGTCCTACTGAAGGGGACTCACGTCCATACAGAGCTCGGCATCGTGGAGCTGTGGACACGTCAACCCTGTGCACTTCCTTTTAGTTTTCTAGTCTGTACACAGATATTTTCCAATCACACCTGGACAAAGAGAAACTCACAGTGCCACCGTGGTGGGCGAGTACCTGAGCTGTGACGCGCTCTGGATGCTGGTCCTGGTGTCTGCCCTTCTCAGCTGCCTCCCCGGATGGTGGCTGCGTCATTTCTGTGCATAACAACCTGGGAAGTGTGTCTTCTCACTGTGTTCTGGTGTCAGCTGCGGCTTGCGCGTGGACCCCTGACGTGTGTCCAGCATTAGAATTCTGCCTTCTCCCCCTTTCCACAACTGCCCAGGGAGAACCTTTTCTCAGAAAACACTCAGCACAGGGTGAGCCTTCAGGCCCCGGACTCTGCATTCCTCTTTGTGCCCTGTGTGTGCTGGGGCGGACTTTTCCACAGAAAACGCCTGGCCATGGGTAATAAGCCCCCAGGCTCTGCAAGCAGGCATTCCACCCTTGTATCTGAGTCTGTAGGAGTGGGAAGGCTATCTACCCAGGCCTATGCATTCTGCACTGGGAATAAGCATTCTTTTCTGCACAGTACTTAGGGCACCCGGGGGGAAGCTGGATGCTGGTATGCAGGCCCTTTAGCTGAGTCTCTTTGGGGACATAACTCGGAAAATCTCCAGCAAGATTCTCAGGCACGAAATCCTGGCATCCTTCCCCTTTGCTTCAGGCCATGGGGCAAATGGGTGTTCAGAAACTACCCCAGAGTGTCCTTCGACACTAGAAATAGATCTCTTCACCTTTTCCTGAATATCCAGCAGGAAACCAGTACTCAGAAAATAATCCTAAAGGGAGTCACTCTGGCACTGGCATCAGGGGTACTTCCCCTTTCCCTAAGGGCTATGGGCAAAAACACACTCAGCAAGCACACCGGAGGGGGAAGGCCTCAGGTAGTGGACCCACACACTCCCTTCCTCTTCTCTCACCACTCTTCTGTCAGTTTGCTGAACGTGGTGGCCAGCTTGTTGTCACGATGCTGGAAGCTACACCACCAGTTCTCCAAATAAAAGCAAAGTCACTCATGGTGGACACGTTTCAGCAGAATTTCCAAAGACCAGACTGGAAAGCAGGACTGGCCCCCCACTTCTGAAATAATTAGCCCCTGAAACTCCCTTGAATGGCAGAACACTGACTAATATAGTCCCAGAAGATGAGGTCCTTAAGTTGGAAGTCATCCAAACTACGATCCAGGAGGAAAGAACTGTCTCAGCAAAGTGAAGTAGGCTTTAACGGCCCAGATGGAGTAAAGCTCTCTGCCCATGAAGGCCCTTCACTTGCTGACGTTGCTGGCGTGGAGTCAAATCCGACTCACTTAGACCATGTGTACAACAGAGAGAAATCTTGCCCCATCCTGTGCTACTCTCACAATCTCGGCTGTTCTTAAGCCCTTTGTTGCAATTCACTTTCTTGAGGGTCTTCCCTGTTTTGCTGATGTTCCCACCTTTCCAAGCATGATGTCTGTTTTCAAGGATTGGCCAATTCTCACAACATGCCCAAAGGATGTTATAGGAAGTCTCACCAACCTTGCTTCCAATGAGCATTCTGACTTGACTTCTTCCAAGGCAGCTTAGTGTGTTCTTTTTATAGTCCACGGTATAGTCAGTATTTTTCTCCAATGCCACGGTTCAAAGGAATCAACTCTTCCAATTTTTTTAAGTTTTCTCCATTGTCCAACTTCCACATGTGTATGATGCAAAAGAATATGACATAGCTTGGGCCAGGGACAACTTATTCTTTAGGTTGACATCCTTGCTCTTTAGTCCTTGAAAGCATCCCTTGACAGCATTGTTGCCCAATTAAATCTCTCTGATTGCTCTTGAGTCAAAACTGATTAATAACGAACCCTCCACTGAGTTTCTGAGACTGTAAATTTCACAAGAGGGAAACAGCATATCTTTCTCCTATGGAGCTACTGATGGATTCAAACAGCAGCACACCTCTCTACAGGCTAAAGACACAACTGAGTGAAAGACAGCTTTCAATCCCTTCACTGCTGTTTCAAGGGTGTTGATGGTGGATCAAAGTAAACGGAAATCCTTGACAACGCCAATCTTTTCTCCTTTGATGATAATGTCTATTGATCCAGCTGTGAGAATTTCTGTTTTCTTTATTTTATGTTGAAGTATAAGCACTTCTTTCAGAAAGTCCTCTTTCCTTCCAGTAAGCAAGGTAGACCATTTGCATAACAGAAGCTGTTGATGAGTCTTCCTCCAAGAATGGCATTCCTGCTCGCTCTTTTCTCTCCTTTTCTGCTCACAGCATGCCCTACGATTTAGATTCACCCCTGTATTCCTAGGGGTCTCTTTCCCCTCTTCCCTTTTCTTTATTTTTCACTTTAACTCTTTGGCACGGCCCACCTTTTACTAGCTACATCTGTCTTGCTGCTTTAATAAACCTTTTCCATTTGTTTTGCTAATTTTAAAAACAAGACTGATGTGAATGAAGAATAATGTGAAAAACAATGTGTATGGACTTTGTAAGCAAACCCATAAGAAGAATGGATATCCCATTCTTCTCAATGTTATCTGTAATTTATTATGATCCACACAGTCAAATGGCTTTGCATAATCAATAAAACACACATAAATACCTTTCTGGTATTCTCTGCTTTCAGCTCAGATCCATCTGAAGCCAGCAATGATAGCCTAGAACACTTAATTGTGCTCAGTCAGGACCTGTACATGAACCAAGAGGCAGTCCTAGGAAGAGAACAAAAGGATACTGCATGTTTTAAAATGAGGAAAAGTGGGTGCCAGAGTGCACAGTGCAGCGGTACTTTGGCCATACCTATTCAACCTATATATTAGGCAAGTAATCTGAGATTCTGGACCATATGAAAAAGAATGTGGCATCAAGAGTAGAGGAAGCGGCAGCAACTTGCATTATACAACCAGTACAACCTTGTTTACATAAAACAAAGATGGCATGACAAATTCACTGACGAATAGTGATGAATATCAAAGACCAATAAGGATTAAACCTCAACAGAAAAATCAAGATCCCTTACAACTGGACCAATAAGCAGCAGCATCATAAATAATAGAAAAGAGAGAAGCTGTTAAGGACTTCATTGTATGTGACGCCACATGCACCAACCATGGCAGCAGCAGTCAAGATAGCAAGAGCTATACTGCATCAGGCAGACAAGCTGTTAAGGACTTATTTTAAATGCAGAAGATGAAGGATGTCAATTTAATAATTAAAGTGTGCCTGACCCAGTCATGGTATTTTCAGTTATTTTGTATGCATGTGAAATTGAACAGTTAATAAAGGAAACTGAAGAATTGACACTTTAATGAACGGTGCTATTAAAAAATGCTGACTACCTGAAAAATAAATAATCATTAAATGTTAAAAAAAAATGCTGACTAATGCACACCCATGTTTATTGCAACTTTGTTCACAATAGCAAGGGGTTGGAAACAACCTAAGTGCTGATCAACAAACGAATGGATAGAGAAGCTGTGGTATATTCACAGAATGGAATACTATGCTGCATTGAAAAACAAGGAACTCATGTAATATTATTCAAAATGGGTGACTCTGGAGAACAATATGCTGAGTGAAATATCCCAGTCACAAAAGTACAAATATTGCACGGTGCCACTGTTGTAAAAGTGGACTGACCTTGGGGTTGGGGAGAGACTGAGTAAGATGGGTTCAACAATGTATACTACACTGAAACAGATGAGATAGAAAACTGTTTAAAAGGGATATGTGATTAGGTATTTCTGTCATGACAGGAGTCTAGAGCGATGGCTACATGGTGGAGTGGACCTGGGGGAGGTTTTGTAAAACAATGAAAGAATTTTACTTTTACTTTTCCAAGAGGGTAATGTTCTGTGGGGGAGGCTTGGGAGGGGAGAAATGTGCAATAATGAATGAATGGAAATCCAAAGCCTCTGTAAATTTTTACTGAAATTAAGAATACATTTAAATTTAAAAAAAATTAAGTTAGAGTAAGGAAGGCAATGGATTTATAAATGCTCATGCTAATAACACTATATTGTGGCATGGAGGAGGAATAGTGGAAATATATCCACATTTATAATATTCTTCTTACCAAAACTATTTATGGAAAATAGGTACTGCATTGGAACATGTATCTCTGGATTGGAAATGATCATGTTGTTAATATTTCTAGCCTTAAGCATAAAAGATTATACTGTTCAAAATTATTTGTTATATATTTGTTTAAATTTTTCCCTCTTTTAACTACTGGGATCTAGAGGGAAGAGAAAAGACCAGAGAATGGCCAAAATTATTGGGGCAGCTATTGTTGCCAGTTTAGGGCCTGTGTCAGGAAAAGGAAGTCTTACTCATAAACAGTGCCACCCAAAGGTAATAAAGGACATCAGAATTGCTTCCATTGTGGAAAGCTAGGCCACTTCAGTACATAGTGTCACCGATGAGAGCCACAGATAGGCAAGGGAGTAGAGAGGAAGCTCCCACTCACTTGCTTTAAGCGTGGATCTGAAGGACACTTGGCCAAGGGTGGCCCACATCAGGTCCTCGTGGCTGACAGGACTGACAGGCCCCAGCTCCCAGCTGGAAACAAAGGAAGACGCTTCAACAATTTAGATCCTCCCAGAAGAGTTGTGGGTGAGCATTAACACTACTGGTAAGTATATTCGTTTTCTCCTGGACACAAGAGCCTACTATGGTCCTAAAAGCCTTCTGAGGTCCCAACTCTTCTCACTATTTCTTTGTTGTTGGAATTGATGGAAAACCTCATAAGCAATTCCCTACTTCACCTCTGTCTTGCATATGGACTTCCATGCTGTAAAACAACCCAGTGGTAGATGGAATTTTCTCCAGGAATTAAGAACAACAAATGACAAAGTTGAACTTCTATATCTTGTGGTTCCTGACCTTTATACTATAATAGGAAAAGTGCTAGTCAATAGGCCTTTTATTTTAAGAACTACCTTTTTATTTTAAGAACTACCTTCTTCTGTAACTTGATTTGTGCCACTATTAGAACCTCCACTTGGAATATTATTGCTTTTTAATTTTTGACTCATGTATTTTTAACTTGTTAGTTAAATTTGTGT
>NW_006399865.1:1089316-1090961 GCF_000299155.1 Elephantulus edwardii
GTACACATAAAAATAATACAATAAAAATTAAAAAGAATTTAAAAGAAAAAAATTCCACTGTGTCAATGTACCATAGTTTTTCTATCCATTTATGTGTTGATGGGCACTTGGGTTGCTTCCATCTCTTTGCTAATGTGAATAACTCAGCAATAAACATAGATGTGGATACATTTGTTTGAGTTGTGGCTCTGGGGTCTTTAGGGTATATTCCCAATAGTGGAATGGTGGGGTCAAATAGTTTTCCTATTTACAATTTTTTGAGAAAGCACCAGACCACCTTCCATAGTGGGTGTACCATTTTTACATTATCACTAGCAGTGAAAAAGAGTTCCAATCTTTCTACAACCTCACCAGCATTTGTTGTTTGCTGTCCTGAACTTTGCTATTATTGCTGGGATGAGAGGATATCTCATAGTTCTTCTGAGGTTGAGAAACTATTGAACTTTGAAAAGCATTCTGTATGCTCTCAGTTTCAGTATGGGGTGAGGATAAACTATGGTGATGACTATACCACTTATTGAATATAGTTACTGGATTATACACTTAGAAATGGTTAAAATAGAAATATTTTTTGTTATATGGATTTTATCACAATAAAATCAAAGCGGAGGCCCATTCATTACTCAACTTCAAAAAGAAACAAAAGCAATAGATCCAGGCCATGATCTTTGCAATTACTTGCTATGCATCAGAGAGCTGGACAATGACTAAAGACAATAGAACAATTGATGCCTTTGAGTTGTGGTACTGGAAAAGAGTCTTGAACACACCATGGACTGCCAAGAAAACAAACAGGTTTGTACTGGAGAAGGTGAAACCAAGTTTCTCCTTGGAGGCTAGGATGGAAGCTCCATCTCACATACTTTGGGCACATGGCCAGGAGGGGCTGATTCTTGGAGAAGGACATCATGCTCAGAAGGGTCAAGGGACAGCACAGGAGAGGAAGACCCCAGATGAGATAGACTGATACAGTAACTGGGGCAATGGGGGTAAGTGTGTCAGAGACAATGAGACTGGTTCAGGACAGGGCAGGCTTCAGAACTGTTGTATATAGGGTTGCTATGACTCACAGGTGATACAATGGCACATAACAACAATAACAATAAAGATCTGATCAAAACAGAATATTCCTCTGACAGATTCCTCTTCTCATCTGTCAGTCTGTTCTACCTTGTGGCTTGCATGATGCTGGAAGCTGTTTGTGGTATATCAAATGCCAGCAGATTCATCCATGGCAGCCTAGTTTCACCATAGCTTCCAGACTAAGACTAGGAAGAAAGGTCTGACAGTATACTTACTAAAATCAAATCAATGAAAAGTCTATGAATCATAACAGAACATTATCTGATATGCTGCTATAATATGAAATTCCCAAGTTGGAAGGCCAAAGACCAAAGGATTGATACTCTTTGAATTATGGTGTTGGTAAAGAATATACTATAAACTGCCAGAAGAATGAATAAATCTACCTTGGAGGAAGAATTGCCAGAATGCTCCTTAAAAACTGGATGAATTATGTATACTGCACTGAGATGGATGAGGGAGAGAGCAGTTTAAAAGCAATATATTATAGGGTATTATGATTATCATAAGAGTCTGGAATGAAGGTTGCAGAGTGGAGTGTACTCGGGGTGGGGGTGGGGAG
>NW_006399865.1:1091061-1098693 GCF_000299155.1 Elephantulus edwardii
GTCCCCTTTTCCTTATGAATCAGGGTGAAGTCTCTCTCAGGTAGGAGTGATAAGGAATGGCAAAGAACACACTGACAAAGGAGATTAATCAGAACTGGATTTGACAAGCACTGTGGCAACTGGACAATTAAAACAGACTTTCAAGGGGGGGGGAAAAAGAGGAATGAACTGGGAGGGAGGGTAGAGAAAATAGTGCAACAATGAATGAATGGAAACTCAAAATCTCTGTAAATGTTCATTAAAATTAATAAAATTTAATTTAAAAAAATGCTGACTACAGCACAGACTGGAAAAGAACAAAGAAATCTTTCTTGGAATAAGTGAAGCCAGAATATTCCTCAAAAGCAAGGATTAAAAAAAAAAAAAGAAAGAAAGCAAGGATGGTGGACTTTATCTCACATACTTTGAACATGTTGTTAGGAGGGGCAGTCCCTGGATAAAAAGACATCATGCTTGGCAAAGTCAGATAAAAGAGGAAGACCCTCAAGGAGGTACACTGACAAGACCAGCACCAACTGGTAGGAGGTATCAGATCAGGCGGAGTTCCATCCTGTGTACCTGGGGTTCCTAAAGGTGGAGCTGACATGAAGACAGCTGGTACCTACCATCACCACCACCTCCCACCACCACCATCACTACTACCACCTACCACCACCTACCACTAACACCTACCAACACCACCATCACCATCTACCACCACCACCACCACCTACCAGCACCACATACCACCACCACCACCACCACCATCAACAACAACAACAACTTTCTTTCTGAGTGTGAGGGCACATATGTACTCAGAAATCCTCAACAAGAAGTAGGTTCTCAAGCACTGGGACGAGCTATTCTTTCCCTTTAGGTGAGTGCCCAGGGGAAATATTTACTTAAAAAACCATGTAACAAGGGGTATGTCCTCAGATACTGGGATCAGACATTATGCTCATGCACCTGTGTACTCATAGGCAAACATTGACTCAGAAAGTACTCGAGAAAGGTTACGTCCTGAGACACTGGAGTGAAACATTCCTCCTCTTCACCCTAGTGCCCAATGGAAACATGTACTCAGAAAATACCCAACAAGGGCAGGTACCCAGGCACTAGAATCAGATAGTCTTCCCTTTCCCTGAGGGTCAGTGACAAATATTTACTCAGAAAAGACCCAACAAAAGGCTGTGGAGCTATATACATTCTTCTCCTTGCTCTGAGTGTCCCAGAGCAAACACTTATTCAGAAAATACCCAACAGAAGGGTAAGCCCTGAGCACTGGAGTCAGGCATTCTTCTGCTCTCATTAAGTACCTTGGGGCAAACATTTGCCTAGAAGAAACCACAGGCAGGGTCAGCCCTTGGACATCAGACGTCAGCCTTCTTTCCCCTGACCCCAGCATCCTTCTTTAGATAAGTACGTCTTCAGGCACTAGAATCAAACATTCTCGCTATTTACCTGAGTACCCAGGGAAAACGTAGGAGTCAGAAGCTGTTCAATGAGGGGTATGTCCCTAGGGACCAGAATCAGCCATTCTCCCCCTTCCCTGAGTGCTGTGAAACATTTACTCAGAAAACACTGAACAAGTGTTAAGTCTTCAGACACTAGAGTCTGCCCTTCCCCACCTTTGTCTGATGCCACAGGGCTATCTTTTCATCATTTATGAAATGATACCCTGTGGAAGGTATATACTGATCTTCTCAGACCTGATAAACCAAATAGTTATAGAAAGATTAAGGGTTGAAAACAATGCCCCCAAATCCCACTGCAGCACTAATCCTATGGAAGGGGAGCTTTCCCAGGGTGTGGCATGTAACACTTTTTCTCTACCAAGAGGGGGGACCTTAGTACCACCAGGAAAGAACTGCCAGAAGTGGAATGTGTTCCTCCCTCTTTTTTTTTTGTCAAGCTCCCTGACATCAGTGGAGGCCAAGCCACAAGATTTCCAAGGAATGTTGGACCAGCAGCTGCTGAAAGGGGCATGGGCTTTGCTCTGGAACCCACAGAGAGAGAAAGCCTTCCCCTAGAGCTGACATTCTGAATTTAGTCCTCCAGTCCCCTAAACGGTAAGAATGAGGTCATCCCGTCACAGTCTCTCTATTACAGCAACACTGGATAGGCAAGGCAGGATTGGGTTACATGCCAAAGCCACTACCCAAGGAAGAAATGGAGATATCTTGCAGACGCTCTGGAATGATCTGTGGATTAGAGGTGCTGTGTAGAGGTCAGTGGGTACATAGTAGTAGCCTGAACCTGCCCTAACAAATTTCCACAAACTCGGCTCCTTACCACAACACTAATTTATTCTCTGACAGTTCTCTAGACCCAAACCTGGGGTTGACTGGGACACACTTCTCTAAGGGTTGAATTGTTCCCTATTTGGATCTGACTGTGGTGTCTGCTGGTGTTCCCTGACTAATGTGGGCATCGCCAATGTCTCTGCCTCTGGGGTAACGCTCCATGTCCTCCCAGGCCTGTCTCCTTTGTGTTTCCCTTAAAAGGCACTTTGCCTTAGAGCAGGGCCCACCTGAAGATTCCAGGATGCCTCCTTCATCTCAAAATTTGGTATAAGTGTGATCAGACAGTATTTGTCCTCTTGTGACTGATTTACTTCACTCAGCCTAATGTGCCCGAGGCTTATTCACATACCAGCACTTCATTTCTCCTCGTGAATGAATGAATGAGGAGGGGGAAGGGACAGAAATTTGGAAGATTTTAAAATTCCTCCTCAGAGTGCTCAGCCACCTCTTCGCTCTGGCCCTGCACCTCGCCCAGGACCTAGCATGCAGGTGGTACTCCATACACATTTGATGGATGATAAATAAGCAAAGTAATTTGGTTTGATGGATGTGCTGAAGCAAAGTATAGCGAGGATGAAGGCTTTGCCAGCCCTGCTCCGTCTACAACCCCAAGATTTGCCGATGAAGGAAGCTTTCTCGACTCTTTTCCTCCTATTCTTCACTTTAGAAAGAAATATCTGTTCCTAAACTAATAGGGAGCGCTGGTTGGCCTAGTGGCAAGAAGCTGCACTGCAATCCCGAAGGCACAGGGTTCGAGGCCACCAGCCACTCCACCGGAGAAGGAAGGCAATCTCCGCCCATGTGATTAACTGCCTCTGAAAACCCACCAGAGGGTCAACTTTGGGCTGGTTCCGACTCTACGGTACACCACCACAACAAACTAAACTTACTCTTCTTCCTCTCTGATTTTATGGCCGAGGACAGTCAGCTAGTCTACAGTCACACCAAACTCGGAAAAGTTTCCAAATCTACTGCCATCTGTTCACTCAACAATTCCTTGTCTCCACTGATATAGAAGTTTATGAAGTAAGACTTTAAAAAGAGACAAATGTTGAATCAAATGTTTAAGACTATGACTTGGGGACACTTCTTTACAACCCATGAAGGGTATAAGCTTCATTTGTCGCATGTAAATGTTTAATTAATCATTTGAGCTGAAGTAGGAGACCTCTGCAGAAGAGGTAGTTCCAGCTCCTTTTGTAATCACTGACTATCCCAAGAACCAGTGTTTTACATCTTGCTTTGGAGGGTGAACAAGGAATCAATGCAATTAATCCCACTGACAACGGCTATCACTAACTTCATGCAAAACACTGCTGGCAACTTTACAGGTGCTAATTCAATTCATTTTATCCACAATGTAGAATGGTTTCAGCTTGTGAGTCTGTGCAACAGAAAATGATATTTTAATTTCAGCTGCAACACATTATTTATAAAATGTGCGGTTCTGGAAAAGGGTGATCAATTCATTGAACTGAGCTGACGTTTTTGCTTGGAGTCGACTTGCTGAATGTTATCTGACAGCAGAATGTGAGAATGAAGTGGTTCTATTCAGAACAAATTGAGCCTTTGCTTTTTCTGACTTTGTCATCATTTGCTTGTTCTGTTCCTGTTCATGTCATCATAATGGATCCAGGATCGTTTATTACTAATAAGAATACTGTCATGCACGAATGATAAGTATTGTAATCAGTTTGTGATTTGACGACGCTTTAGCTGTTGTTTTTTTGTTTGCCTTCAATTCAGGCTTTCCCCAGCAAGTACAGCTAGGCAAGTAGTGTAACATCCCATGTGCTTAACAAGAGAAGAAAAAACTGTAGGGGTTTAGGGTTCACTTCCCAAGATGAATAAAACTTTTAATATTTACAGAAGGAGAAATTGATAAAACAGTAAGTGTAACAGCACAGATGAGGGGAGTAGGTTTAGGGAAGAACTGGGCTGTGGGGTGGGGGGTGGATAGGTGTGCAAAAGATGGAAAAGTGGTGGAAAAGCAAATGCGCTACAATGGACTAGTTATTGTTGTGGCTAATTGCTGTTGAGTCAAATACAACTCATAGTGACCCTATGATCTGAACCCTGTCCTATCCTGAGCCATCTTCATCATCTCTGACACACCTGAGCCAACTGCTGCAGTCACTGTGTCAGACCATTTCGATAAGGGTCTTTCTTCCCTTTGCCATCCCCCTACCTTCCCTAGCATGATACCTCTCAATAAGGAAGAGCCTCTTCTTGCAACATGCCCAAAGCATGTGAGACGAGGCTTGGTCATCCTTGTCTCCAAGAAGCACTCTAGCTGTACTTTTTCCAAGACATACCTGTTCGTTCTTTTGGCCGTCCATGCATAGAATATTCAGCACTCTTCTCCAACAGCGCAGCTCAAAGGCACCAATTGTTTTTCCATCATCCTTATTCACTGTCCAGATCCCAGTATTAGTGCAGTACTCTTGTCGTTGTTGTTATGTGCCGTTGAGTCACTTGCGACTCTTAGCGACCCTATGTACAACAAGCGCTAAACCTTGCTCTATCCATGCCAACCGCACTGTCTCCGATATACACCCACCCCAATTACCCCAGTCACTGAATCAATCCACCTCATCTTCCTCTCCTGCATTGTCCCTCCACCCTCCCAAGCATGATGCCCCTCTCCAAGGCCTGGTCCCTCCTTACAACATGTCTAAGGTATGTCAGATGAAGCCCCAGAATCCCTGCCTCCAAGGAGAAGCCTGGTTTAACCCTCTCCAGGATGAACTCTTAGTAGTGTATTATAATGGAATAGTGCTCTGCCATAAAGGAGAAAACAGTCAATGTCTTTGAGTTAGCAGTGTAACTCCTTATAGACTTCATCAAAGCATTCTTTAAATCACAGTTCATACCCTGTGTCACAGAGGACTAATATTCTAGCTCTTTAAAACTGTCTTGGATTAGTGAGAGAGAAACAGAGGCTGAGTTCTCATGTAAATAATGGAGAAGCACCAATAATCACTGATGTTACGATGCAGACTAAGTGGCATAAAGGTGAAGGGCTCAGCTGCTGACTGAAAGCTGGGCAGTTCAAATCCACCAAGGTGCTCCGTGGAGGACAGACCTGCTCCCATAAAGATCCCAGCCAATAAAGCCTAGGGAGCAGCTCGACTCTGTTGCATGGGGCCACTACGCATTGGAACTGACTCAACAGCACCCAACAACAAAAACCACCTCCACCAGGACAAGCAGCAGCAGGCCGGAGGCAAGGATGTGGGATGCAAGGATGTGGGCATGCCAACTTCTAAACAGTCATTCTGTATCCCCGGAGTAAGCAGAAGTGCTGTCTGGATCCATTCCCTATTAATGTAAGACTTCCTTCATTAGCAGAAGGTAATCATTTCTATGCTTGGAAACGGGCTTCTTAAATGAATATCTTTCAATTTGTTATTTCATTTTGAGCTGACACATTAAATGGATTAGCCCTTTAGATACTATATTGGTAGCTAAGTGAATTCATTGTTAGGAGGGGAAATGTAATTATGACAGAGTCCTTTATTCACATGGTGGTTCATGGTGCTCAAAATCCAAGTCAAGTCAATGAGGAATAAAACTTTGAATTTGAAAAAGGCATCTTTCTACTCCTAAATCTAATTTAGGGCATTTTATTTTGAAAAGACAGCAATCTTTCACTTTAACATTGTTGACTTTATCTAATTGCATTGCTTTTGAGAATACTGTTTATATTTAATGTTTCATCAGATTACTTTGAATTTATAGTCACATGAGAATAAATATACAGTGCACATATATAGATGCAGTCAATTATTTATATATACTTAAGTATATCATACTGTTAAAAGATAATTTTGAGATAAAAAAAGATAAAATCATAGCTATTAGGAAGAGTTTTTGCGACCCAGTGCTAAGGAGTTGTGTTGCCAACCTAAAGGCATGCGGTTCAAATCCACCAACTGCTCCTTGGAAAAAGATGGGCAATCTCCTCCCATGTGATTTACAGCCTCTGAAAAACTTGTTGGAGGGTCAGCTATGAGTCAATTTTGACCTGACTGCATGCAGCAGCAACAACAACAACATACAGATAAAAATGAAAGAACATTAAAGACCTTGCTTCATTACTAAATCTGTGGGAACCAGGCAGATATTATAAACCAGCTCAGAGGACCATTTCAAAGGACAAGTCAAAAACCAAATTAATATGAGGCAAAAAACCCTAACTGCAAATGGAGACACACAGTTTTGAACCTTGCAGGGGAAAACATGAGCACATATTTATCAGCTGTGGAGTGATGCTGGGTCAGTTTGTACTTACCCAATTTCATGTATAAGAACAAAATTGCCCACTTCTTAATCGACCTGAAATTTTAAAAGGGGCACACACTAGTTCAAATACCAGTCAAAGAAAAGAGCTCTAAAATAAAGATGAGAAGGTGAAACTCGCTTAATGGCAGTGGAACAACCCAAACAGAAACTATTGTTATTAGAAGGACAGAACCAATGTCATCATGGTCGATATTTTTTAATGAGAATCTAAATGGTGTTTAATCTTTACCACAAACACACTAAAATATTACTGAAAAGGAACTCAAATAGAATGAACAAATCAACAGGCTGGAAGGGTCTACTGTAGAGTTGTTGTTGTTGTTATGTGCCATCGAGCCACTTGCGACTCATAGTGACCCTATGTACAAGAGCCCTAAACACCATTCTATCCTGTGCCAACCTCGCTGTCTCAAACACACTCATTCCCACCACTCCACTCACAAAATCGATCCATCTCATCGAGGGTCTTCCTCTCCTGCGCCGTCCCTCCACTCTGCCAAACATGATGTCCCTCTCCAAGGACCAGTCCCTCTTTGCAACATGCCCAAAGTATGTCAGAATCCTTGACTCCAGGGAACATTCTGGCTTCACCCTCTCCAGGACAAACCTGTTTGTTCTCCTAGCAGTCCATGGTCTATTCAATACTCTTCTCCAGCATCACAGCTCAAAGGCATCAATTCTCTTTCTACCATCCCTATTCACTGTCCAACTCTCTGATGCATAGCACATAATTGTGAAGACTATAGCCTGGAGCAGGCACATCTTAGTCTTCAGTCTGATGTCATTGCTCTTCAGTCCTCTTGAGAGGTCCCTCACAGCTGACATTCCCAATGCAATTCTTCTTCTGATTTCCTGGCTGCTGTTACCAAGAGTGTTGACTGTGGAACCAACTAAACTAATACTGTTAACTATCTCAATCTCTTCACCATCCGTCCTGATGCTGCCAATAGGCTCAGTGGTGAGAATCTGTTTTCTTGATGTTGAGCTTCAATTCATATTGAAAGCTGCAGTCCTTGACCTTCAGCAGCAAGCACTTCATGTCCTC
>NW_006399865.1:1102662-1200561 GCF_000299155.1 Elephantulus edwardii
ACCAATGAAGGAACTTTTCCTTTACTTTTCAAAGAGAAGAGCGAATTGGGGCGGGGTGAAAAGTGAAATAATGAATGAATGGAAATCCAAAATCTCTGTAAATGTTCATTAAAATTAGTAATCGAGGATGGCAAGCCTTCATTGCACGTATTAAGGAGGGGCCGGTCTCGGGAGAAGGATACCGTGCTTGATAATGCAGAGCGTCGGTTAAAAAGAGGAGTGGTCTTCATGGGAGGGATTGACACAACAGTTAGCTCCATGTGACAGAGAAGAACTGCCCCGTGGAGAAGGACATGCTTGGCAAAGTAGAGGGACATTGACAAAGAGGACCCTCCAGGAGACAGACTGACAAAGTGACTGAAAAAAATGGGTTCAAACACAGTATGGCTTGTGGACATAGTGCAGGCTGCACAATGTTACCATTTGATGCACACGGGGGCACTGTGAGTCAGAACTGACTCAATCTCATCTAATCAGGACAAGCTGGAAGGAACTCAAAACACACAGTGACTGTGATAATGCAAGTCAATATAGCAACAATCAGGACGATGCCAAAGGACCAGGCAGCATTTTGTGTCATTGTTCATGAGGTCACCATGACTTGGAGTTGACTCATTGGCAACTAACACCATTTTCTGAAAGCAGTCGTTGAGAATTTTTTTAATAATTTCACCCTGTTGAGTGTTTCTGTGACTGAATCAAAGGCAAATTATCTGTGGAAGTATAATAATCTCCGTTTAAATTTTTTTCGAAATGGAGGGGAGTCGATGGCTGCAATATTTAAACTGCAAAACAAAAATAAAACCATTTTCAGCCCCATGAAATCCTCTCACACAGACACTCTGAAGATAAGGAAAACTGTGGAAAGGCAAGATTTTCTAACTATCAACCTCTTACCCAATCTTACTTCAAATGAAAAATCACAGCTTGTCTTCTGAAAGAGACATTTACAAAGCTGAAAACTCAGCATGCAGTTGTATTGAGTCTAAATGCATTCCACTGAGTCAGTTCTGAATCATAGCAACTTCATGTGACAGAGGAGAATGTCCCACTGAGTTTTTAGGCGGTAATCTTTACTGAAGTATTTCTCCAGGTCCTTCTACCAGGGAGCACATGGTGGGTTCCAACCACCAATCTTTTCAGGGTTAGCAGCACCACTGAACCACTGCAGTCCTTGGAAAAGAGATAATCGCATATATAGACACACTCTTGCCAGCATTTGTTGTTTTCTGTTTTCTTGGACTGTGATTATTGCTTGAGTGAGATGACAGCACGTTGCTCGGATTTGCATCAGAACAAGGGAACACTGCCTGATTTAAAATCAGGAAAGGCATGTATCCGAGTTGTGTCCTTTCTCCATGCCTATTCAATCTGTATGCTGATCAAATGATTCGAGAAGTTGAAGTATATGAAGAAGAATGTGGCATCAGGACTGGAGAAAAACTCAACAACCTGTGTTTCACAGATGATATAACTTTACTTACAGAAAATAAGAGATCTTGAAGCACTTACCGCAGAAGATCAAGGATGGTAGCCCACAATATGGATTACATCTCAACATCAAGAAAACAAAAATTTAACCATTAACCAATAAGCAACATCATGAAAGATGAAGAAAAGATAGAAATTCAATAATATTTTTAGAGATGGAGAAAAGATGGAAATTTAATAATTTTTTAGAGAACCTCATTCATTTAGGCTATTATTAAGAGTAATTGTTGTTAGATGCCATCCCTAAATTTCCTATTTTTCTTCCTCGGAGCAGCAGATGGATTCGAACCACGTACCTTTGGGTCTGCAGTATAATTCCTTACCACTAAGCCAACAGAGCTCCCTTTTTTGCAGCTTGATAGCCATTTTTTTACATCATTTGTTAAAGGGACTGCCTTTTCCTCATTTAGTACTTTGTAGTCCTTTGTCAAACATCAGATCCTCCCAAGTGGATGTAATTATTTCTTTATTCTCTCTTCTGGTCCATTGTCAATGGAACAGTGTCAATGATCAGTGTGTCTCCTAGTACTAGGCTGCTTTGACTACCATGACTACTTGGTATGTATTGGAGAGTGGGGGTGAGACCTCCTACTTTATTGTTCTTCCAAAGAGCTTTGCTTAGCTGATGTCTCTTTCCCTTCCATATGAAGCAACTGGCTTTTTTCAATCTCCTCAAAAAATGTTGATAGAATCTGGATTGGGACAGCATTTCATCTCTAGAATGCTTCAGGAGTATTGTCCTTTTCACCTTACAAATTCTTCCTATCCATGAGAAAGATACGTTCTTAGACAATGATACTTTATTATTTCAACAATATAAAAACCAAAAGTCTATTGCCATTCCGTTAATCCCAACTCATAGGATAGAAGAGAACTTGTCCAAGGTCATACATCTTTTTGGAAGCAGACTGCCTTGTTTCTTCTGCAGAGTGGCTGGTGACTTTGACTTGCCAGTCTTTTGGTTAACAGCCAACTGATTTGAGGACTGTGCTATTATGGCTAGTTGTGTGAGAGAAATCGTGAAAAACTGGATTTCAATATTAAAGATATAGCTGTTTTGTACAAGTGCTCTTGTCATACATACAGATTTTTTTTCTTTAAGGAAGTAAATGCTGACTCACTCACACAGCTAATATCCCTTGAGTAAAATAATGTCTGTGATACTGGCAAACTTGCCTTATTAATATGGTTTCTTTTAATTAATTGTGAATATAGTCAGCTAAGTGGACATTCACAGTATAATTTCTCTCATCAAGGCCAGTTCCTGCTTCAATCCAACAGACATTACATCTTCCATTTTCTAAAACTTTTACAGGGTTGATGGCGGCTCCCTTTCCATGTGGGAAGCCTGGATTTGATTTCCAGTAAACGCATCTCATGCTCAGCTGCCATCCACCGGCAGAGGTTCCAGACTAAGACAGACTGGGAAGAACCATGTGGAAATCTACTACTGACAATCAGCCAAAGAGGGCAAATAACACACTTCGTTCTCTTGATGTAAGCTTCTCTGGGTGGGACAAATAGTTTTAACCTGACTACTAACCAAAAGGTTGGCAGTTCAAATTGCCCCAGCAAACTGAGGAAGAAAATCTGTCCATTTGCTTCCGTAACAATTACAGCCAGGAAAACACTGGAGAGCTCAGTTCTGCCCTGTTACACTATGGGTCTCTAAAGGTCAGAGTCGCTCCATGCCACTGAGTTTGCTTAGTGGTTTCTCCATGTGCACACATGTGCAAAAGCCCAGTAAGGTGAACTGCTTTGCTCAAATCTCAGTCAATCCCTCACCCTCGGGAAGAACAGCCCCAACACAGACTTGGTTTACAAAGGTTAAGAAATCTGAAGATTATTGAAAAGAATCATTGTCTCCTGATTAGAGTAATTCTCAAAATCACAACTTGTAATAAGACACGATTTACAAAATTGCTTCCCCCCCTTTTTCTAAATAAATGTGTTGGTTATGGTTATAGCAGGTAATGGATTATATAATTCATCTTCTCAGCAAGGCTTGCCAGGGGCCATTTACTCCTCAAAGTCAAACCTTATCGAGGTGAGGTTTAAAATATCCAACACTGGTAAAGTTTTCTTTTTGTCTGCATTTCTAAGAGACATCTGAAACTGCTGACTTACATAGCTTCTGCTAACGTTTGTAAAATGTGGAGGCTGAAGTTACCTTTGATAAATAGCACAAATTACACAACAAGGAAAGATTTCTGAAGATTAAAAAAAAAACCCAACAAGCCAAAACCAAACCACAAACAACTCATTTATTTTTTTTTTTCTGGGCTGGCTGATTAAATAAAGATAGATAGATTATAAATATAATTCCATATTCCAATGTCATATCTGATGACACAACTCAATGACTTATTTTTTGTTTTGTGCATCAATTCTGTGTGTGTGTGTGTGTGTGTGTGTGTGTGTGTGATTGTCTAATGTGTATGCTTTGGTGGACAGTGAAGAAAGTGGAGGAAGAGCCTTACCAGCACTGCAGGGAAAGCACTCACTGAGCTCGGCGTAGTGCTGGGATGGGCTCAAGCATTCTCTGGTGAAGAGGCTGGAAAGAGGTTTTCCCTCTCCCCATTCCTTCACCTTCCTGGAGATGTCTTGTGCCTGTTCTGGGCAGAAGGCAGCTTTCTGGACAGGAACTGTATGGCACTGAGTCATCCCCTCTGCTTTATCGGTTCCCAGTAGGGAGGGAACGGGCCTCTCCACTGTCGCCTAACAGGGGTTAACAGCCATCATCTGTCCTGCACCATCCAAGCGGGGGACAGTCCTGCTGCCCGCAGGAGACTGATGCCTGCTGGCGGGGCTGGTCTCACTCTTGCTTCTCCACGTGAGTCACTAATCACCCCATGCACAGAAAGTACATGTGTGGACTGTCCTAGAGCCCTGGGACCACATCTGTCATTGTTATTGTACCAGGAACATGAAACCCTGCCAGGCCCTGCATTGTCCTCACAAGCACTGCTGTGCTTCAGTCCACTGGTGCTGCCATGGTGTCACTTCACCTCCCAAGGATCGCCCACTGTTTTGGCTAATCCTCTACTTTACCAGGCATGGTGTCTTTCTCCAGGGATTGGTCCAGGCTGATCACATGCCCAAAGCATTTGAGATGAGGTTTTCTTGCTCTTGCACTTTGGCTATATTTCTTCCAAGACAGATGTGTTTGTTCTTTTGCCAGTCCGTGGCATATTCAGTACTCCACGTCACAACCACAAGGCAAAGGCATCAAGGCTTCGTTGGTCTTTGTCACTCATCGCTCGGTTTTCACATGCATATGAAATACTGGAAACACCATGGCTTGAGTCCCGTGCATCTTAGTGCTCAGAGCAATATTCTTGCTCTTTAGTACTTTTTAAAAAAATTAAAATAAATAACAATGGGGCATATTTGCCGAATGAAACATGTCATTTGATTTCTGCACTGCTGCTTCCATGGCATTGGTTGTGGATCTAAGTAAAATGATTTTTTTGCCTATTTCAATCTTTTATCTATTCATCATGATGTTTCTTAGTGGTTCAGTGCAGAATTTTTTCCATATTGAGTTTTAACCTATATGGAAAGATATAGTCTTAGATCTTCATCAGTAAGTGCTTAAAGACTGTTTCTCTCTCTCTTCCCCCCCCCCTTTTCCCCTAATTCAAATGCACTTCTCTTTATTAAAACTAGGGTCAGAAAAATATGGAACACTTCACGAATATGCATGTCCTCCTTGCACAGTGGCCATGCTAATCTCCGTATTGTCCCAATTTTAGTATATGTGCCACAGAAGCGAGCACAAAGACTATTTCTTGCACATGCACGGACATACAGTGACTGCTCTTAGGTGCCACTGAGTCAGCTACAACTCACAGCAACCCTATGAAGACAAGGCTGGAAACAGCCCTATCCTGCCTCATCCTCGCTACCTCCCACATGCTGCACTCCACTGTGCCTGGGTTTTGGTAAAGCACTTTGGATTATGCAATCTTGTTACAAGGAAATATTATAAAAACCCCTTGCTATATGATGTAAATTCAGATGCTATTTCTATGCTAACTTTCTTTGTAAGAAAGGACATTATTTTCTCTTGCTTCATGACAGGAGGCCAGAACAAAGGCTGCACAGTGGAGTGGACTTGGGGGGAAGGATTGTATAATAATGAAAGAATTTATCTTTTACTTTTCAAAGAGAAGAGCGAACTGGGGGGAGGTTGGGTAGGGAAAAAAGTGCAACAATTAATGAATGGAAATCCAAAGTCTCTGTAAACTTTCATTAAAATTAATTTATAAAAAAAAAGAAGGAAAAAAGTCAGCCCCATATGACCACTTTTTATTCAATATCAAATAACTAACGTGGAGTATTTAATAGACCATATAAGACACCGTTCTACTTGACACACATGGGGTCACCATGAGATGGAATTCACCTGATAGCAACGATTTGTTTGATTGATTTGATAGCTGGCTGGCTGGCTAGTTGGTTGGCTAGTTGATTGGATGGTTGGTAGATAAGGTGGTTGGTTGCTTGGTTGGCTGAATTGGTTGGTTGTTGGGCTGGCTAACTGGCAGACCCATTCTCACTCCTCTGCTCCCCCTTTCTTCCCCCCTTGGATCCTCATACTCGTTCTACAATAATGGTCTTATACAATATTTGTCCTTATGGGGGGACTGAGTGAGTTCACTTAGTGCAATGCTCTCCAGCCAATCCCAAGTTAGGTATTGATTTACAAAATCATTGCTCCTTTTAAAAAAATGAAAGAAAAATTCTCGATCTTGCATGCTGCACAGTATTCCATCATGTGAATGTACCATAACTTCTCAATCCATTCATTTGTGGTTAGACATTGGGCTGTTTCCATGTTTTTGTGATGGTGAATAATACTGCTATGAACATTAGTGCCTCAGTTTGTGCCTCTCCATTTGTGCCTCAGTTCTCATTTTCTTGGAGTATATTCCAAGAAATGTAATAGCTGAGTCATATGGAATTTCTATGTCCAGCTTTTTAAGGAACTGCCAAACTGTCTTCCACAGTGGGTGTACCACTTTACAATCCCACCAACAATGTATAAGAGTTCCTATCTTGCCACATCCTCTACAACATTTATTACTTGCTGTCTTGTTAAACTTTCCCACTGCTACTGGAGTGAGATGGTACTTCATTGTGGTTTTGATTTGCATCTCTCTTATACACATACATTCTTTTTCTTTTTACACATACATTCTTGATCCATAGGTAGCCAGTATCATTTTCCTCTTGCTTATATTTTCAGAACAATTAGAATGATAACTTACATTCTTCTGCCATATTTGCGAACATTTGAAATTTATAGTTTGTGGTATTACTTCTATTCCTACTGGTGAGTTGAATTATTGTCCTCAACTAGAGAGTCATCATCAGATCACTCTTCATTTCTACTTAAAAGAAATATCTATTACTATTGTATGACTTATTGGTAAGGAGCTGCAATGTCAATCCAAAAGCATGCAGTTCGAATCTACCTGTTGCTTCACTGAAGAAAGATGGGCAAACTCCTCCCATGTGATTTACCACAACTGAAAACCCACTATTGGTTCTGACTCAATGATATGCTACATTATTTCGCACATTCACACAAATACATATACGTGTTATTTATTATTTATCCAGTCCCCAGAAAAGGACATTATGCTTGGAGAAGTGGAGGGCCAGTGAAGTAAAGGCAGACCCTCAACAAGATGGATTGACCTAGTGTTTCCAACAATGGTCTTACACACAAGAAGACAGCACAGGCTAGGGCGAGTTTAATTCTGTTATATCTAAGCTTACTATGAGGCAGAGCTGACTCCAACACACCTAGCAACAATATATGAAGAACCTTTGGAGGCACAATGGTTATGTACTAATTCCTTCCCGAAGATTTGGCTGCCTGAACCTGGCAAATGAATCCACAGAGAAAGATCTGGAGACCTTCCCTCATAACGACCACAGCCTAGAAAACTCCACGGGGCAGACCTCCTCTGTGATACGGGGTCACTTGAGTCAAATTACATCAATGGCACCTATCAATAACAACATCTTGTTAATGAAATTATGTTTGTCACAGAAAATGTATCAACACAAACATTTCAAAATCTGTGCTTGACATCCTACAGTATTAAAATAATTGCTCCTTGCTTCATTCATCTGCTGATGATTCAAATTCATCTATTGAAAAATATTGTTTTAATGAGTTCTATATCAGTCTCATTTGGAGTATATTAGCCATAATGATATGCAAAAGTCAATATCCTTTATTACCCTAGCAAACTGAATTTCTCAACCAGCCTGACAGTTTGAAATTGCCATTGGGAAGAATTTTACTTTCAAGGAGAACTAAATGACATTTATTGTGGTGACTGATTATTAGCACTGGAACCATGCATTTTTCTACTACAGTAGAGGAAATCATTTAATTAGTCTGTTATTGTAAATGTTCTGATTTTAATGCATTAACTTGTGGCCTGTGGCTGATAGAAAAGAAATGAGTACCGACTCTTTTTTACTATGGAGTGAATTGGACGTTCTAGGGCAGGAAAATTAATTATAAATGCTCTCTATTTAAGATTGCCAGATTTTTTATGATAAATGATGTAATTATTAGATGTCAAGTATACAAATAGGCATGCATTGGCATTTCAGCTTATTAATTCCAACATTCACCATTGTGTATAACATATTCATCACATTTAATTACTCAGTAAAGGAGAAAAATCATTGTTCTCTGAGTTCTCCCAGTGATTTTCAGGCGGTAAATTTCGGAAGACACTAAATGCTCGTGCACTGAATTTCTGATGACAGCCTCCCCTTTCATTCAGAGCCACAACAGAAACAAATAGGAAAAGCAGCGCAAAGCCGGCTCAGGGGACAGAGCCTGAGATCAGTGTTCACAGAACAAGGGCTTGGGTGATGGAAGCTCTGGCGGGTAGTTGGTAGGGAGGTGTAATGCCAACCCAAAGGTGGTGTCTTTCTAGAAGTTCAAACCCACGATCTGTTTCAAGGGAAAAAATGGGTACTCTCTTCCTGCTTGATTTTCAGTCTCCAACAACTCACTGGAGGGTCAGCTAGGTAGGAGTAGGATCCAATTCAACGACAATGAATTTGAGTATTTTTTTTTTAATATGGAACGCTTCACGAATTTGCGTGTCATCCTTGTGCAGGGGCCATGCTAATCTTTTCTGTATCGTTCCAATTTTAGTATATGTGCTGCCGAAGCGAGCACGAATTTGAGTGTTTTTTTAATACAAGTCTGTGTGTGTTGTTGTTATCTCTGATGCTATCTCTTTATATCTATATAAGAGGTTATGGAGTTGTATGTACTTCCATTCCGAAGGCAGATGGTTTGAATCTACCAGCTGCTCCAAGACAGAAAGATGAACAATCTCCTCTCCTTAGATATACAGACTCTGAAAATTCATTGGAAGGTCAGCTATGAGTCAGTCCTGACTCCACAGCACTAAGTTCAACGTGGATATACCTAAATGGCTCCCGTGAGATTTACAGCCTCTGAAAACCCACTGGAGGGTCAGCTATGAGTCGCTTCTGACTCAATGGCACAAAACAACAACATATGGCTATATAGAGATAGGACCCATACACTACCTAACAGATTTGAAAAATCACTATGTAAATGAGTCCCTGCTGATCCCTGAGAAAGTCCCTGGGTTGTGTATCACACGGTGCCTTGTAGGCACGCAAGATGAAAACCACAGAACTACAGGCAGCCCCAGGTTACAAACATCTGATTTCCTTACACCCTCCACAAAGACTACTGCATTACAAATGGGAGGTATGCGCAACAGTTTGTAATGAGACAAGGGGTACTTTTTTAATATACATTAAAATATTCTTATTATTGACTACATTCTTATGTTATAGATGTTTTGTAAATGTTGTTGGTAGGGGTTATTGACTTGACTACCACTCGCAGTGACCCTGTAAAGATCTGAACCTTGGCCTATTCTGTGCCATCCTCACTGTCCCTGATATGCTTGAGCCCAATGTGACAGCCCTGTGTCAGACTATCTTGCTGAGAGTCTCCCCCCCCTTCTCTCTGATGCCCTGCCTTTCCCAGCATGATGTCATTTTCCAAGGACTGGCCCCATCTGACAACATGCCCATAGACTGTGAGACTATGTTTCAGCATCCCTGCCTCTAAGGAGAACCCTGGTTGCACTATCTCCAAGACAGATTTCTTTAGCAGTCAATGAGATATTCGGTACTCTTCTCCAACACTGATGACAGTTCAAAGATACTAATTATTATTTTGTCATGCTTGTTAACTGTTCAACTTTCAGATGCAACTGAAAATACCACAGCTCAGATCAGGTGCACCTTAGATTTTAAAGTGACATTCCTGCTCTTTAGCACCTTCAAAAGGTTTTTGACAGGAGATCTTCCTAAGGTAACACGTCTTTGGATTTCTTGACTGCTGCTCCAAGGGTGTTTATTACGGTTGTTGTTGTTATGTGCTGTTGAGTAGTTTGTGACTCATAGTGACCCTATGTACAACAGCCCTAAACCCTGCTCTATCCTATGCCAATCGCACTGCCTCTGACACACCCATCCCGATTACCCGTCACTGAATCAATCCAACTCATAGAGGGTCTTCCCCTCTTGCACCGTCCCTCCACCCTCCCAAGCATGATGTCCCTCTCCAAGGACCTGTTCCTCCTTGCAACATGCCTAAAGTATGTCAGACGAAGCCTCAGAATCCTTGGTCTGAGGAGTAGCTTGGTTTAACCCTCTCCAGGATAAATCTGTTTGTTTTCTTGGCAGTCCATGGTACACTCAATACTCTTCTCCAGCACTACAGCTCAAAGGTGTCAATTCTCCTTCTGTCCTCCCTAGTCATAGTCCAACTCTCTGATGCATAACAAGTGATTGCAAAGACCATGGCCTGTATCAGGTGCACCTTAGTCTCCAGAGAGACACCGTTGCTCTTGAGTACTTTAGAGAGGTCCCTAACAGCAGACTTCCCCATCGCAATACATTTTTTTATTTCCTGACTGCTGGTGCCAAGAGTGTTGACCGTGGAGCCGAGCAAACTGAAGCTGTGAACAATCTCAATCTCTTCGCCATCCATCCTGATGCTACCGATTGGTCCAGTGGTGAGAATCTTTGTCTTCTTGACATTGAGCCTCAGTCCATACTGAAGGCTGCAGTCCTTGACCCTCTACAGCAAGTGCATGAGGTCCTCCTCAGTTTCAGCAAGCACGGTTGTGTCATCTGCATAACGCAGATTGTTAATAGATCTTCCACCAATCCTGATGCCACAATTCTCCTCACAGAGCCCAGCCTCCCGGATAATCTGCTCTGCATACAGGTTAAAAAGGTATGGAGATAGGACACATCCCTGGCATACACCCTTCCCAATTTTGAACCATGCAGTGTTGCCCTGCTCTGTTCTGACAACTACCTCTTGGTCCAAGTATAGGTTTCGCATTAGCACAATTAAATGTTCTAGGATTCCCATTCTTCTCAGAGTCAGCCACAGTTTGTTATGATCCACACAGTCAAATGCCTTTGCATAATCAATGAAACATAGATAGACATTCTTCTGGTATTCCCTGCTTTCAGCTAAGATCCATTTAACATCAGCTACAATGTCCCTAGTACCACGACCCCTTCTAAACCCAGCCTGGACTTCTGGCAGTTCTCTGCTGATGTACTGTTCCCATCGTTTTTGGATAATCTTCAGTAGAATCTTGCTTGCATGTGAAATCAATGATATTGTTCTGTAGTTTCCACACTCAGTTTATTACGGAGTCATCTAAAATAATAGATGACTGAAATAACATCATTCTTTTTTCCATCTCTCACGCTGTTGTCTAGTGGTGAGGATTTTTGCTTTTGTGATGTTGAGATGTAACCCATATTGAAGGCTGTAGTCCCAGATCTTCCTCAGTAAGTGCTTCGGGTCATCTTCAATTTCTCAAAGCAAGGATGTGACATCTACATAATGTGCACTGTTAAGTCTTCCTCCAATCCTGATGTCATATTCTTCTTCATATAGTCTAGCTTCCTGAATTGAGTACCTTGCGACTCATAGTGACCCTATGTGCAATACCCCTATACCCTGCTCTATCCTGTGCCAATCCTACTGTCTCTGGCACACTTATGCCCATTACCGCAGTCACTGAATCAATCCATCTCATTGAGGCTCTTCCTCTCCTGCGCTCTCCCTCCATCCTCCCAAGCATGACGTCCCTCTCCAAGGACTGGTCCCTTCTGGCAACATGTCCAAAGTATGTCAGACAAAGCTTCAGAATCCTTGACTCCAAAGAGCAGCCTGGACCATCTCTAGGATGAACTTGTTTGTTCTCCTAGCAGTCCATGGTATCCAGCAGCACAGCTCAAAGGCACCAACTCTCCTTCTATCATCCCTAGTCATTGCCCACCTTTCTGATGCATAGCAAAGACCATGGCCTGAATCAGGCACACCTTAGTCTGCAGACTGACATCGGTGTTCTTCAGTACTTTGGAGAGGTCTCTGACAGCAGACTTTCTCCAATGCAACTCCTCTTTTAATTTCTTGGCTGCTGGTACCAAGAGTGTTGATTGTAGAGTCAAGCAAACTGAAGCTGTTAACAAGCTCAATCTCTTCATCATCTATCATGATGTTATCAGTTGGCCCACTGGTTAGAATCTTTGTTTTCATGATGTCCTTCTGTAGCAAGTGCTACAGGCTCTCCTCAGTTGCAGCAAGCAGGGTTGTGTAGTCTATGGAACGCAGATTGTTGATGAATCTTCCTCCAGTCCTGATGCCACATTTCTCCTCATTGAACCCAGCCTTCCAGATCATCTGCTCTGAATATAGGTTGAAAAGGTATGGAGATAGGACACATCCCTGGCGTACACTCTTCCCGATTTTGAACCACGCGGTCTTTCCTTAATCTATTCTGATGGCTGCCTCCTGGTCCAAGTATAGGCTTCATATAAGCACTATCAAGTATTTTGGGATTCCCATTCTTCTCAGAGTCAGCCACAGTTTGTTGTGATCCACACAGTCAAATGCCTATGCTTAGTCAATGAAACACAGACATTCCTCTGGTACTCTTTGCCTTCAGCCAAGATCCATCTAACATTAGCTATAATACTCCTAGTACCACGACCTCTTCTAAATCTAGCCTGCCCTGATGGCATAAATAAGAAGCAAAAAATCAAAAGGAAAAAGAAAGATAAAAGAAGAACATCGTGAAAGCACGTGATAGGGTCCTGAGGCAGGCAGATGAAGCCAAGTACCCTTTGTATCATCACCCTAGTTTCTGTGGTTGTGTGTCAGTGATCTAGGGAATGAGGAAGGCCAAAAGAAAAGTCAAAAGGACCAGCACACATGATCTAAGGAATTAGGAAACCAAGAAAGAAAGAAAAATCAAAGAAAGTTTCTTAGAAATACACCTTCTAGCTTTCTGGTTACATCCACTGACTGACACACACCTAGCTAGCAAGACATAAACAAATTTATGAGGAACATCAACTGTTTGACATTAAAAGGATATTGTCTCAACATCTAAAGGCGACTAGAAATTTGGAACTAACGTGTTTTTCAGAAGACAAGACTAGACACATGTGCAGCAAGGAGCTACGTGACCAACCACTGACTTAAGATGTTGACTCAATGACAGGAGCGGGCCTCGAACCAGAGGCGAGAGTAAGCATTTGCGTGCACCAACATACCATAATCAGTCTTGCCACCACCAACTCCCTTGTACCCGAGTCCACCTTGAAGTTGTATACACTTACAAAGGAGGAAGGAGAGTTGCAGACATCTTACCAAAGCTATGCAAAGTCCACACTTCCCCATAAAAACATCCCTCCTCAAGAAAAACAACCCTAGAAAAGCTCTGAGCATTTTTGGGAAACATGCTTGCATTCTTGCCTAGCCCTGCGTGCTCTCCTCTGTCGGATTTTCTTATTCACTAATAAACCCGTATCTTTCCTTGTCTGACTTTCTAGTCATTATTTAGACTTAGCATCTGGCAAAACCAGGAGATTGATTCTGACTTTTAAGACACAGTAGGCCAGCCCCTGGTGTTTTCAAGCCTGGAATCTTTGCAGAAGCAGACTTGCCAAGTTTTTTTCCACAGAGTGGCTGGTACATTTGTGATTGTTTTCAGTGCCAGTTGGACTCACAGGGTCCTTGCCTGTCAGTCTGGAGGGAAATCTCACTGACTCTGACATACCTGCCCCCGTTACCCCACCTACTGTGTCTATCCTTTTCATCTGGGGTCTTCTTCTTCTGTCCTGTCCCTCCAAGGACTGGCCCTTCCTGGCCACATGCCCAAAATATGTGAGACCTCGGAGCTTGAAAATCCTTGCCTCCAAGGAACAGCTTGGTTTTACCCTCTCCAAGACAGACCTGTTTGTTCTCCTGGCTGTCCATGGTATGTGGTTCTCTGGCACCACAACTCAAAGGCATCAATTATTCTTCTGTCATCCTTATTCACTGTCCAGCTCTCTGATGCATAAAAAGTAATTGTGAAGACCATGGCCTGGATCAGGTGCACTTAGTCCCTAGATAGACATCATTACTCTTCAGCACTTGGGAGAGGTTCCTAAAAGCAGACTTCTTCAATACAATTTGCCTTTTGATTTCCTGACTGCTGGTGCCAAGAGTGTTGATTGACACCTTGAAAAAGACTATGGTAGGGAAGAGAAGTTTTGAAGGAAAACCTGCCAGAGGCAGGGTCAGTTACAGGTTGGTTCTTTTTTTTTTTAATTTTATTATTTTTGTGTAAGTGTACTGTCAAATCAGATCTGACTGGTACAGGAGGAGATTGTCCCTCCTTCCCCGGCAGAGCATCTGGTGGATTCGAACCGTGTGCCTCTGGGATTGTAGTTGCAGCTCCTTACCTACAGGTTGGATCTTAAGCACCTAACCAGATAGACTCTGTCTTGAAAGCCAGCTGAACATGCTCCTGATTTGCATGATACTTTTTCTAAGGTTGACACCATCTTTCCCTCCTAAAAGTGCCAAGTAAACCTAAGCCCTTCCCTAGGTCCTTAATCTAACCCAATTTGTGCTTTGTCATCACGGGACAGGCGCTGCACGTTTCCTCTTCACGGCTGCTTTCTCTGGAAAGTCTTATAAAAGTCATTCCTTTTGCTTCTGTGCCCACATGGTATTCAAACACTCTTACAGACAAGCACAAACAAGGATTTCAAGTTTTACGTTGTGAGGTAAGAATAAACAAGGCAGCCAGAGCTCAGAAAGGTGGTCTGGTGTTAGGTCGGAAAACAACAAGGCAGACGTTCTCCCTAGTAAGCATGCCACACTCTACTGCAATGATCGTTTAGTTCCTGTTGTTTTCGAGACAGAACCACCAAACCTTATCCTTTAAGTAAATTCCATCATCTTCCAATTGCAATAAAAACTTCCTGTAGAGGCAATCCATCTGGAAGCAGTGTGGGTAGAGTTGTGCTGCTAACCCAAAGGTGCTGCCCTCTCCACCAGTTCGAATTCACCAGCCGCTCCACTGGAGAAAGATGGGCAATCTCCTCCTGCTTGATTTACACCTCTAAAAACATCAGGAGGTTCAAATAAAAGTGAGTTCTGAGTCTACAGCAGTGACTTTGATTTTAAGAAGTTCTGATAGCTTAGTGGGCAAGGAATTGCACTGCCAATCCAAAACCAGGTGTTCAAATCCACCAGCTGCTCTGCGGGAGAAAGACAGGTACTCCTGTCATGACAATAATACTTAATCATATATCCCTTTTAAACAGTTCTCTCCCTTATGTGCTTCAATGCGGTATACACAATTTATACCATCTTTCTCAGTCTGTGTCAATTGGTTTTCCATCAATTCTTGGGGCCTTTTTACCAATTCCTTCAGAGTAGCTTGAACTTCCACCTTCATCACCATAGGTTCTTGATTGCATATGGTTGCATGAAATTCTTCTGTGTCATCCAATTCTTTTTGGTATGGTGCCTCTGTATATTCCTTCCATCTTCTTTTGATGCTTCCTGGGTAATTCAAGATTCTGCCTTCAGCATCCTTAAGTACTGTAAATCAAGGCTTAAACTTATTCTTCAGTTCCTACCACTTAAGAAATGCTGAGCGAGTTTGTCCCTTTTGATTTTCTAACTCCAGTTCTTGCACATTTCATTATAATACTTTGCTTTGTCTTCCCATGCTGCCTTTTGAAATCTTCTGTTCAACGCCTTAATTTTTTTATTTCTTCCCTTTGTTTTTTGGCTTCTCAGCATTGTAGTGCAATATTCAGAGTCTCTTCTGACATTCACCTTGGTCTTTTTTCCCTCCTGCGTCTTTGCAGTGACTTTTTGTATTCTTCACGAAGGATATTCTTGATATCTTCCCACAGCTCAACTGGTCTTCTCTCATTAGTGCTCAAGGCTTCAAACCTCTTCCTGAGATGGTCTTTAAATTCTGGTGGGATAGACTCGAGGTCAAACTGTGGTTCTTGTGGATTTTATTTTCTTTAGCTTCGGTTTGAACTTGCATGTGAGTAGCTGATAGTCTGTTCACAATCAGCACGTGGCCTGGTTTTCACAGCAGTTAATAAGCTTCTTCATCAGTTTTTGTCCACAGAATCAGATGTATCTGATTCCTGTGTAGACCATGAAGTGAAATCCATATGTATAGTCACCATTTTTTTGCTGTTTCTTATAAAAAGTGTTTGTATTGTACATTGATTGTACAGAATTCTATCATTCTGTCTCCAGCCTCATTTCTGTCACCAGGTCCATTCTTTCTGATTACTGATCCTTCTTCCCTGTTCCCAACTTTTGCATTCCAATCCATTATTATCAAAGTATCTTGGTTCCATGTTCGATCAATTTCTAACTGCAAAAGATGGTAGAAGTCATCTATTTCCTCCTCTTTGGCCCTGGTTGTTGGTGTATATATTTGAATGATACAGACTTCAGGAGAGAAGATGTCATCAAGAGGACATCCAGCAGCGTGATGCAGGAACACCATCACCGGGAAGTGGAGAGGTGGTGGGAGGATAAAGGTGGGTAGAGGCCTGAGCTATCAAACCAGGATTGGCTAAGGGCAAGAGAGGTATGAGGTTCTGGGGTGAAAGGAGAGGGAATTGAGCTGGATGCTGGCAGAGAAGGGGTGGGAGTGGGAACAAGATACACGCATCTAAAGGGGTGGCAGGAAGGACCAATAATTGATCTATTACCTTAATTATAATTAGGTTTTTCATCTGCTTTTTTTGGCAAAATTCTTGTCTGTCAAATATTGCTTTAGAGTTGAGCATCCAAATTAAAACAGAGAAGGATTGGCCATCCACTCCTGAAATAACATGCCTCAGAAAAACCTATGTAGAATAGAGCATATTTAAATGAAACTAGCAGATAGGGCACCAAAGGTAGAACCTTCTCACTGGGAACCACAAAGGAGGAAGAACAGTTGCAAACAGACACGACTGATTGGAACGTGGAATGTGAGAAGTCTGAATGTAGGGAAATTGGAGACTGTTAAGGAAGAAATAGAACACAGAAATATTGATATACAGGGCACTGGTAAAATGAAATGGGTTGGCATGTGACATTTCAATCAGATTATTATATGATCTACTATGCTAGAGATGAAAAGTTGAGGGAAAATGTACTTGCTTTCATAGGTAAAAAGACCATTTCTAGATCCATAGCAGTATTTAGTGAAGGGTATTCCCCCCTTTCTATTCACAGAAAAGACTGAAGTTGTCAAGGATTTCCTTTCACTTGGATCTATAATCAACACCCATGGAAGCAGCAGTTTAGAAATCAAAAGCTATGTTGCATTGGGAAAATCTGCCGTCAAAGGCCTCCACAAAGTGCTAAAGAGCAATGGTGTCAGTTTAAAGAGTAAGGTGTGCCCGATCCAAGTCATGGCATTTTCAGTTGCTCCCTATTCATCTGCAAGTTGGTCAATTAATAAGGAAGACCAAAGGAGAATTGAAGCCACTCACTTGTGGTGCTGAAAAAGAATACTGCATAACCCATGTACTGCCAAAGCAAAAAACAAATGTGTGTTGGAGGCAGTGCAACCAGGGTGCTTCTTAGAGGCAAGGACTGTGAAACTGGGTCTCTCATACTTTGGGCATGTTGTCAGGAGGGGCTAATCCTTGGAAAAAGTGGAAGGGCATACAAAGAGAGGAGCCCGTCAACAGAGCCTGTAACGATGAGGTCCAGCTTGTCTGAGACCGTGAGAAAGGCTGAGGGCAGTGCAAGGTTTTGATCTGCTTTTCATAGGGTTGCTATGCGTCACAGTAAACTCACAGAACACATGACAATAACAACATTTCCTGCTAGAAACTATTTACTGTTTAATTATTTTTGTAAGTCTTTGAGAAAAGGCAGGAAAGTTTCCTCCTTTCCCCCTCTCCCAGCCTACCTTGCAATGCGTCTCTTGTTCCAGATTGTTGTCATACATATAATGCCTAATCATATTTAAACCTTTAACATAGGATTTATGTCTGTGCTTGTATATGTGTATTGGTAAAAAAAAATGCACATTTCAAGAAGGCTTTAAAAAAAATTACTACAGAGTTCAAGTAATCAAAATCACTTGAGCTTTTTAAAAATCACTACAAAGATTTTTTTTTTTCCTAGCAGGAGGTGCTAGAAAAGGTTACCATGGTTGTTATAATAATGAAATGGCCCAGGTGTTAATAGCCCATTGTTATAGAAGAGACTGAATTTTATCAAATTCTAATGTCTATTGGGGATGTAGAAGAAAGGTCATGAAAGAGCTATTTGGGCAATCTGAAAGCTTAGAGGAAAGCTTGTGTTTCTAAAAGATGGCAGCTGGGCTTATCCAGCTCAAAACCCAAGAAAGCAGGGATGCAATTTCTGCTAATCATAAATATGTGCTGTGTGTTCAACTCTGAAGCAGAGCTTAGCCTGCCGAAGGTTCAAACTGCCAACCTTTCAGTTAACAGCCAAGCAGGTAGCCACTGCACCACCAGGACTCCTTCCTCGCCATTCCTAGCAACAGAGCATCATTTTGACAGGGCTTTGTCTTCCGAGGAGAAGCGCTGCATTCATTATGGAAAGTTTCTCCCAAAGGCAGCTCAAACAGGCAGCGCTACCCTTCAAACCATCTTTGACTGGCATAATTTGCTAGGAAATGTATCTTAAAACTGGTTTATCAAGAAGCCAATTACTCTTTAAATCACTTGTAAGAACTTAATTTGGGGGGGAATATGCAAATGTACATGTGAATGGATTTGACTTCATTAGCATTTCACAGGCATGCCTCTGCTTATACATGACTAATGAATGGAGTGCTGCAGCTGCAGGGGAAATTCCTCTGCAGTGAACAGGCCTCCTCACTGGACCCAGGGCCCCCATCCCCTGGCTGCAGGCTTTGCTGGGCCGGTGACCCAGAGCATTTGAAGGAGGGAAGCAGTGCTCGGTTCTTCAGGGAGAATGTTGGAGGCAACACTTAGGTATGGGATTCCCTGTGGGGAACATGGGGTGCCCCTGGGCTATGTCCCAGGCAGCCTGCTTGCTGCTGCTGGGTGCTATCAAAGTGATCCTGACTCAGCAGAATTACCCAGCATTGCTGTGTGCCAATGAGTTGGAATCAACTCATAACTAACACCCCAGTGGGTTGTCAGAGGCTGTCTACCACATGGCAGGACACTGATATCCTTCTCCTGAGGAACCAATGGTGGATTCGAACTATCTGTCTTAGGGATTGCAGCGCAGCTTCTTACTACTGGGCCACCAGAACTTCCTAAAATTATCCCATAGGGTTTCTTAAACAGTCACCTTTTCTGCCCAGATCATCAGATCTTCCCCCTATGGAGCCGCTGCTGGTTTCCAAATGCCCACTTTTCAGTTAAGAGTAGTATATGTAACCATGACGCCACCAAAACTCTTTGCTAGGTATTAAGCAACATACAAATGGTAGTTTGTTTGCCAAGTGCTTAGACACACTATGCTATTTGGGAACAGAAGCTTCAAGGTGGAGTGAATAAACTATTCTTTGAGCACCTTTTGTTGCAGCTGGGTGCCATCAAGGTGACTACAGCTTACAGGACCCTAAGAACAAAATTCAAACCCTGCTGTCTCCTGCCATCCTCATGCTCACCGATATGCTCTAAGCCCACTGTTGCAGTCACGGGATCAGTTCACCTCCTGAGAGCCTTTTTCTTTCTCTGATCCTACACCTTTCCCGGCATGAGGTCTTTGTCCAAGGACTGGCCTCTCCTGATAATAAGCCCAGAGTGCATGAGAGCATGTTTCACCGTCCTGGTCTCCAAGGAGCACCCTGGTTGCACTTGCTTCCACAGAAGCCTGTTCTCTTGGCCGTCTGTGGGATGTTCAGCACTCTCCTCCAACACCAAAGCTCACAGGCGTTGATTCTTCCGTCATCCTGAATCCCTGACCAACTTTCAGATGCACAGCAAGCAACTGAAAGCACTCAGTAGTGCTAGGGACAGAGTTAGGAGGCCAGTAGAAAGTGGAAATGATCCAGCAATATCATCGCTAACCATGAAAGTAAAATCTTGCTGAAGATATTTGTAAAAACACCCACTAGAACAGTACATTGACTGAGAACAGCCAGAAAGAAATCAGAACTACAAGCTAGATTCAGGAAAGGGCATAGAAGGAGGATTATCACGGCTGATGTCAGATGAATCTTGGCTGAAACCAGAGAATACCCCAAAACCGTTTACTTGTGTTTTACTGACTATGCAAAGGCTTTTTACTGTGGGGATCATAACAAATTATGGCTAACATTGAGAAGAATGGGAATCTCAGAACATTTAATTGTGCTCTTGTGAAACCTATACATAGAGCAAGAAGCAGTTCGCTGGACAAAACAGGCAAACATTGCATGCCTTAAAATCAGGAAAAGTGTGCATCAGGTTTACATCCTTTCTCCACACCTATTCAGTCTGTATACTGAGCAAATAATTTGAGAAGCTGGACTATATGAAGAAGAATCATTAGGATAGGCGCAAGACTCATTCACAACCTGTGTTACATAGATGACACAATCTTGCTTGCAGAAAGTGAAGAGGACTTGAAGCACTTACTGTAGAAAATCAGACTACAGCCTTCAATATGGATTTTATTTCAACATCAAGAAAACAGAAATCCGTGCTCACTTCGGCAGTACATATACTAAAATTGGAACGATAGAGAAGATTAGCATGGCCCCTGCGCGAGGATGACACGCAAATTCGTGAAGCGTTCCATATTTTTATAAAAATTTAAAAAAAGAAAACAAAAATCCTTATCACTAGACCAAAAGGCAACATGCCAGAAAGAGACAAGATACCTGGCTAACTGCCTGGAAAAGATACAACAGAATGCAGAAATTATCTTAAAAAAAAACATTAACAACACATTCAAATAAATTCTTGTTGAAGATTATTCAAAAGATTAAAAAGTAGCTGGGGGGGGGGTGGAAAGAAGCTGGAACAATAAAAGGGAACTGCCAGAAATTCAAGCTATATTAGGAAGATGCTTGGGAGTGAGGGATATCACTGCTGATGTAAAATGTATCTTGGATGAAAGCAAGGACTATCAGAAAGATGTTTATATGTGTTTTACTAACTATGCAAAGTTTGTATGACTCCCTATTAGGTATAAATAATCACAGTGAGAATGGATGGAATAAAACATTTATATAAACACAAAAAAAAAGAGAGAGAGAGAGACAAGTTCGAGAAAAGTCACATTGCAGCTGAGTCATAGCTAAGTCCTCAGCAGGTTTCCAGAGGCTGGAAGGTGGGTAGTATGGGTAAATTGCATGGAAGATGGATGCCCATTCTTCTCCTGTGGAACAGTTGGTGGATTTAAACTGCTTGCCTTTGGATTGGTAGCACAAATCCTTACACACTACGCCTCCCGAGCTCTGACGTGGTACAGGTATCATAGACCCAAGAACATACCCTAAACTAGTAGCCTACACACCTCCAGTTATTTCTTAACAGCATTTAACTCTGCTAAGAGCTTTCAGGTTCCACGTGAGAGACTACTGTGTGACTTTCTAGAGAGGGCACGTTCCATGATGACCAAGCACTGTCATCTTTAACATCACACATGTGATTCAGAAATTTCCTGACCCATGTGGACTTGTGGCCATCTTGACCATCTGCACATGCTCCCCACAGGACCAAGAAAATTCTTTTGGTAACAGTCATCTTGAAAGAATAAGTGCACACATGTTTATCCAGATCCCTCCCACATAGGCCAATCCCAGACGATCTCCTCCTCTCATGAATAAAAATGACCACTTTTATTCTTTGACAGGTCCACTTTTTAAAAAGTCTCACCCTTCCATAAATAATATGCTATCTTTTCCCCTCCTCAAGAGCTTTTAAAATAATCACTTGGTCCTGTTTCAAAGAGCCATAGGTTAGTGCTGCCCTGTCCTTCTGTCTACCTTTGCAAAATATTTTCCTTAATAAACCTTTCTTTCCTCACACAGAAGAGCCTGGACCCCTGTTTTGCTATTGTTTCTTAATAAGGCGAAGAACCCAAACTTCAAGAGTGCACTAGAGATATTTTCTTGGTGACACATTTAGGGAATAGTCCAGCTACAATCTATTTTTGTAAAGAAATAATGTTTCATTGGTATATTGCTATATTTCTTGATTTGCTTTCGTGCTAAAGATGGGTAGTTTCTACAGAGATATTATGGTTGGCAAAGCCCAACATATTTACTATGTGTTTGCCTATGGGAAAAGACAAGGTCTCTTTTATAAATCTTTGCACGCTAGGCAGTGACAGCTAAGCAACTCCATTCTTTTCTTGATGGACAATTATCAAAGCGGAATTAATGGCTTATCCTGAAAGAATGAAAGAAAGGTGGGAAAGAGGAATGGAAGGAAAAAAGAAAAAGAAAATTACATGGAGTCTTTAAAAATTCAGAAATGTCTATAAGCAAAAAAAAATCATTCTTAGGAATGATAGAAAAGTAGTAAGAGGTTGTATCTGCTGTTAGAAGAGAGAAGAGGGGAATAAATAATGTACACAGCACTGAAACAGACGAGGGAGAGAACTGTATAAAAGGAATATATGATTAGGTATTATTGGCATGACAGGGGTCCAGAATAAGAGCTGCATAGTAAAGTGGACTTGGGCAGAAGGTGTGAATGTATAACAATGAAAGAATTTTTTTTTCCAAGGGAAAAAAGCAAACTGGGGAAGGGGGGGACAGGGAGGAAAATGTGCAACAACGAATTCATGGAAATCCAAGTTCTCTATAAACTTTCATTAAATTCTAAAAAAAAAAAAAAAAGAGGCAGAGGGAGGTGCACAGTCTCCACAGGAGAGAAAAGATGAAAATGAAAGAGATGATAAGATGAAATGCAAATGCCAGCTGGGATGAAAACTAAGCTCAGTGGTGTAAGGCCACCTTGCTTTCAAGGAAACCCTAATTGCAAAGGCCGAATTGAAACCTATAATGAAAGGCAGAAGAGCAACAGTGACAAAGAAAAAGCCCTAAATTGACAAAGTAGAATGCAAACAAGAGACTAAGAATTCAGAAGGAAAAATGGCAAAGAAATAAAAAGAATAAAAGATATGAGGAGAATCAGTGCAAAGAAATTGATTTTCTGTAGGAAGCCACTAGAAAGAAAAATGGAGAAAGAAGTAATTACGGTAATTTTTACAGAGTAGCTATTATATCTCAGACATTGTGGTATGCACTTTACATTCATTATCTTTTACTCCTTACAAACCTTTAAGAGACACACTAATTTATCCTTGTTTTCCAGGTGAAAAACGAAAGAATTATAGAGAGTATGTCAATTAGTCATTGTTAAACAGTAAATGGACAAATCAGAATTAAAATCCTGGGCTGATTATATTTAACACCTAGTATTATGTATTCCAATGGAGCTCAGGCGGCATTGCCAGCAGGGAGTTATGCTGAGAAAGAGTGAGAGACAGAGACACACAGAGAGACAGACAGACACACTTCTCCTGTGTGATTTACAACGTCAGAAAATCTGCTGGGGAGTTAGCTTTACGTGGGCTCTAAATTGATGGCAAAGGGTTTGTTTTTTCGAGTATTCTGTATCTCGATGAGTCTTGTCGGCTCGTTGGGTAAAGCACTCTGCTGCTAATTGAAAGGTCAACCCTTTAAACACACCCAGGGAGAAAGAGGAAACAATTTCTTTCTGTGAAGAGGTACAGCCTTGGAAATCCCATGGGCAGCTGTAGTTTCCCACACACGGTCCCTCGGAGTTGAGACTGCCTCAACAGTACCTAATATCAATAGCAATTTTATACGCCACGTCAAAGCAACAGGGAATGAAGACTTGCTAAGAAAATGACAATGAGCCACCCTTACTGTGTTCGAACAAAGCAATGAAGAACAATCCACCTGGACATGGACTGACTCTTTGGAAAACAAGAGGAAAAAAAAAATCTAGATGTGAGAATGATTACTAGCACACAAAGAATCAGTAAGGTAAGAAAGCAAATGAGACAATGCAGGCGGCTAATGAGAGGGGCTGTGGAGGCGAAGGAGCAGACAGGGTCCTGTGCCCCAGAAGGATGTCCTCTAGGTCTGGGAACCACTTATTTTTTTTTTTCCTTTTAGAGAAGTACATTATTGGTGTTGTTAGTGGTATTTATTAGTGGTGTTATTAGTTTATGATTAGTTGTTTATTTAGTTGCATTGTCATTGTTGATAATACAGCAAAACCATACAGCAATTCAAGTTTTGACATGTACAGTTCAGCAACGTTGACTGAACAAGTGAGCTGTGCTTTCTTGGAGTTGTTCTTTTTTCTACATTGTTTTTCCCCTACTGACACAAACTCACTGCTCCTTGAGGTTCCTATCTAACCTTTCAAGTTGTTGTTCTCACTTTTGGGAACCATTTTTAAGGATTTTGATGAAATGAGCCCTGGAACAGGCAACTAGCAGAGCAGAAACTAGTGAAGTGCTTGGAGAAAGCACCTTTCTTGGGAACAGTAACAAATGTAGACCTCTTCCAATCTGTTGGCCAGACAGCTGTCCTCCAAATTTCCTGGCATAGACTGGTGAGTGAATCCAAGGCTGCATCTGTTAACTGAAACCAGTCAGTTGATGTCCCATCAATTCCTGGGGCCTTATTTTTTTGCCAGTGCCTTGAATGCAGCTTCCACTTCCTCCTTCATCAACATTGGCTCCTGCTCATCTGGTACTTCCTGAAATTTTTCCATGTCAGTCAGTTCTCTTTGATACAGAGATTCTGCGTATTCTCTCCATTTTCTTTTGATGCTGTTGGTGTCATTCAATAGACTGCCCATAGCATCTTTCATTATCACAGCTCGCGGTTTACATTTGTTTTTCTAGTTCTCTCAGCTTGAGAAATGCAGAACGAGTTTCCCCTTTTTTATTCTTCAATTCCAGCTCCCTGCACATTTCATTATCATTATTTTCATTGTCCTCTGGAGCTGCCCTTTGAAATCTGTTCAGCTCTTTTCCTTTGGCATGTTTTCCCTTTGTCTTGGCTTCTCAGCACTCCAGTGCAATTTTTAGAGTTTCTTCTGACATCCATTTCATTTTTTTTCCATTAGGGAAGTGCCAGAAGTTCAAGCAGGATTTAGAAGAGGCTGTGGCATCAGAGATATCATTAATGATGTCAGATGGCTTCTGGCTGAAAGTAAGGAATACCAGAGAATGTCTTTTTGTGTTTTATTGACTATGCAAAGGCATTTGAGGGGGTGGATCACAACAAGTTGTGACTGACATTGAGAAGAATGGGAATCCCAGAGCACTTGATTGTGTGCTCATGTGAAACCTCTGTTGTGTGAACAGAGCAGGGGAAACACTGCATAGTTAAAAATTATAAAGGGCGTGCATCAGGGTTGTAGTCTCTCTCCATACCTATTTAATCTGTACACTGAGCAAATGATTTAAGAAGCTGGACTTTACAAAGAAGAATATGGCATCAGAATCAATAACCTACGTTATGCAGATGACACAACCTTGCTTGCTGAAAGTGAAGAGGACTTGAAGCTCTGGTTGCAGAAGATCAAGGAATGCAGCCCTTGGTATGGATTGCATCTCAATTTCAAGAAAACAAAAATTCTTACCACTGGACCAATAGGCAACATCATCACAGATAGAAAAAGAGATTAAGAGGAGGGTGGAAGTAGAGGGATGAGGATGTGCAGGGGGAGGGGGGAGTTAATCATGGAGTTGTACAATTTGATGAGTGGGGGGCTGAGGAAAATTGGAAGAATCTGTTCTGGAAAACAATATATTCAAATTTTGTAAATAAACTATAATAATAATAACAATAATAAAAGATATTGAAACTGTCAATAACTTCATATTACATGGATCCACAAGTGGTACCTGCAGTCAGAAAATAAGGAGATACATTATTGCATTGGAAAAATCGGCAGTTAGTGACCTCCTCAAATTAGTGAGAAATAATGATGCCGGTTTGAGGACTAAGGTGTAGCTGATTTAAGCCATGGTCTTTCTGGTCACTTGAGAGCTTGAAAATGAATGAGGATGACAAAAGAAGAATTGATGCCTTTGAGCTGCGGTGTTGGAGAAAAGTACTGAACAGCCCATGGACGGCTATGAACAGATATATCTTGGAGGGGGTGCAGCCAGAGTGCTCCTTGGAAGCAAGAATGATGAGACTTCGCCTTACATACTTTGGGAATGTTGCTAGGAGGAGCTATTCCTTGGAGAAGAACATGAAGCTTGGAAGGGTGGAGGGTCAGTGAAAGAGAGGAAGACCCTCGACCAGGTGGATTGACACAGTGACAGCCACAATGTCAGGAAGTGTGAGGATGCCGCAGGATAGAACAGGGCTCAGATTTGTTGTTCATAAGGTTGCTAGGAGTCTTATTTGACTCAACAGCACCTAACAACAACAATAGAGGAGGGAAACTGGGAGGAGTGGTGGACAGGGTATGTGTAGGGACCTCCCTTCACAGAAATTCTGTGAATCTTATGTCTCCAAGTCTGACTTGGGCTGGACATTTAAAGGAATCTCTGGGTGATACAAATGGCTGGAGGTTCAAGTCTAGCCAGAGGCCCCTCAGAAGAGAGAGCTGGTGATCTCCTTTCAACCACTAATTCACTAGTCACTGATCCACTAACCAGCCCCTGGGAGAGCGCTGGAGCACAGTTCTCTGGTAGAGGCGAGGGCACGAAAAGCTAGCAATTCCAGATCAAAAGGAGTAAGCTTCGGAGTAAGTGCGGCTGTGAAAAACCAGATACAGGAAGCAGGTTGGGGAAACAACCAAGAGTGGCAGCCCTCCACTTTCCCCTTGATTAGGAGACCACTCATCAATGAGAAGCCAATGAGAAGCCGACACGTTGATGACTGATGACCAGCTGAGCCCTGAAAGGATAAAAGCCAGGTCCACTCCCAACCCGAGCAGATCCACCCCAAGCTGGGCATTCCTGGCTGCTGTGATGTACTTGCCCTTTTACTCCACTGTGGTTGTCCCCCCTGCCTCTTCGCAGGGCCTGCTCACCACTCCCTGTGGGCAGTTAGGAGACCACTGGGACCACCAGCCCTGGCACGTTTCATTGTCCTCTGACACCCACAGGGCTGCCATGACTCAACTCAACGACTGGGTTTTAGAATCCTCTAACACTGCTGCATAAATAATATCCAAATTATTTTCTGGGCATTGGGTGTAAGGTTTTGCTTAAAACATTAGAAGAAGCACCAATTCATGTTTTGATCATAAGCGATTGTGATCTGATTCTAGAAGAACACGGCCTATTTCAATTATTATTGCCACACGGGAATTACTCTTTTACAAGCTTGGCAGAAAAGAATAATCCTAGTCTAAAGAAAACTCTCTAAAGCCACTCTGCATTGGCCCTTGAAGGGGTTTTGGATGTTTACAACAGTTGAGTGAAAGCTCAGCGCTACATAAATGAGCCATTAGGACAAGTGTAGCCAAAAGAAACAAATAAATATGGGCATGCAGAGCCTTCCCTTGTGCCGTTCTTGAATTAGTAATGCAGAAGAACCCAATGGTAACTGTTAGAAGTTTCCGGAATATGCTGAAATAATAACTATTTTATGAATGCCCATTAATGTCAATTATTCATTATTAATACGCCACCATCAAATTAAAAAGAAGAAATATTCGTATGTGCTCTGTTCTCTTCTGGTTTCTCTCTCTTGTCTTATTATGTAACCTCCCAGTTGTTTCGTAACTAATGAATGATTTAATGCCATTTGAAAGTAGAAACTGCAACCAAGAACTTGATACGGGGTGGCATTCTGTCTGCTCTCAACCTGTTTATCAAATTTTGATAAGTGGTAAATATTTGATACTTTTTCTAAGATCTAATGTCAAGTTCTGAGTGAGTTTATGTGATCACCTGATTATCTGTTGTTTGACTTTTGAAAAAAAAGTGTAAACTCAAAATGTCCTCACATTTCAAAGCTTTTGTGTATTTCAACGTTTGAATTCTTTTTTACCCAAAAGGAGTAAATGCTGCCATAATGTGAACATTATACCCAGGAATGTGAAAGGCAAAAATTCCACACATTGCAGAATCACATAGTTTACAGAAGAGCTTTCAGACTCCCACTTAAACTTCTCAAGTGCCCTCCAAGGTCCCTATGCAAAATGCCCTTATTGTATATAAGAAAACCAACCTTTAGGCATTTAGTGACTTCTCCAAAATCGAATAGTCTTCAAATGATATGGTCTGATCTCAAAAGAAAAGCTTTGGTGAAGCGGTACTTAAGCACTTTGTTGCTAACCGGGAGACGAGCATTTTGAATCCACCAGCTTCTCTGCAGGGGAAAGACGTGTGGCAGTCTGCTTCCCAGAACAGAACGGCTTTGGAGCCCTGTGGGCAGCTCCGTGTGCCACCCAGACCCACTGAGCTCAAGTCCTGTGAAGGAGACAGGCCTGAAGCCAGATGATCTTCCATCTCCTTCTCAGAGTTGAACAGGGAGAGTGAAGATGAAATCTCAAATGCACTTCTAGGAGTTTTGTATTGTTTTCATCCGGACACCTGCATATTCCCCACCATGCTGACATGTGCAGATGAACTGTGAGGAAGGGGCCTGCGTCTGCCAAGCTTTGCGTCTGTTAGCTGACGACTCCACCTCCTGGCACCATCCTGTGCGGCGGGCGGAGCAGAAGTGTACTCCACACAGTTCTCCGGACTGACTTCCAGAGTGTAGAGCGCCTCACCTTCTCAAGGTGTGCCCCCAAACAGGCTCAAACCTCCAATCTCTGAGTTAGCAGCCGAGTGCATGAGCTAGCTGCCCCAGCTGCTGCTCTCACCTCCTCCCCCTACACCCGTCTGTGAGACAGCCATGTGATAGTACCTACAGACAGCATTGTTAGTCGAACCTCTATTTTCAGGATGAATTAATGATTATTGGCTAGCCTCCCATAGACCCAGCTGTACAAAGTTTTTTAAAAATCCATTTATTTAATCCATTTAGCTTAACAAGAATGTGATCAATGGAATGAAAAAGAATCAAACAGATTGACTATTTTTACCAAGTTACCCAACCGACTTCTCATTTCAATTAAGCAACCTTTCTGTTCAATCCATCCATGTGACACCCCGAGGGCCTCAGATCTGGGTTCCCATGTAGATGAGAGCTGGGTCCATTAACCCCTGACCCAGGGGTTGGTAACTTGTGAAGCCTGCTGATAAAGTGTATTATGGTTGGCAGCTCGAATCCACACGCCAATTCGTGGGGGAGATATGAGGCAGTTTTGTCCAGTAGAGACTTTGTACCTTGGAACCCAATGGAGGGTTTCCAGGAGTTGGACTCAGCTGGATGGCAGTAGGTTTGGTGGCATTTTTGTTCAGTTTGGTTTGGCATCAGTGCCTGGGAGGGGGAATGGGCAGTCAGCCTGCCTTTGGACATTTTTCTACAGAAATATAAAAGAGGGGACAACTGCTCTGTCCTCAAACCTTAAATCTACCCCTGGGAAGTCAGAAAAACCCAGCAGTCATTAGATCTGCCTCCACCAAACCCAAGGCCCCAACATCATAGAATTAGGACGAAAGTCCACCCAATCAATGGGATTCAGAACTAAGAATGAAGCCACTGAGTGGCATAATTGCTGTAATTAGTCAAATGGTGTAATTACAGTAAACACATGAGAAGTTGCATGTAATTGCAGCACATAATGATGTTATTATGATTTCTGATGATATATGATTTGGATCTATAATAAATGCCCATAATAATATTAAGACATTTTTCATCGTTAATTTCTTTTAGTTTATGGTTTGGCTTTCTTAAATCATCTAAGTTTAACTCTAAGTTAAGCAGAAAATCAGAGCATTCAGCACATAAAATAAAAAGCAGGTATTATCTGACACGATACCTCGGGGAGAAGGCAGACGGAAACAAAGGAAGTTTTCCAAGTGTGCGGTCAGTCCTGAGGACCACTCTCCAGCGCTGGAGAAGGCCATGCTTGGTGCTGGTGGAGGGCAGAGCGAAGAGGAGCCAGTTCGCCAAGACGGCCTGTCACAGCAGCTGCAACGACAGGTTCAGAGAGAGTGCTGACTGGGGTGAGGCAGGGGAACCAACCGCTCCATTCTGCCGCACCTGGGCTGCCTATGAGTTGGAAGCAATTCCACAGCGTGAAATGCAGCAAAGCATGTGTGTGGATGGAGGGGTCATATCAATGATTTCTGTCTGCAGTACACTGCGATGGCAGTTATAACTTTACAATAAGTTTATTACTAAACTCTCAATGAAAAAAAGCTTTTCTGAGAATAACACCATGGCAGCATCTTTTATTTAAATATCCCAAGAAAGCTAAGTGTTCAAAGATGTATGTGCACAATTGATTTATGTGTGTGCAAATTTTCTATCACAAGAACAGCAGACTAAATTCCAAGTTGTCTCAATTCTTTTTTGAAGCTAATATCTGTATAACCAAAACCATTTTTGCTTCACAGAAATGGGTAACTGGAAGAATTCCCCAGATAAGAGACTACTTACCTAGGTGAAGCTGATTTCATTCAGTTGTGGCTTCATCTTTTCCCTGGGCAACCTCTGATCAGTTCAAATCATGTACCCTTCTGCTATCAACTGATTGCTTAACTACTGCACCACCAGAATTGTTCTAGTGCATTTTAGGTAGTGGATTTAAAAAAAAAAATTCACCATTTCATATAACTATGTGCAGGGCTCCATGAGCAGCTACCATATTAGAGAGCACAGCCCCCAGACACTGTCCTCCCAGGAGAGCCCTCTTAACATCACCCTCCTTTATGATTCTATATATTATATTTTGGAGTCTGTGGAGCAGTGAGTGTGCTTGGATGCCAACAAATTACTAGAGGGCTGAGTTAACTAGAAGCACGTTGGAAGAAAGGCCTGGTGATCAAGTCTGGAAAACTACTGAAAATCCTTTAGAGCACACTTCTACTCTGACATACATCAGAGCACCAGGAGGCATGAAGGGTAATCGCGAAGAGGAAATTAGGTGTTTGTGCTAACCCAGAGGCCTCTTCTCTCTGGCAGTTCAAATACAAAAGCAACTCTTCAGGAGGAAAATGAGCACTCTCCTCCCACGCAATCTACATCCTCCAAATCCCACAGAGGGTTAGCTATGAGTTGGTTCCAACTCGATGGCAATGAGTTTGCGTGTCTTAGTAAGTAGAAAGCTTTAAGGATGACAGAAGTCCAAGAAATATTAATGATGATAAGTAAATGGAATCATTACGGATAATGAAAACTCATGACAAAATACGAGGCATAATTACAATCAGTCTTGCTATTATTGGTGAAGGTTTTCCACAAAAGTAGGAGCTGTGATCACATAATGGTTTAGGTTTTCAGGATCTCAAATTATTTTAATGAATTTCACACTTTTATTATTTACCTTAAGTTAATTCTAGCTTCCCCTCCTTTGATATTTTCCTCATGAATACGGATAGGCTTTTTCTGTAGTATGAATTTCCAAGTGCTTTTCTGCCCCTTCTACTTTGAGGATTCAGGGCTTAGCATGTATTGTTTATTGCTAAATTTCATTTTAACTTTGCAGAGAGGGGAAAAGATCATTTCATCCTAATTCTCACTGTGAAAAAGAAATGAACCAGAAAACTAACTAACAAAAGAATTAAGAACCCCGACGGGCCACAGAGCAAATGAGCTCATGAACTGAGAACATAACTGTTATTCAAATGCATTTCTTTGATTTGATTGCATTCATCCACTTATTTACTGAACAGAAACAGGCTCCGAACAATGGTGATACAGGGGTGAAATGCAAACATCGGGTCTATCCTCACATGGCTAGTATCTCCTGTAGAAGACAGACAAACATACAAAAAGGATCCTCTACAAGCTATATTCTGGAAAATTCCATGGCATGCCCGAGGGCCCTAGTTTCCCAAGAAGAAATGATATTTGAAGTAGTGTCTAAAGAATGAGTGCAGGGCCTCTCCACAGAACAGAAGTACCTATCATCAACGCGAAGGAAGCTACTAGAAGAGAGGAGGGGAGGAGGGGTGAAAGGTGAGTTGGGAGAGGTGGCCACAACTGCATCTTAGTGTTAACACTGGGGATCGAGCCCCTACCAGTTCCCATAGAAACGCTTTTGACATGCTAACCCTGTATCTATGAATACAGCTTTCTCTGGAAGCTGGGTGTTTGGAGATGCTGCCTGTTGGGTTAACATGAGACCATAACGGAGCAGGGCAAATCCTGATCTAACAAAACAGCTGTCCTTACAAAAAGAGAGGGGAAAGGACATAGATACAGAGGGAAGACGCTATGTGAGGCCAGAGGTAGAGACTGCAGGGCTGCTGCCACTGCCAAGGAATGCCAAGGATGGCCAGGAATCACCCAAAGCTGGAAGAGATGAGGACAGATCCCCCTTGAAAACCGCCAGAGAGCATAGCCCTGCTGACATCCTGAATCCACACATTTGACTTCTGGAACTTAGAGCCAACACCTTTCTGTTGTTTTAAGCCACACAGCTTATGGTCCTGGTTATGGTAGCCCTGGGAGAGGCATACACTGCCCCAAGGGCAAAGGGGGCCATGGGAAGAATGCGCAAGTCAAGTAGGGGACATGGATGTGGAGCGATGGGAAGTGCTCTTTCTGTCTGATATGTGGCCACAGGCTGAGGGCAGCGTGCGAACTGCAGTCCACCCTTGATGCAGTCACTGAGGTTTAGGAGAGAAGTGAGCCTCGTGGGGAAACACAGGGACCACAGCAGAGACAGGGGAAAGTCAAGGTGTTGGAGATCGTCAAGACAGCAGGGCTTCGAGAAAGAATGGACACGAGACAGTAGGGCAGGATGCAGGCACGGCGTGGGCAACACAGGCTGCAGATGTGGACAGCGGTGTGGGGGCCTCCCGGGCTTGTTCTCATCACAGAGCTGGTGGTGGCACCATCAAGCACAAGCTCAAGAGATGATGTCAAACCAGGAAGGGCTTCCTAGCTTTGGTGTATGCGTATTATGTTACAGGCCGTGTGGAGGGGGCAGGATAGGGCAAGGTTCCAATCCACAGTTCACACCACTGAGCAGTAGTAACTTGACTGCACATAACAGCGATAGGTAGAAAACTCACTGCTGTCCACTCAGAACGGGCTCATTCTGTTTCTGAGCCTGTAATGGATTCAAAGTGTCGCCAGAGAGGCATGGCCTTTGGCTTCTCAGTGCAACTGCCCAGAAACAGTGCCACGAGAACTATATACGGTCGTGTATCATCTTCACAAATGATTGCTGCAGAAACTGTATATTCTGGGCGCCTTTCAACCTAGCAGGCAGTCTTGTGCCATGGTCCGTAGGGAGTTCGAATCCACCAGCTGCTCTGAGGGAGAAAGATGGGCAAACCTGCCATGTATTTTACAGCGTCCAGAACCCAATGGAGGATCAGCTACAAGTCAGGTCTGACTCAACAGCTATGAGAAGGTGACGATTTAACCAAGCGATGCCACGTCCCACATTCAATTCACAGTGGTCAACTGGGCTCCACAGCACGGTCTGCATGGCCTGATTTCTGGAAGTTCATCCACTGTCATCCTTTCTGTCTTTGTCTGGAAGCTCTGCTGGAACTTGTCCACTACTAACTGGCAACTTTGCTGGGATCGTGAAAGTACAGCCTCCAGCATCATGGCAAAGCTGCCACAGTAGAAGAGACTAATATCCAGATGGCGATCTAGTGTGTAATGTGCTGGGCTGACTGACAGACAGGTCAGCAATTTGAATCTGCCAGCTGGTCCACGGGAGAAATATGAAATATGAGCAGTCTCCTCCTGGAGAGATTTACAGCCTCAGAACCATGCGCGCGCGTGTGTGTGTGTGTATGTGTGTGTGTGTGTGTGTGTGTGTGTGTGATACAAGTAAGGTGCACAGTTAATCTCAAGAATTTGTCTGCTTCCCTTTGGGAGTCTGTCTGGGTTGCTGGCGGCACACACATCCGCTCCAAGAAGCCACACTGCCCTTGCCTTGCACAATTATCCAATTCAAGAGGGGGGCTGCCCTAAGACTTCCGCCCACTGTGGCCATGGCAAGCAGCCAGGTCTCCCCAGACACTGCCAGCTGAACACAGCGATGCTCCCCCCACTAACTTTGGAATTCTCTACAGCTTTGGAATAAAAAGGAGCTGTGCTTGCCTAGTTCCTAGCACTCTAGGCTACTGACCAAAAGTGCTCACGGGTCCAGCCATTTATATCCGTCAATGGCTCCACAGTAGAGAGACTGGCAGGCTCCTCCCATTAAGATTCACAGCTTTGGAACCTGCTGGGGGCTCACTATAAGTCAGAAGCAACTCCATGGCAGTGAACTGTTTGAGTTTGAGACGTACTTTGAAAGAAAGGCCTGGCGATTAGCCAAAAATCCAAAACAAACTCTTATAAAGCAGTTCCACTCTGATGCACATGGGGCTACCATGAGGCCCTCCACTCTGCTCAACTTCACTTAACAAACCAATGACATTTCTCCATGCATTACATTTTTTTGATTTCTCTTGTCTGTGGATAGTCCTTCTTTCCTATATTTCCCCAAAGGAACTCCAGTGGCGCAATGGACTAAGTGTTGGGCTACCAAGCAAAAGGTCAACTGTTGAAACCACGCAATCTACAGGAGAAAGACCAGACAGTTTGCTTCCTTAAAGACTCAGTCAAAGTTTACATCATCGCTGTTGAGTCAGAACCAACTCCTAGCTGACCCTCCAGCATGTTTTCAGAGGCTGTAAATCGCCTGAGAGGAGACTGTCCACCTTTCTTCCCAGGAGTGGCTGGTGGAGCACAGCTCTCTAAGGATTATGCCAGCAGAGCTCTCATAAAAATGACAACCTAGAAAAGCTTACAGGGTAATTTTACCATGCCCCATTGGGAGCCCTGATAGCTCAGTGTTAAGGAGTTGTGTGACCAATCCAAAGGCAAGTGGTTCGAATCCACTAGCTTCTCTGTGGGGGAAAGAAGGGCCATCTGCTCAGGTGTAATTTACGGTCTCTGAGAACCCTCTGGAGGCTCACCTATGAATTGGTTCCAACTTGGTGGTACACACAACAAATACAACAACAACAACAACTACAACAATGTCCTATATGCTTAAATTGAATCAGAATTGGCTTGTGATGTCATTGATGTGCGTGTGTGTTTTCATCATTTATGATTCCCTCTACATCCGTATAATGGGCGGAAAATCCAGGACGGACAGTCAGTGCAATCACGGCCTCCTTGAGCATTTGCATGGAACATCATTAGCATTTCTTAGATTGTAACATTTATTTGCTTGTGATTCAGTTCCCACCCTTGTTTTAGAAGTGAGGTACCTCAATATGGGGGCTGATGAATAAGGCCTGTGTCTCATTTATAAAATAAGATGAATAAGACACAGGTTGTATTCTAAAGCAGTGATTATCACCTGTCTCAAAGAAGGGCCTTGTTTGCTGAGTGAGAGAAAGGAGATGATAGGGCAGAAGAAGAGAGGAGGGAAGGCGGGGCAGGGTGTAGTGAGAGGCAGCGAGGGGAGTAAAGGAAGGGGAATCCAGCGTGATTTTCTGGATTTGTACTCAGTCTTTAGCCTTAACCAGATCTTTCCTAACTGGCCGCATTAATGTCCCTCTCTGGTGTTGCAAGAATTCAAACTTGAACTTCAGATATCCCTAATAAATCATGGAAGTTCAGGTAAGGAGTCAGCGTGTGTCTCAAATCTCCAGAGCACAGGAAGCTCTGGAGGGTCTTTTGGGCCCCATGGTCTGTAGGATGCTGTGAAGAATTGCAGTGGTTGCTTTTTATCACAACACAACACCCAAGACGTGGGATTAAAAAAAAAAAAGACGTGGGATCAACCATCACCGGAAGGAGGCATCATGTTTGGTGAAGGAGGGCTAATGAATATAAGAGAGAACCTTGACGAGACGGCCTACATAACAGCTGGTTATTATTTGGTCCAGTGGTGAGGATTTTTGCTTTATGCCAAGGTGTAATCCACACCGAAGGCTACAGCTTTAATTTCTTCAGTAAGTGCTTCAAATGCTCCTCACTTTGTTGTTATTGATGTGTACCATTGATTCAGGAATCCCATGCCTGATCCTCCAGCAGGTTTTCAGAGGCAGCAAATCACACAGGAGTTGACTGCCCATCCTTCTCCCACAGAGCAGCTGGCGGATTCAAACGGTGTGCCTTTGGGTTGATGGTGACCTTACCACTCAGTCACCAGAGCTCTCTTGCTCCTTACTAGAAAAGTAAAGAGCACACACACGTCGATCCTCCCCAAGGTGGTCTAGCACTTGCTCATGCCCAGCCTTCAGATTAGTTCTAACTCCTAGCGACTCTCCATCGAGATTCTGAGGCAGAAAATCGAACAGGAGGTGAATGCCCCTCTTTCCCCCTGAACTTCTCCCTAGCCTCTCCTTTTTTGTCATTCTTCCTTCCCTTCCATTTTCTTCAGGGACATCATGGTTGGGGACCAAAGCTCCAGGCGGCTGGTAAATATATATAATTACAAAAAGACAAACCTATACTCATTGCCTTCAAGTTAATTCCCAATCACTCTGAGTGTTTCAGACTGGAAATCCAGGCTTCCTTGGTTTTCACGGACTACCAAGGAAATAGCAAATTATATGATTATCTGCTTCAGATGGACTTGTACTGCATCTCAATGTCAAGAAAACAAAGATTCTCACCACTGGACCAATAGGCAGCATCATGATAGATGGAGAAGAGACTGAAAACTGTCAACAACTTCATCTTACTCGGATCTACAATTAGCATCCTTGATACCAGCAGTGAGGAAATAAGGGGATGCGGAGAAATCTGCACTTAGGGACCTCTCCAAATTACTGAGGAGTAGTGATGTCAGTTTAAGGACTAAAGTATGTCTGATTCAGGCCATGGTCTTCTCAATCACCTGCTACACATCAGAGACCTGGACAGTGAATAAGGGTGACAGAAGAATTCAAGCCTGTGGTGTTAGAGAAGAGCACTGAACATCCCATGGATGGCCAAAAGAACAAATAATGTCTTGGAGAGGGTGCAGAGTGCTCACTGGAGGCAAAGATGATGAAGCTTTGTTGTGCTGTCAGCTGAAGACACGTGGTACAAATGCACCAGCTCTTGCAGGAGAGAAGGGCGGACAATCTCCTCTCATGTGATTTATGGCCTCTGCAAACCTGCAGGAGGGTAACCTATGAGTTGGCTCCGATTTGGCGGTACATAACAACCACCACCAATACAAAACCTCGTTTTGTTTGGGGTTTTTATTCAATATTGCCTTATATAAAACATAAGATGCTCTGGTTGTGTAATGCTTTATGTGCTGTGCTGTTAACGGAAAGGTCAGCAGTTTGACTCTACCAGTTGCTCTGAGGGAGAAATGCGGGCAGACTCCCTTCTCGTGAAGATTTACAACCGTGAGGATCCAGTCAACGGAGGGCACTACAAGTCTTAACCAACTAGACGGTAGGTAGTTAGGTTTCATTTTGGTGTTATATGTACATTGCTTTATTAACACTGAACTCATGACCAGCACTTTGCATGAAGGAAGCTCATGCCACACAGCTATTTTCCGTAGACACATTGCAGTCTCCACTTCAGCACCGAACTAAGAGGGCATTTTAAACTTAATACCACCATACAGCATTGAAACAGATGAGGGAGAGAACTGTTTAAAAGGGATATATGATTAGGTATTATTGTTATGATAGGGGTCCAGAACGAAGGCTGCACAGTGGAGTGGACTTGGGGGGTAAGGATTGTGTAACAATGAAAGAATTTTTCTTTTACTTTTCAAAGAGAAGAGCAAACTGAGGGGGAGGGGTGGGCAGGGAGAAAAGTGCAACAATGAATGAATGGAAATCCAAAGGCTTTGTAAATTTTTCATTAAAATTATTATTATTATTATTATTGTTGTTAAAGAAGAAAAAAAAAGGTGTTCGAAAAAAGCGTTAAAAAAATCACCTTGAAGATTAAGGTGTGCCTGACCCAAAACATGATCTTTTCAGCCACCTCACAGGCTTGTGAAAGCTGCACAGTGAATAAGGAAGATTGAAGACCTGATGCATCTGAACCCTGGGTGGTGAGGAAGAGCGTCCACACTGCACATTGCCGACAGAGATGACAGCCTTGGTGGGCCTGGGGCCAGCTCGGCTAGGCTCCACCCAGCAGGCTCAGCAGGAGTCAGAATCATCTCAGTAGCAAACACAACAAGCTGAGACAAACAAGTTGGTGTTATCTGGCTCAGTGGAGTTTCTACATACTCTGCAGCCTACCCATTCCACTTCTAGGCATCAGACTCTCAAAAAAACTCTCTGCCATCAAGTAAACCCTGACTCATAATGGTGCCTCCATCAGGGTTTCCAAAACTGTAAATTGTAATGGGAGGAGACTGTCCAGCTTTTTTCCCCACAGAGCAGCTGGTGGACTTGAACATTCAGCCTTCGGGTTAACAGCGTCCCTCAATAAGGACTATGCCACCAGGTCTAAACTATCATGTCCTAGGGAAGAAATTTCACTATCTAGTGATCAGCTGACACACATCCTCCATAATTTGTCTCTGCTTCTTACACTAGATGGCACTGTCCAGTTCATTATTAAAAATCCCAAGAAAACTGGAAAGGAAGAGGTGGGGAAATACATACTTTAAAAACCACCATGAACAGCTCCTAAAATGCTGCTCTGTTGGTGACAGTGGGCAAGGGGCAGCTCATCTCCCAGACACCCCACCATTGGTCTACCCCAGCACAGCACAAAGTCACAGCTTCAATTTTTCCCCCTCTCTTTTCCTCCATTTCATACCTGTCAACCTGATAAAAAGTGAGGTTTTTAGAAATGCAAATTGCCTTCTCATGAAATTTAATGATGTGCATATATGCTTTCTTTTGAAACATTTCCAAAATACTGTTAACTGGATGCTTTTAAAAATGTCCCTTTAGATAATGCTGTCGAACGCAGTCAGCTCTCCACTTCATCCACTGCCAGCTCTATCAGCTGCATTGACATCTGACACTCAGGAATGTGTGTGAATGTGCTTTCAGTAGGCGAACGGGAAATGATTCCAGCTTTGGGATTAAGGGAACTTGGGTAGTCTAAGTGGTTAACACACTGGGTTGCTAACCAAACAGAGATACGTTGGAAACAGAGTCTGGTGACTTACTTCCAAAACACGAACCACTGAAAGCCCTACAGAGCATAGTTGTGCCCTGACACACGTGGACTCATCCTGAGTCAGAACTGACAAGATGGAAACTAGGTTTGTTATGTTTAGGGTTTAAGACCAAACCCACTGCCATTAAGTCGATTCTGACTCCTAGCAACCCCAAAGGACAGAATAGAACTCCCCTAAAAGGTTGCCATGGCTATAAATCCTCACGTTAAGTGGTAAATCACGTGTCAAGAAATGGCTCATCTTTTCCCTTGGTTTGGAACTGCCAGGGAGACTGGAGCTTTGGGTTGGTGGTGCAGCTCCCTATGGACTTCCCCACCAGATCTCCCTTGTGGGAGCACAATGGCTCATATTCCTGCTAGAGTGGGTGCAGAGCTCAACCTCTGACTCTTTAGACAGGAGACAAGTATGTAACCACTGTGCCACCAGAACACTTCGGTTTTGGTTCAAGAGATCTGAAACCAGGACGACCAGGCCAACCTCTGATGATGAACACCATGGCGATTCATTGTTGGCATTATCTTAAAGCCGTCTGGCACTCCCCTGCACATGTGCACACCCTCACCTCCTAGCCCAACTCTTGGGAGCAAGTGTGTATGACAAGATTGTTCCCTCACATTCCTTTGAGATGATGCCTTCACATGGCTGGCTAGAACTAAAAGGGAAAAACATTTTCTAAGTTGCTTTTTAGAAGCAGAAAAATTTGGCCATGTCCAAAATTCCAACAAGAGTGACTAGAGAGATATGGCCTGAACAATCTTTAAAAAGTGCACATGGAAAACTCCAGGTGACATGCCCAGGGAGAGATGGTGCCAACCTGGCAGACAGGAGGTTCAGGTATTAGACAGGAGAGCTAGCTTTTTCAGAAAAAAAACCAACAACTATGAAGGACCAATAATACACAGGAGTTCCTAAGTGGGACAAGGTTTTAATGCACTTGAGTTCTGGTGGCCTAGTGGTAAGGAGCTACAATGCCAACCCAAAGGTACACAGTTTGAATCTACTGGCTCCCTTGTATAAAAATGGGCAATCTACTCCCATGAGATTTACATGGAGGGTTACCTATGAGTCGGTTCCAACGTGAAGGCACACAACAACACTAGCTGAAAGGCTGTAGGTTCAAATACACTCAGAAACACCCTCATATAAAGGCTTGGAAATGGACCTAGAAAATAAACATCAGCCCTTGAAAACACTATCAAACTCTGACACACCTGGTGGTCACCATCAATTGCCACTGACTCAACTTGATGGGAACTGGTTTTACTGATTAACAAGAGGCACAGATGGAACTAAGGTGACAACAGTATGGTATCCGGTGCAATTAAAGATATTCATTCAAAGGCACAATTAAGAAATAAAATTAGAATGTTGTTTCCAGTGAATAGCAAATCAGCAAACAAAAGTAGTGTCAGAAGAGATCCTTTCACCTTCACAACCAGCTGCTGCGGTCTGTGCTGGCATGTCTGCACCTTTGCTTACAGGCACACCTGGCCACGTTGGCCCAGGTAAGATGACAGAGGCAAGTTCAAGATTGAGATTTCTCTGATACAGGAAACTAGCAACTTCCACGCCCCTCCTCACTATCTCTAGGGTGCCTGCTGAGACGACCTCAATCAACAGGCAGGTCTGCTCATGCCGGTCCTCTTACATGGGCACTGACTAAGTGTTGGATGATCACCGCAATACAGCTCACACAGCCCTAATACCTACTAGGGCCTCTGTCGTGTGTGTGTGTGTGTGTGTGTGTGTGTGTGTGTGTGTGTGTGTTGCTCAGTGTCATTAGATCTATTCTAGACTCATAGCGACTCCACATGACACAGCACGCTTGCCCCCTAGGACTTTCTAGGCCATAAGTGTGATGAAGACAGACTGTCAGGCCACTTAGTCAGCAGCTGACCTCTAACCCATTGCCTCCCCAGGGCTCCCTAGCTAGAGCTGCATTTGTATCTTTATCTGCACCTGTACATAAACATCTATCTATATCTGTCTACTGATAGAGATCAATCTATATAGAAATTGTTATATCTATATAGGGAGCTTGGGGGGCCTAGTGTGTAAGAAGTTGCACTGCCAAAGCAAAGGCGGATTGTTCAAAGACACCAGCTGCTGCTCCAGACAAAGATGGTCAATTCCTTCCTGTGTCATTTACAGCCTATGAAAACCCACTACAGGCTCAGCTATGAGTCAGCTCTGGCTCAAAGGCACAAAACAGCAACAACAACAACAACATATCTGTCAATCTACTGGACACCCACTACCTTTGAGTCAGTTCTGACTCGTAGTGACCCTCCACTGGATTGTCAAGCCTGTAAATCTTCATAGAAGGAGACTGTTCACCTTTATCCCACACAGCAGCTGGCGGATTCAAACAGCTGACGTTTCCATTAGCAGGTAACTTGTGACATGCTATGTCATCAGGGCTCCTTATATCCAATGACACAGGTATTTGTACTACAGATAGAGGCACAGATACTCACTGAACAGGGGTCACACTGTAGTGTATTCTCTACACACATAACAAAGCAGATAACATAAGAGAACCTGAAATCACATGTAAAAATGTCAATAGGAAAGAAGAGAGGGAGGAGAATTTCATGACCTTCTTCCCGCCCCCCGTAACTACATGTCTCACTCCTGAAAGTCTATTTCATTGAGAGCTAAGCACCCCTGACAGTGCCTGGGACTCATGTTCAAGAGAGGCTGCAGTAGAGGCGATGGGAAAAGAATCTGTTTCTTCCTGAGGCCAGATCCCTACCTTCCTCTAAGCCTGATCTCCACAAGCAGATCAGCAGCTGGCAGCAGTATCCTTTATGCTAAAAAGAGGCTTCTCAGAGAGTTCAAGTCCGCCATTGGTTTAGCAGGAGAAAGATGGGAAGTCTTCTATCATGTGATTTACAGGCAACGAAGGTCAGCTGGTTCCAACGTGACGACAATGAGAGAGACTATGAATATGAGAAGGAGAGGGAGAGAGAGAATGAATGAGAGAGGGGGAGAGGGAGAGAGAGAGGGAGCGAACACAAACAGGAGGGAGAACATGAGGCAGACCTCATTTCTGGAGCTGGACTGAATTCTTAATTAGGAGAATCAGATACTTGAAAGGGTCACAGGACAGCTAAGCCAACCTTATTCCCAAATGGAAAAGTTCAAAAGAAGGAGGAGCTAAAACACTGACTGGTTTTGCTAATGTAGGAAAATCAGTCCCTGAGCAGAGAGATAGGGCCCAAGGAGATGGTGTAAGGACAATGGTGGAGAGGGCCACCTCTCGGAAATACCAAGAAGAGCAGGAATTCTCACCGGCAGGACGGATGAGGAAGGACATGGAGGATGATGCAGGGCAGGCAGAAAGGCGATGCAGATGATTCTTGGAGCCATGGCATATGTACAGCACAAGCCCTGTGTGGGTCTGGGCATGGTGATTACCTCCAGCGCAAGTCCATGCAGGAGAGGATATAGATATTCAGATGTAAACTTAGAAGTAGGTATAGGTGGAGTCAATATGTGTAGATGTAGATGGAAGTCCAAGTCTTGTTGTTACGTGCCATCGAGTTGACAGTAATTCATAGTGACCCTGTGAACAACAGATCAAAACCTTGCTCTATCCTGTGTCATTCTTACTATCTTTGCCATGCTCAAGCCCACTAGAGCAATCACTGTGTCAATCCATCCCGTTGAGTGTTTTCCTTTCTTACTCTGACCTTCCACCTTTACAGAACGATGTATTTTTTTCCAAGGATTGGCCCTTCTTAACAACATACCCAAAGCATGTGAGATGAAGCTTCACCATCCTGGTCTCTAAGGAGCACTCTGGTTACACTTCCTCCAAGACAGACTTGTTTGTTCTTTTGGCAGCCCTTGGGATATTCAATACTCTTCCCCAACATCACTTTTCAAAGATATCAAGTCTTCTGTGGTATTCCTTATTAATTTTTCCAACTTTCATATACATAAGAAGCATTTGAAAATATCATGGCTCAAGTCAGGCACACCTTAGTCTTTAAACTGTCACCTTTGCTGTTTAGAGCTTTCAAGAGGTCTTTGACCTTTTTTTAATTTTTATTTTATTTTATTAGTTTTAATGAACATTTACAGAGATTTTGGGTTTTCATTCATTCATTGTTGCACTGTTCTCCACCCTCCCCCCCAGTTCATTCCTTCCTCCCCCCCCCCTTGAATGTCTGTTTTAATTGTCCAATTGCCACAGTGCTTGTCCAAGCCAGTTCTGATTATCTTTGACCTTTTTAAATGTGCTCAGTCCAACAGATCTTTTGATATGTGTGTGTGTGTGTGTGTGTGTGTGTCAAGAAATGTACAGGGGTAGCTGTAGATGAGTTGGTAAATACATTCAGTTATACTTATGGACATTAGAGTAGACATAGGATTTTTTGTATGTGTCGAGATACATGCACTTGTCAACATCCACACAGACGTCAGTGTAGGTGTAGTTATCCATGCAGATGATGTCTGATGCAGATGTAGACTCACAAGCAGATACTGGCGTAAACATCAGCCTACACAGACTGTTGCTGCAATACACACATAGTCGCAGACACAGATGTACATAGAGATGCAGATGTGGATGTACTTGTTGACACAGGTACAGACATTCACAAACACACAGACATAGGTGTGGATGTAGTTGCTGACACAAGTGTTGCTGTACGCACAGAAATTCACATATATGTAGGTGTAGATATAAGTTTAAATATAGATATAGAGGAAAGTATAGCTATAGATACAGCTAAAGTTTTATTACAGTCATAACCATAGACATAACTCTTTAAAAGACAATTTTAGAAACAGACAGAGAAGTATGTGTAAATAGAGTCTAAAACTACAGACCTAAATAAAGGCATGACACACTGGAGTTGTATTCATGGGTACTTTCAACTTACAATGCCAACCCTAGTAAATGCGAGAATCCAAACATTTATATGAGCTTACTCTTGTCTGCAGCACTTTGAAAGTACTTATGGTGCAGAGGTAAAAGCATTCCATCATTAACCAGAAAGCTGACCACTGGAACCCATCACCTGCTCCGCGAGAAAAAGACGGGGCAGTCTGTTCGATCAAGAAAACAGCCTTGGAAATCTGACGGTTCTACTCTGTCCTACATGGCCACCGAAGTGGAAGAGATTTGATGGCAGTGGGCTTTAGTCACCGTTTTTCAAACTGACATACAGTAAGCAGTTGGACTAGTTTCCTAGGGTTGCTTCAGCAAAGTGCCACAAGCTCGGAGGAGTGAAACCCCAGAGCTGTGCTGTCTCTCAGTTCTGGATGCTGAAAGGACAAAGTCAGGGCACTGGGCCAGTCGCATCCTGTCTAAAAGCTCGGGGAAGAATCCTCCTGTGTCTCTTCTAGCTCTGGTGATTCCCAGCGATCTTTAGCTTTCCTTAACTTCTAGGTGCATCAAACCAATCTCTGCTGCTGGTTCCATGGCTCTATTCTCTGTCTGTCTCTGTGTCTCTTCTCTTCCTTCCTTTTTCAAAAGGCTCCCACTCATGTCACCAGACCCGCCCCATTTCAGTATGACCTCATGCTAACTGATAACATCTTCAAAGATCCCATTTCCAAACAACGTTATACTCTTGGGTTAAGACTTCAATTAATCCCTCTTCCCCCCCCCCTTTTGTGGGTAAGGTGCACAGTTCAATCCACAACAGTAGAGAGGTAAGAAAAAAATAACAAAGATATGCTTCATTAGAAAATACAATTTTCAGTCCAGAACGAAGGCTGCACAGTGGCGTGGACTTGGGGGAAGGGATTGTATAACAAAGAAAGAATTTTTATTTTAGTTTTCAAAGAGAAGAGTGAACTGGGGGGGTGGGAGGGAGAGGCAGGGAGAAAAGTGCAACAATGAATGAATGGAAATCCAAAGTCTCTGTTAACCTTTTATTAAAATGAATTTTTTTTTTAAAAAGACACATTAAAAGACCTAAAGAAATGAGGGGGAAAAATACAATTTTTCATTTCATAGACAGAATATTCGCATTCAAGTACAAGAAAATCTACAACAAAATCCACTGCCACAGAGTCAGTTCCAACCCCTAGCCACACTGTCAGACAGAGAACCGCCTTCTGCTCAGCTTTCCTGAGGCTGTAAATCTATTCAGGAGTAGATTGCCTCATCTTTTCTCCCAGGAGCAGCTGGTTGATCTGGACTGTCCGCCCTTTACAAGCTGTTACTTTTATGAACTTCCCATGACTACTTAAAGAAAAATCACTTATAAGTCTATTAAAGGTCAAGCAGCCACAGCAATTAGCTATAATAATATAATGTCTTTTCTGTGCATCCAAGTGCAATTCTTTTGGCTTATTAGATGATTTCATATTACCAGTGGTTTGCCATACTGAAGTGGCTGGAGTGTTACTATGCTGTTGAAGTCATGCCATTAGTATTTCAGATGTCAACAAGTTCACCATCCATGGTGGACAGGTAATGAGGGAGCCTTACAGATTCTGACAAACTGGGACTAAGGATCTGGCAATACACTTCTGAAAAATTGGCCACGAAAAAAACTCATGAATAGCAGCAAAACAATGCATATTATAGTGCTGGAAATTGAGTCCCACAGGTTGGAGGACACTGAAAGTATAAGTAGAGTCTACTTTAATGATTGAGATAGAGTAAAGCTTCAGGATCTGCATTTGCTGGGGTGCTATGACATAAAGTGAGAAGAGCTGCTAACATCTATTAATAATTAGAATGTGGAATGTATGATGTATGACTCTAGGAAAGCCATCAGAAATAAAAAGGGATCACCAGAAGATAGCTAGCCTGGGCATCAGTAAGCTGAAATGAACCATTATTCAAATTTACTCACCAACCATTAATGCTAAAGATAAAGAAACTGAATATTTGTACTAACTTCTGAAATTTTAAATAGATTAAATATACAAGCATGATTAAATAACTGGTGATTAGAATATGAAACTTGAAAACAAAGAATGAAAAGAAACAAGACCAGAAATCCCATGACAGAGTTTTGCAAAGTCAATAGTCTCATCCAAGACGTACTATTTTCAATCTCCTCATATGCATAGAAAAGCTGGACAACGAACAAGGCCTGGGAACAGGATAAGTTCTAGGTGAAGATCACCCAGGGCTTGAGCAGTCAGTAAGAGATGGACCAGATATTTGCATGGTGAAGAAATACCCCTAAGTATGATCCAGGCGGCTAGCCCATCAATGCTTTGAGAGATCAGAACTGGTTTAGAAATGTAGAGAATTGCTGTATAAGAGGAACCAGCACATAGTAAGGCTCTCTTAGGGATTAATCTTCAAGGAAATAATCCCAAAATAATGAAAACTCTACAGCACTGAGCATCTTCTCAGAATATTATGTGTGATAGTAAAAAATTTGAAGGAAGCTAGACGTACACAATAACGGCATCATTGTATGAATTACGGCTCATTTATTGGACAGACAAATATATAGAATATACTAGCGTTTTACTAGTGATAAGAATAAGACACGTTACCTGGGAAAAGAGGTTTAGGTAAGAGAAGCTAGTTAAAAATCTCTCAAACAGGGAGATGTTTGTCTAGTGAGGTTCCCTTTAACACTATGTACCTGTTTGCAGGGTCTGGAGATCTTTAATAAATCAGAGAATCACAGTGTGACTTTTTACCGAAAAATTCCCTGGAAGCTTTCTAAGGCTCCTCAAATCAGTGACAACAGGATTTTTAATGGCCACATGAGTGACTTGGGCAGCACTTTTCCTAACTCTGTGTGTAAGCACATCATTAGTGTTAGGCGTAGGAGCCTTGGTGAGCTAGTCTCTAAGTCCTAGGTTGAGAATCAAATGAATGGGTGGAGGGTGTAGTGACAGCCTCTGACGGGAGTCACTCTGCTGAATAAAGATCTGGCTTGTGGGACTGGCTTGCGAGTTCCTCCCGCAAAGATCACAGCCAAGTTAAACTATGGGCCAATTCTACTCTGTCACACAGCATCACGACGAATGAGAATCGACTGGCTGGAAGACAAGTAACAAACACTGGACTACATCAATCAAGAATGAGCTATTTAAAAAAAAAAAAAAAAGAATGACCTATAGCCACAGCTGAACATTCCCCCAAGCCATTGATAGTCATTGCTTGATAGGCAAGCTCTATCACTTTACAGGTTTCACTTTAAATGCAAGGCAAAGATTTTGAGCATTTTTTAAAAATCTAACTCTTTTATAAATATATCCCTGATATTGAAGAAAGACTTTAGAGTATTTACGTGGTTTCTACCATCAACTTTGAAAATGTGCCTTTTAACTTCACTCTTCACTTTAGTGTTCAACTTCTGTCCTCTGTGAATCTTAACTCAAACTCCAAGCTTACCCTCCAGCTACACAGAGCAGCTAGTGATTGCAGAAGGAGAGAAATCCTCCACTGGGCGTGCAGACCACAAGGAAAGACCGCAGACTCAATTCTTTGCTTTGAAAGTCGTCCACTTCTCAGACGTTGGTGCCCTCAGCTGTACCACCCTTGGGCACATTTCAGCTTCTCTGGAGCAAATCTCATGAGTGAGGGTGCTGGACATGGGCTAGGAACATCCACCACTTTACTGGATACTTGCAAACTGCTCAGACACATTGTTTTTGCCAATACAATATTGCCAGGCTTGGAAATCTAGCCAATCTGATGAATGTGAAAACGGATTTTATTTTTAATTTGCATTCCCCTAAATGCTACTGATCTTGAGCATCTTTTCAAGTTGTTATTGCTATTCCTTGTAATTGCTAACTTGTTCACATAATTCACATACTTCAGTAAAATTACCATTCAAAACCTTCATTTTTATTTTAATCTCTCTGGGTTTTCCCCCAACTGATTTGTTGAATTCTCATCTTCTAAATAATGATCTCTTGGTCTGATTAGAAAGATAGATACAAAGAGATATAAAGGCAAAGCTTGTTGCTGTTGTTGTATACTATCAAGTTGGAACTGAGCCCTAGCCGACTCTCTGGTAGGTTTTCAGAGGCAGGGAATCACATGGGAGAAGCTTTTTCCTGCAGAGCAGCTGGTGGATTTGAACTGTATACCTTTGGGATTTCAACACAGCTTCTGGCTAGATGGGCATGTATTTTAATAGCTATATATATTTTGTTGTTGTTGTGTACTATCGAGTTGGAACCGACTCATAGCTGACCCTCTGGTGGTTTTTCAGAAGTAGTTAATTGTACAGGAGGAGCAGAGCATCTGGTGGTCTCGAAACTCGTGCCTTGGGGACTGAAGTGCAGCTTCTTGCCACCTAGGCCACCAGCTATAGATATAGATGATAGAGAAAGGGATAGAGACAGAAAGAGAGAGATGTAAATATCCAGTTCCTAAACAACATACCTGCAGAAATTCTATGAACTTTGATAAATGTCGATAGAAAGGCTTCAGGCCTTTCGTTCATAGGGTTGCTATATTAAGTATGTGAGATGAAGCTTTGCCATCCTTGCATCTATGAAGAACCCTGTTTGTACTCCTTCAAAGACAAAATTCTTTATTCTGTTGGCAGTCTATCTTCCAACATAACAATCAAAAAGCATCTATTCTTTAGTACCTCTTATTCCTTGCCCAATTTTCAAGTGCATATGAAGCAAGTGAATATAGCATGACTTGGGTTAGGTGCACCTTAGTTTTTAGACTGACATCTTTGCTCTTTAGCACTTTGGAGCAGTCCTTAACAGATTTTCCCAATTCAGTATATCTTTTTATTTTTTATTTTTTTTACTGCTACTATGATGGTTGCTGATTGTGGATTCAAGAATAATGAAATCCTTGAGGACATCAATTTTTTTCTTCGTCTATCTTGATGTTGCCTATTGGTCCAAGTGTGAGGATTTTTTTCTTTCTTTCTTAATGTTGAGGTATGATTTGTAAAGAAGGCTGTAGGGGTTTTTTTATCTTCATCAGTAAACGCTTCAAGTCTTCTTCACTTTCTTCAAGGTTAAGGTTGTGTCATCTGCATAATGCAAGTTGTTTATGAGTCTTCTTCCAATTCTGATGCCATATTCTTCTTCATAAAGTTTGTTGTTTTTATGCAACGTCGAGTCACCTGCAACTCATAGCGACCCTATGTACAATAGCCCTAAACCCTTCTCTATCTGTGCCAGTCTTACTGTCTCTGACACATCTACCCCCATTACCCCAGTCACTGAATCAAGCCAACTCATCGAGGGTCTTCCTCGTATTTTGAAAAGGTAAGGAAAAATGATACACTCCTGAGGCACATCCTTTTTTATTCTAAACTATCTTCTTTTTCTGTTCAATTGACTGCTTCTTGTTTTAGGTATAGGTTTCGTAGGAGCACAAGTAAGTGTTCTGGAATTCCCATTATGCTTAATGTTATACACAATTTATTGTGATCACGCAGTCAAATGCCTCTATACTCAATGAAACACAAGGAAACATCTTTCTGGTAGTCTCCGTATTAAGCCAGGATCTATCTGACATCAGCTATGGTATCCTTCATTCCAAGATCCTTTTCTGAGTCAAATTTTGAAATATATATACACGTGTGTGTGTGTGTGTGTGTGTGTGTGTGTGTGTGTGTTGTTGTTGTTGTTGTTGTCGTGGATTGCCTTCGAGTCGAGCACAACTCATAGTGATCTTATGAACAAAAGGCCTGAAGGCCCTCTACAACTATCGATATTTCTCAAAGTTCATAGAGTTTCCAGAGGCATGTTGTTTAGGAAGTGGATGCCACTGCTGCTTCCAATATATATAATCTTGATTCTGTTGTGTATCTTTCACTTTTAAACTTATGATAACTGATGTTACAAAGAAATTTTAGATTTTTATAAAAACATATCACTATTTTATGTGTTTTGCTTTTCATCTGTTTTGATATAAAGAAAAACTATATTATATTCTAAGATTATAAAGATATTAGCCATTTTATGTAAATAATTTCAATGTTCTGTTTCTCATATTTATGTCTTTATCACTATGTAAATTGGGAGATTCAGATTGAACTTCATGATTTCTATACTAGAAATCAAAGATGGCAGAACTACTTAATGAATTCAGATATATAGATATATATACTAGAGCTTGTATTTGTGGTTCAGTTTTGAAGTCCTGTAGTTTGTCATTTTATTGCAGCTGTTGTTGTTATTGTTAGGTGCTGTTAAGTAGAGTATAACTAATAGTGACCCTATGAAAAAAAGATCTGAACCCTTTCCTATCCTGGCCATCCTCACACTTCCTGACACACAAGAACCCATTGCAGCAGTCACCACGTCAATCCACCTGATTGAAGGTCTTCCTTGCCTTTGCTGACCCTCCACCTTTGCCAGCATCATGTCCTTCTCCAAGGAATAGCCCCTTATTGCAGTACTCAGTCATTAATCTTTATTTTTAATTACAAAAGGATTCCTCTTCATGTTATTATCTTTCAGACTTATTTAGGTCATTTTTTGGAAGTTTGCTGTTATGCACAAATATATACTTATTTACCAAACACCAAAACAAAACTTGAGATTGTTAATACACTTGTTTTTAATTTAATCATTCCTTTACAGAGAAATGATATTTTTATAAAGTCTGTCCATTAGAGTACTTATGCAGTCCCATTTATTTATGTCTTTTTGTATCATTTAATAGTTTTGTCATTTTTCTTCATTCAGAAATGGGACCTCTTTCATTGGGAGCATTTCTAGTTACTTTAGAGGCTGTGTTGGTATAGTAAATGGGAGGTTTTCTTCCTCTTACATTTAATGCCTATTGTCTAGTGTTTCCAAATTGTTAAAGAAGGACATCATGCTCGGAAGGGTGGAGGGACAGCACAGGAAAGGAAGACCCCGGATGAGATGGATTGACACAGTAACAGGGGCAATGGGGATAGGTGTGTCGGAGTCAGTGAGACTGGCTCAGGACAGGGCAGGCTTCAGAGCTGTTGTACATGGGGTCGCTATGAGTTTCAGGTGACTCGACAGCACATAACAACAACAACAACAACAACAACAACAACAACACTGTCTAGTTGGTAAGGAGTTGCTCCACTAGAGAAAGATGGGCAATCTCCTCTGGTTCCATTTACAGCCTCTGAAAAACTGCTGGAGGCTCAGCTATGAGTAGGTTCTGACTTGCTGACACATAATGAGTTTTGGTATAAGAGAACATCAGTGTTTTTTTGTACATTTGTTTTCATCCGGACACATTGCTCAATCTTGTAATGCTTTAAATTGGAATAGTCTCTGGATTTTTAATGTCCAGATATTTTTAATTTGCATATAATGGCAGGTTCCTCCTCTTCATTTTCAATCATTATCCTTATTTCTTTGCCTTGCTTAATTGCTTTGGCTAGCAATTCCAGGACAAGGTTGGGTGACAGTGGTGACAGTGAATAACTTTGCACTGTTTGCAATTAACAGTTTCAAGTCGCTGCTTTTATTAAAGTGTTGTTATAAAGCAAAAGACTGATGTCTCTGGGGCTGAAGAATTACATAATCACCCAGAGAAGAATTCCATTGTGTCAAGCCAGGTCAACAACTCTCAGCTACCCACTTTCCAACCAAGCAGCAGTGGGAATGCCCATGGGTAACCTGTACTCTCTGACCCAACAGAGTCAGAATTGTTTCTGGTTTTACTCTTTTTTTACCCCCAATAACATTTTTATTTTATACTAGTCTGTTTACAAAGTTTGCATACATGCCTTACTCTTAAAAGCCCACCAACAAGAAACAGACTCCAATAGGAGAAAGCAGGTGACTTGCTTAGCAAGCCAGCCGGAGCATTAACATCTTAATAATGCTGATGGAATCACTGAGGCACCCAGACTCATGTAAATAGGGAAAATGTTAATGAGGATAAAATGTGGGTGATTAATAAATTTGATTGAGATGAAATGACCTTTACTCAGTTACTGGGTAATTAAAGCCACTGGAAGAGACCCAGCTGTGATGAGAAATGTCAGATAATAGGCCAAAATACAATGAGCTGTCATCTCAGAGAAAACACAGTGGCATTTGAGAAAGGATTTGCAGAAGAAGGGTGCTTTTTGGTTTTAAATTGCTTTTTAAGTAAAGATAGGATTTTTCATGACTGCCTAGGAAATGTTCTTATTTTAGCTGCAGCAGCATAAAAAACGAAGGACTGAAAAACACCATCCCTTTGGAATAAAAAGTAGCAGAGAAAGATCTATCTTCTGTGCCCTTAAACTTCCTTTGAATTCCAATTAGTCATCCCCTTAGGGTACAGCATGCATCTGAGCACAGAGGCTCAGAGGCCCAGGTCACTCTGACTCCTTCTGATGTTACCCACAAAGAGAAGATGAGGAACACACTGTCCCTAAAAAGCCTCCCTTTGTCCGCTTTCTTTTGGCAGCAAAGTAAGCAACCCTGTCCAAGATGCTGGGAAGGAAATCAGTCTCACTCAAAGGCCATCGCTAACATCTGCCCGAGGAGGCCAGCGGCCTTGGTGGCCTCCATCCCAGCTGGTTAACAAATGCAGTGCGGCCACCAGCACGGTCAGATCTCCTCCTACGATCTGTTCCTCAAAGAGTCACCAGCCAGAACTCCAGTAACCACATCTCCATTCCAGTGAGGAGAACTTTTCAGAGATTACTCTGGACAAAGTCCCTGATTTCAAAGTCATGCCCATTGCCCTCTGGCCTTGTTGTGTGTCACTGACTTGACTTGCAATTCGCAGTGACCCCATTTGACAGAACTTCCCCAGAGAGTTTCCAAGCCTGTCATCTTTACCTGAGCAGATCACCAGGTTAACACACAAACATAAACCTGCTGTACTTCAGTTGCCTATTTCCTTCCACCAAAATGCCTGACTTATTTCCAGAAAGAATCAAAATGCTTGCTATATTAAAAGCACGAGTGCATCACAAGTATAGAGCTCATCACTCAGAAAGGTGTGTTTCAGGGCTGTATGTTTTCTCCATACCTACTCAATCTGTATGCTGAGGAAATCATTTAAGCAGCTGAAATCTATGAGGAAGAATGTGGCATCAAAAGTCTTCACCTCTGGGGCAATAGGCAACATCAGCATAGATGGAGAAAAGATTTAAATGATCAAGAATTTAATCTTTAAAAAATGAATTGAATCTTACTTGGTTCCACAATCAACATCCTTGGTACCAGCAGTTAAGAAATTAAAAAAAAAAAAGTGTTGTACCGGGAATGTCTGCTATCAGGGACCTCTCCAAACTCCTGAAGAGTGACGTTGCCAGTTTAAAAAGACTAAGGTGTACTTGATCCAAGCCACTGTCTTTTTAAGTACTTGCTATGCATCTGAAAGTTCAACAATGACTAAGGATGACAGAAGAATAGATGTCTTCGAGCTGTAATATTGGTGAAAAGTACTGAGTATCCCATGGACTGCCAAAAGAACAGATGTCTTGGAGAAAGTGCAGCCAGAGTGCTCCTTAGAGGCAAGGCTTTGTCTCACATACTTTGGCCATGTTGTTAGAAGGGCTATTCCTTGGAAAGAGATACCATGCTTGAAAAGGTGGAGTGTCAGCAAAAGAGAAGATGACCTTCAATGAGATGGACTGATACAGTGACTGTAGCAATGGGCTCAAGTGTATCAGAGATAGTGAAGGTGGCACAGGACAGGACAGGCTTCAGATTAACTTTTCATAGCATTGCTACGAGTCATACTCAACGTGACAGCACCTAACAGCATCACTCAGCACCAAACACCCAGAAAAAATGACCTTAACCTCTCAGAATCTCAGTTTCCTCATCTATAAAATGAGGGTAATGTTGTTGTTGTTGTTGTTATGTACCATCATGCTGGAACCAACTCATAGCTGACACTCAAGCGGGTTTTCAGAGGCAGTAAATCACACAGGAGAAGACTACCCATCTTTCTCCCATGGAGCAGCTGGTATATTCAAACACCATGCCTTTGGGTTGCCAGTGCAACTCCTTAGCACAAAGGCCCAGAGCTCCTACTACTTCCTACCTGAGTTGTGGTGGGAATTAGGTAGACCAATAAATGTAAAATATTTAGGGCCTGCTGAGACATGGGTCCTACAAAAACACACTGCCACTGAATCAAATCTGATGCAGTAAGACCATCTACGGGGCTTCTGAGGAGGAGACTAGCCATCTTTGTCCCACAGAGTGCCTGATGGATTCAAACAACTGACTAGTTCAGCTCAGCAGACAGCGCACTACACCAGCAGGCCAGAAGGGACTTAGACACTGTTGTTGATGAGTCTTCCTCCACTCCCAATGCCACATTCCTCCTCATAAAGTCCAGCCTCCTAAATGATCTGATCACATATACATTGAAAAGGGATGGAGATAGGATACATCTCTGATACAAACCTTTTCTGATCCTGAACCATGCAATGTTTCCCTGCTCTGTTCTCATTACTGCTCCCTGGTCCTAGTATAGGTTTCACATGAGCACAATTATGTGTTCTTGGATCCCCATCCTTCTCAAAGCTAGCCAGTTTGTTGTGATCCACACAAAACAAATACCTTTGCACAGTCAATGAAACACAGACATTCCTCTGGTACTCTCTGCTTTCAGCTAAGATCCATCTAATGTTGGCTATAATGTCCCTAGTGCCATTGTCTCTTCTAAACCCAGCTTGCACATGAGAAAGTTTTCTGCTAATATACTATTCCAGATATTTCTGGATAATCTTCAGCAGGGTCTTGCTTGCACATGACACAAGTGATACTGTTTGACAGTTTTCCACATTCTGTTGGGCCACCTTTTTTTTTTAATATGGGAATAAATTTAGATCAGCAACCTTTGTTATGCAGATGACCCAACTTTGCTTGCTGAGACTGAGGAAGACCAGAAGCATCTGCTGCAGAAGGTCAAGGACTGAAGTATTTGCTATGGATTAAAGCTCAACATCAAGAAAATAAAGATTCTCACCACTGAGCCAATATACAGAGAAGAGATTGAGATGGTTCACAATTTCAGTTTGCTTGGTTCCACAAACAACACTTTTGGCACCAGAAGTCAGGAGATAAAAAGACAAATTGCATTGGGAAAGTCTGATGTCACAACCACTCTAAACTGCAATCCTGAAGGTACACGGTTCAAATCCATCAGATGCTCCACTGGAGAAGGAGGGACAATCTCCTCCTGTGCCAGTTGGCTCTGACTCGATGGTACACAACAAGAAAAAAAAAATAAACAACAAAACCCAAACACTCTAGAGTACTGAAGAATAATGATGTCAGTCTGGAGACTAAGGTGCACCTGATCCAGGCTATAGCCTTCACAATTACTTGCTATGCATACCAGAGCTGGACAATGACTAAGGATGATAGAGGCATCAATGCCTTTGAGTTCTAGTGCTGGAGAAGAGTGTTGAACATGACGTGGACTGCCAAAAGAACAAACAGGTCTGTTCTGGAGAGGTGAAACCAAATTGCTCCTTGGAGGCAAGGATTTTGAAGCTTTATCTCACATACTTTGGGCACGTGGCCACGAGGGACCAATCCTTGGAGAAGGACACCACGCTTGGAAGGGTGGAGGGACAGTGCAAGAGAGGAAATCCGGGATGAGATGGATTGACTCAGTGACTGGGGTAATAGGATGAGGTGTGTCAGGGAAGAAGAAAGAGATTGCTCAGGACAGGGCAGGCTTCAGAGCTGTTGTACAAAGGGTCGCAGGCGACTCCACAGCACATGATAACAACATACAGAAACGCTGCTGTTAGGTGCTTTCAAATCAGCACTGACTCCTAACCACTCTGGCTCGAGGCTTTTTGCATTTGTGTTGGCCACAGTTACAAGTCTGACTGTTCTTGCCAGGTGTTTGAAGGAGAAGCAGACTTACAACTGCTCTGATGCAAATCTTGCTGGATGGTACGGTTGTTAACTATTCTGAGGCAAACCTTGTTGGATGATTTGGATTTGACTGCTGAACTGAAACTGGAGCCTTGACTTATTGAGGAATTGTGCATTGGAACTGTCGGGCTAACGCCTGGACTACTCTGAGCTATTCTTTGCCTCAACTCACTTCCCTAACAAACCCCATTGTTGGTACCATAACCGTGATATTGCTGCTGCTGGGGCTCTTGGAGGCACCGTGGGGTGGGGCTACAGGCTCTTTACCCGCTTTCTCCTCAGGGACCCGGAGGGCCTGTGCTGTTCTTACTCCCTCTGGCCCTTTCAGAGAGACACTCATGGCTCTGTGGCCCCATGTCCGGTTTTCCCTAGTCTAGACACCCTCTTATTGCCCTGTCCGCTTTGCATTTCTATGCAATCCGAAGCTTTGCATTCTGAAGAAGTCAGAATCTAAGACCAGTGCATGTTAAAAGATGATACCTGACTTGATCTGTTTAAAAAACTAGAAGCCACGACACAGAACGGAAGAGAACATGAATTAAAACACAGCAGAAAGAATTAGTGATCTGGTTTTTCATTTGGACACAGCCTCTAATGAGACAGAGGTAGCTTCATGCCTGAAGGGAAGGTAATGAATTCAATGTGATTAATTAAAAGATCTCTAAACCCAAATACTTAGTGATAGATTGTGCTGAATTTAAAGAGGGAATTCAATGGGTACTGATTGAGAGGCCAGGCACACAGTGCGTGGGAGCTTGGGTTGATGGAAGCGCATTTTCTGCCCTTGGCAAACACACAGTTTGGGGTCAGCCCCAATTCACTGTGATTATATACAGCAGAGAAAAACACTGTCCTATCTCACATCATCCCCAAGATTGGCTGTGGTCAGGAGTGAAGTGATCTTCAGTGGCTGATTTTCTGATGTAGATTGCCAGACCTTTCCCCTGTTGTACTTTTGTCTAGAAAGCAGCTTTGTTGAAACCTGTTCAGCATCATAGCAACAAGTGAACCTTCAGTGACAGACTGGTGGTGGCTGCACGTGAAGTGCATTGACCAGAAATTGAACCCAGGTGTCCTGCCTGGAAGACGAGGATTCCATAGATCACAGTCATTTATTCTCTGGCTCCTGAAAGAATGAATTCCACGTTCATAGGTGATCCTGTTCTCTGGAGCTACTTGACTCTGCATTAGCCTTCTGGGAGTTCTTAATGCCCACCTGCAAATAATCCACGGACACTTCTACCTGCCAGCCCTGTGTCTCTCTCCCTGGACATCAGTTCTCTGGCTGCAAGGCGAGCCTCAGGAAGGACGCCTCATCTCCCAGACTGCCCTCTGCACGCATGAGGGAAATTCCTGCTGCGGCTTTGAGCTCAAACAGACTTTCTTGCTCTGAAAAAAAAATGCTCTGACTGGAAGCCAGAGACAGACTACAAGCCAGACGGTTCCAACGGCAGCATTTCCCCCACCCCCTTTTTCTTTAGAATGTGACTGCCTGCCCTTGATACCACAAGAGAGTGAAAAAAGAACTTGTGAATATTTTATGCCAGCTAGTTCATCTTTTTGAAAATGTTTACATTTGGAGCCATATACTGCCATCTATTTTTGACTGAGTTCATTACTCATATTAAAAGGACTAATTTGATGACACTGAAGCCTGCATCTGACGTTTTCTCTGAGAGATAACTGTGTGCCCAATTTTGAGATCACTGTAGCTTGAGAGCTACAGAACCACACCCTGTTGTTTCCAGAATGTTCCTTAATCCCGAAATCCTCTTTTATCCCACTGAAATATAGAAAAGAGGCAGACCAGTGGAAATACTGCATCACACACTGACAAGCTGGAGGGCTGTGAGGATGGGGCAGGGTGTATGGGGAGCTGCTATGAGTTAAAATCCATTCCAAGCCAACAGGTTTCAATTTTTTGTTTTGGGGAGTGGTGGTGAATGGGACAGGGTACTCAAGGGAACTCCACATGTCAGAATTGACTTCAGGGCAATGGGTTTTGGGTTTTGGAGGTGGTGGTAAATTTGTGATTTGGGGGTAGGGGGAGGCCGTTGGAGGAAAGAGGCGAGGAAGGCAATCAGAGGCGGAGTTGGAGAGGACTTAGAGGCTGGTAGGAGGGAGTTTGTTTTCTAGAGTCTCTAAAGCGTGTCCTGAAGGGAAACTGTCACTCTATTTTTACTCATTTCAGTTTGGCTGTCTTTCTTCCCACCTCCCTTTTTTGGTGTACTTTTCCACATTCATCTGGCTGCTGACACTGTTTCTCCCTCTATCGAGATGTTGGATGTCTTCTCTTCCCCCATCTTCTGCAATTTGGTGGCTGCTTTCCTTGTATTTTTATCCCTCTGTCTTTTTATAGTGCTCCCTCCCCCGTCTCATTCTTTCGTTTGAGTCCATTTTCCCCTTTCCTGTTGACGTCCATGCTGGCTCCAATGGACTGCAGTCTTCTGAATACTTGTGTGACGTGTGCAGAGCAGCCTCGGGGGCCAGGAGGGCGAAGGGGGCTCTGTGAGTGGTGGTGGAAACGTGAGTCACAGCCTTGTGGTGGGATGCAAAGATGAATCTTAGAGTGCACTGGGCACAGGAAGGAAATGGGAAGATAAATACCACCCACCTTTCAATCACGCAACAATTTTCCTTTTATGCATTCAGTATTGAAGCAATAAATAGTAAGACAGTCATATTGACCGGGAGCCTTTCGTTTTAAGTCCTAAAAGGCTCCTTCCAGGTTGTGAATTTCCATGACCCCTGGGGGAGGTGTTGAACATGAGGTCAGCATTTTCCTTGTAAATCCTGTGCAGGGCCGGACCTGCAGGTGTGTGGGCAGGTACACAACCAGAACCTGGAACTAGAGGGCGTTTACAAAGTTATGCACAAGCTGGACTGAAATTCCCAGAGGAAATCCTAAAAGTGTATTCCTTCAGGGGAGCTCTGGTGGCCTTGTGGCAAGAAGCTGCAATGCAATTCCAGAGGTATGAGGTTTGAATCCTCCAGATGCTCTGCAGGAGAAGGAGGGGTAATCTCCTCCTGTACCAGTCAGATCTGATACACACACACAAAATAAAATTTTTTTTAAAAGTGTCTTTCTTCAAAGAGCATAGGGCCCGTCTCTACCTCCTTTTCGTCTACATCTCTGGGCTTCCTGTCCACTGTCCCAAACGTGTCACTGAGGAATACAACTCGGAGGCTGCTGTGCTGACTGCCCTGTGACTGTGTTCATTCTCCCTTCCATGGGAAGGTTTCCCCCCTTCCTGCACTAGTGTCGGCCTTGGCAATAGCTATAGTAAATTACTGCCAACTCAGGAGCGTAGAACACCACAAACTGATCATCCTATAATTCTAGAGGTCAGGAAGTCCCTGTACAATGCAAGTAGTGCACATGCTCATTGCTAAATGAAAGGCTACAGGTTCAAGTCTACCCAGAGGTTCCTGCAAAGAAAGGCTTGGTGATCTACTTCCTTTAAGGTAACAGCCACTGAAAATCCTCTGGAGCACAATCCTACTTGGATATGCACAAAGTTGCTAGGAGTTGAAGGTGAATTGATGGCAACTGGTATGGAGGTCCAAGAGAGTCTGTACAGGGCTAAACCCAAGGTGTTCATTCATGTTGGGGGACAGTCGGTCCCTCACTTCACCCAGGGCTTGGCTCACCAGAGTACCATTGGCTTCCACCTCACTCCTCTTCCTCTCCCCCTGACCCTCCTGGCTCTCTTCATAAGGACCCTGAGATGATAAAGGAGATGTTATTTGGTATCACTGTGCCGGTTCTGCCTCATAGCAACTGTATGGACTCTACAAGGAATCCAGACAGCCACCTCCAGATACAGTGCTGTCCTCTTCTCCTCTAATTAAGTTCTCCTCGAGCAATAAACTGATGTCTTTCAGACTGACTTCTGGTCAGTTTTCTGGTCTTCCTACAAACACTTAAACTTGAGGGAATATGAACCACAATGGGAAGCTTATTTCTTAACTGTTCCTCCTTGCTTCAAGGAGTCCTGGTGGCATAGAGGCGAGGTGCTTGGCTGCTAACAGAAAGACTGGCATTGAAGCCCACCCAGTGACTCTCAGAGAAAGACCTTGCATTTTTCTTCCACAAAGATTTGTTGTGGTGGGGTTGTTGTTAGGTGGTGTCAGGTTGGTTCCATCTTCTAGCAGTCCTAGAGACAACAGACAAACCACTGTGTCATCCTCATCATCTCTGCTATATTTGAGCCCATTGTGGCATCTATAATATCAGTTAATCTCATTGAAGGCCTTCCTCCTAACTTTTTCTATAAGGATCCTTGGGATGGCATTGGAGCCACCTGATTAATTCAAGGTACTCGACCCATCTATGCATTCTAAGGTAATATTTTCATGCAGGAGTGGGCGTGCTTCCTTCCTCCATGCACAGAGTCTCTGTGACTTGAGGCCAACTTGACAGCAGCAAACAACAACAGACCTGCTTGCGTTTGGAAGATGCAGCTGGACACTGAAGTTGAAGGCTGAATGTTAGCATGACACACCTCCCAGACTCCCAGGGACAATCCAGCTTCAAATATTCCATCCAGTATTTCAGGTTAAGTGACCACCAACATTATGTGCTCCAGGGATTGGTACAGAAGGACACAGAGTTTGATGGCTTGCTGCAGGTTTGTAATTTTGTATTCTCCACTTTCTTAGTCAAACAATAAAGCTGATTTTGTTTTGCTTTGTTTTTTTAATCTCAAAAAAAAATGTTTTAAGGTGTTTTCCAAGTAAAGACAATTAACCAGAAAGGGACTGACTCTAAAATATGCACATCCCTTTGAAACTTGAGTGTAATTTTTGCTTGTAAAAGAACACACAAAACCTAAATGGAAAGAATTCAATGCAAAGATCTCAGCTTTTTCAGAGTTGTAATTTTAATTTCAAAGATGAATGTCGATGCTGATTTAGCAACAGGATTGTAATTGGTTCTAAATTTCCTCTTGTTTTCATAATGAGTCTTACAATCCTGATGACAGTTTCACAGTTAAAGAAAAGTTTCCCCACAAAATGTCAAACTTGCTTTGGCCTCTCTGATACATTGCATGCTAAAAATTACTGATTCGAATAATCAGCTGCCATCCAGCTAACTCCAACCCTTGGCAACCCCGTGTACATCCGGGCAGAACTGTGCTGCACCGCGTTTCGATGACTGGCTTCTCAGAAGTTGACCACCTCCAAGTCTTTCTTCCCAGGCATCTCCAGATGGAGTTGAACCTTTCTTGGTAGTAGTGAGGACCTTTTCTTTTCTCTCCTTTTATTTCTTGTAAGATAAAAGGTGTGACTCAAGCAAAGGTGTGACTCGAGTTACACCCCTCTGGTAAGACAGAGCCTGCCGGGATCCTGTCCCATTCACACACAGAGGTGATAATTTATAACATATCACAAGAGAGGCCCATTTATCAAAAGCAAGACAACATGGTGCCAGACAAACAAAAATAATCTACATTAACATACTTTAAATAAAAAAGATGAGCTCTGGTGGCCCAGTGGGTAATGAGCTGTGCTGTCTACCCCAAGGCAGGCCGCTCAAATCCTACAGTGCTCCTCCAGAGGAACATGGGCAATCTTCTTCTCTCATGTGAGTCACAGCCTCCGAAAAACCACTGGAGGGTCAGCTATGAGCTGGTTCAGGAGCTTTGTTTTTTGGATGTTAATATATGCACTATCCTAGATTGGACTGCAGCCAACTAAAATTGTTTTCTTGACTCAGCAAGTATTTACCATGTGTCTCCACTGTGCTGGGCGTAGTTCTAAGCCCTTCAAGAATTCTGGTGCCAACAACATAGCAAAAACTCCCTGCCCAACAGGAATGCCATTCCCACAGACTACTCCCTCCACTGTGGCCAAGAATGGAAAAGGGGAGCTTTTGATGGTGGGGCTAAGATCAGACTACAGTTACCTAAGGTTTTCTTAGGGAGCCCAGGGAACTGCTGGTGTGTTAGCTGTGATATCAGTGTATCTTTTTCTTGCCAGAGCCTTGCCTTTCTTTTTCCTCTTTTTTATTTTTGACATATACCAATGTCTCTCCTTGGTCTAATTATTTTCTCCCACAAATGCTTGAAATAGATCACCCAGCTGTACTAATTCCAGGCATCTGACAATGTCAATGGCCCTATTCACTCATCCAGAAGATAATTATTGAACACAATTTCAGTTTTCCATTCCGGCATGATAACTCATCCTCAAGCCTCTAGTGGCTTAAAATGACAGCACTCGATTAGTTCACTCCTGCAGTTAAGGGGCCAGTGGCCTCAGGTAGGGCACCTCAGTGCAGGACTGCAGTCACCTGGGTACTGCTGGCCTGAGCCACAGCTACTCTCTGCTCGGGCTGTCGCATGGGGCTTGGGCTTCCTCAACACATGGCAGCTCGGCTCCAGCAACAGTCATTTTAGGTGACAAGAAGTGGAGCCTTGGGCCATGGAAATCGTGCCAGAGTCACCTCCTATGAATTGGAAATCCACCCAGACACACTGGTGGAAGACACAGGCCTTGGTGAGAACAGTGCCAAAGACTCCGGGGCCATCTGTGTGATAGTTTGATGGTGGGTTCTGGGGCTGAGGTCCCCACAGCTGAAGGAGGTCCAGGCTGAGGTCCTTCACAGAGCCCGGAGCCTGGCAGAGGCGATCTCATTGCAAAGAGTCAGCTAGGACACAGAAGGATGAGTGAGCAGAAAGTACTGTGAGTAGGTAGAGAAAAGCGCAGGTACTTCCATGAGATGAAGTACAAGTGAAAAAAAAAAACAAAAAACAAAAGAAAAGTGAACAGCAGCAAGAGGGTGCTGAACAAAGCTCTCCACCAGGACTGTTCCCAGCAGAGGTGGCCTTGCTGTAGGCCCTCATTCAGCAGTGAGGTGGTGATTCCCCAACGCCATCTCTCCTGTCATGCTGTTGTCAGTTCCAACTCACGGTAGTCCCAGGTGACAGAACACAACTGTCCCGAAGGGCTTTCTAGACAGTAATCTTTCTGGGGGCAGGTTGTCAGTTGGGTTTGAAGTGCCAACTTTTCAGTTTAGCAACTGCTTCCCAAATTGCTGTAGAAAATCAACGGAAACCCCACTGTCCTTTAGGCGAGGTGAACTCATCCCAACCGTCCATTAGGAAGCAGACCTCATCCCCTCCCAAGGAGCAGACACAAAATGCTGACCTTTCGGTTCGCAGTCCAATACACTGTGCCACCAATCTCCTTCTATCAATCTAAACTGCTACCAACCATGAGCGAGAAGAGAGCAACCAGCACCACCTTCTTTGTACTAGGTCAACATTTCCCCACAGATTTGTATCATCACAAAGGGCTTGTGTACATCAGAGAGGCCACACACCAGTGGCCTTCCATATAACAGGGCCAAGTCAACATTACTACGTTCTCATAGGACTGTCACCCAGAAGAGAGAATTCTCTAAAATCTCCTGGCAGGAAGGTTAGGAGTCAGAGATGAGGAAGAATCACATTCTGACACCAAACAGCACACGATTCTGGCCCAGCTGGGGCACAAAGCGCCAACAATTCGGAGTAATGAGTGAGTGAAACACTGCATGGTGTCGGCCCAGGAAGCCTGGCCGAGGCGAGGGAGCTGGGCTGCTTCTGCGCAGAACACAAGCCCAGACAAGGCGACGGTGGCAGGACGGAGAGATGGCGTCCTCTGGCACAGTGTCCTTCTCTGTGCAGTTATCGGGGGTCTCTCTGATGTGCTGACAGGGAAGGGAATCAAGAACAAAACATGTTAGAGACTTCAGCACAGCAGCGGAATCGACAAGGCACGCATTTCAAGGGCCGAAGATGGAGAATTGTGGGGAGGATCTAAAAACAAGCAGCGTCAGTGTGGTGCATACATGACAGCAAAGAATGAAAATGGCTTTCTAAAGATCACTCTTCCATATTCAAACTAATTTTCAAGTCTTTGGGTGGTGCCACTGGTTCACAAATATGATTGGCTACTTAATGAAAGGTTGGAGGCTTGAGTGCAACCAGAAGAAAGGCCCCAAGCGCAGTGTCTGAGAGCCTGACACACCAGGCACCCAGAGTCCGCGTCCAGTCCACACCCCTGCCCCGGCCTGCCATTGGCCACGGCTTCCATGCACCTTCAGTCAAAGGGAAGGAAGACTCTGAGGCCTGCCTACCCCTGGAAGGTATGGGGCCTTCTCAGGCCCTTTGAAGGTGAAGGAGCTTCCTCCGCTGTGCCCCCGAGGAAATAGTTGCGCCCATTCACTCTGCTTTGACTTCAAAGTTTAAACTGAGTTGATGGCAGAGCCCAAAAGATGCTGTGGTCTCATTCCTTGGCTCTCAAGGGCAGGGGATCTCGCTCATTACTGATTATTAACCTTCTATTGATCCTGTCATGTGCTCACTCGAGCCTTAGAAAGCTAGTTTTAAAAATCAAATAAGATTCTGGATGGCATTTAGCACAGGCAGGGAAATCCAAACCGCCGCCAGAGGTGAGAGAAAGCATTCAATACCTCTGCAGACAGCGCTGTGAGTGGAAAATCGACCATCTAGAGGTAAACAGGCTCTGACTATCCTGAGTGGTATGTGTCTGTGAAACCCTTACAGAATGCAGCACAGTCAACGACTCCAACAGAAGTGCCTATCACAGTGACTCTTTCAGAAAGACTGTTCTTTGTGGCATAACTACTTTTGTTTGAAGAGTGGAAAATGAATGCCTAAAAAGTAATTTGGTAGGGCATCGAAGTGGGAGAGACACATTTTTGCGTTTACTGCTGGCCATTCTTCCTGCGTGCTTTCCTGCCATGATGATCAGGAGAGGGTGAACACACAGGATGGATAATGAGGGAAGATGTCAAAGAACGAACTGAAAATTGAAGCAATTTTTCTTCCTTATTTAGAAAACAACCCTTCTCTTTCCTACTCCCCAAAGTCCATCCAGCTAAACATTTTTTTTTTAAATAGACAAGAGCTTTTATTTCTACAAAACAGATCTTTGAGTAGAGTTTCCCTATCTTGTTGTGTTATTCTTGGGGTCCAAGTTTGAGAGAGGCTAACAGGGAAATATTTCCACCTCAAAACAGACACTAATCGGTGAGGAAAAGAACAGACAAAACATGTATTCCCAGGAAACAAGAGCCCCAGGAGAAGCAAATCCACAAAGCCTGTGGATTGGGGTTTGTCTGCCACTGCTCTTGTGTGCCCAGAACCCATTACACAAATCTGGGCCTAAAGTAGGCAGGCCCACTGATGCCATTCCGTTTTCATTACTTAACGGCAGAACTATGAGATTCTCTAGAGTAAAAACACTCCCATTGGTAGAAGGAATCACTAGGACTGGATGAATGATTGTTGTTATCATTAGTTGTCATGGAGTGAGCACCAACTAACAGAGCCCCCATGCACAACAGAAGGAAACCCATCTTCACAGTGGCTGGTGGCTCAAGTCCATTTTTGCAGCCACTGTGTATTTTGAACTATGGGAAGCCAAACTTTATACCAAATATTATATGAAAACCCTTGTTCAGGAATTGAAGGAATCACAGATTTATAAGTTAGGATTTCTCTTGTGGCAGATCCGAAAAAATGAGCTGTTTGTTCCCTGCAGACAGGAGACAGCAAGGGGCCCCCTAGAGAGGGACTGTTACTTCCTGAGCTGGAGTTCACCCTGAGACATCAAGGTAATCCTTAAGGGTAAACCAAATTCTTGCATTTGAGAAACCCTCCCTCCTGAGTCAAGCAGGTTTTCAATAGAAAGAGCTTGGCTCCATTTGCATTGAATTATCTTTGTGATTTATTTCCTGATAATTTTCAATAAAGATACAAAGAAGCTTGGCTTGGGGTCTTCAGTCAAGAACTGCTGGCCCCCTGTTTTATGCTCTCTGTTCTATCTCATTCCTGGCTTTTTGTCTCATTATTAATAATTATAAAATTATTCCATTCTTTGGGACCCTAGGTCTGCAACACTGAGTACCTTTCAACCTAGGAGACTCATCTGTATTGGACAATGTTCTGTTGTAATACATAGTATTTTTCACTGGCTAACTTCTTTTAGAAACAGATCACCAGGCCTTTCTTCCTGGTCTGTATAAGGACTGAAACTTGTCCACCCTGGGAGAGCCGTGCTGATATTTGAAATACCACTTGCATATCTTTCAGAGGCACAGGAATATATATACTGCCACACCAGGACGACAAACTGATACAAGTGATAGAATGTCTGATTGCCTTCTGCCATTAGAAACCAGAGGATAAACCCACCAGAGGAGAATGGACTGTTAGCTCAGAGTAAAAAGGGTGGCAGATGAGTTTACGGAAAGTGAGTAGACTGGCTTCTCTTAAGTCTCCCTCAGTGAAATACTCGATGAGGATAAGAACAGGTCGTACTCAAATGGCAGGGAACCGAATGAAACAGACACTGTGCACCCAATGCATAACGCATTCTCTGGCTGTGAAAGAAGTTGGAGGAGATCTAGGGCTGAACAAGAACCACCAGAGCAGTCATTTTGAACCTTCATTGAAAATACTGCAGTGTCCCTACCTACTCAAACAAATCCCCCAAGCTCAGGTTGCTTCTGATTCTTGGACTCGTCCAGCAGGTTACCAGGACTTAGGGGAAGACATTGTCTTATTTGGGATTTGAACTACAGACTTTTCAGTTAGCAGCCTAACAAATAACTCACTCTGTCAGCAGTGTCTCAATTGTCTACCTAACATACAATAACATGTGAGCTGTTTCTTCCGCTGCTGTTAAGAGTTAGAGCATGTATCCCTGCTGCTCTGGAGAATTGTGTCCAGCCTGGGGTGAGGCAGGATGCATGCTTCCGGAATTCAGCACATGGGCCTGCGTGGTGGGCACGGAGGGGGAAAGAGGTACAGTCTCTCACTGTGGGACTGTCCAGTTCTGAGAGACAGACCTCATAAATGAGCCCCGCTGCGGACAACCTTGGGCATCCATCCATCCTCTGAAACCTGACTGGGAAGAGTGTATATGTCAGTGTGTTTGGGGCACAGCAAGGGGTCAATGGTTGGTGCAGGGACAACAAAAGGGAAGGAGAGAAGAATCAAAAAGGAGGCCAAAAAGCATATGTCTTAGCAACCTAGCTCCAGTAATAGAATGCCATAAATGGATGGCTTCAACAACTGGAAGGTTTAAGAGGCTAGAAGTACAGAACCATCTTTGAGGAGAAGCTCTGTCAGTTTTTGAGAAGGCCATTTTTCTCCTAGGTGATTTTCATGTGGTTTGCCATCTCTTTCTCCTCATGTCTGTTCACCAGCATGCTTGTGTAATCTCTTTTATAAATCAAAAGAGATTGACATATTCTACAGTAATCTTGTCTTAGTATAATGAAAAACCGATTCCCAAATGAAACTGTTGTTGTTGTTAAGGGTTGTTGAGGCCATTGAGATCCTATAAACAGCATATCTGAAACTTGCCCTATCCTGCCATCCTCACCATCACCGACACACCTGAGTCCATTGTTACGGTCACCGTGTCAATCCATCTTGTTGTGGGTCTTTCTTACACTGAACCTCCACCTTTCCAAGCATAATGTCCTTCTCCAAGGACTGGCCTCTCCTAACAACATGGCCAAAGTATGTGAGACACATTTTCATTATCCTTACTTCCAAGGAGCATCCTGGCTTCACATTCTCCAAGACTTACCTGTTTATTCTCTTCATAGTCTATGGAATATTAATTGTCTTCTCTAACATCACAACTCAAAGGCATCAAATCTTCTGTTATCCTTAGTCACTATCTAACTTGCAGATGCATAGCAATTTATTGAGAAGATCATGGCTTGGATCAGATGCACCTTAGTCTCTTGGTCTTTAGTACTCTGGGGAGTTCTTGACAGCAGATTTCCCCAGTGTGACTCATCTTTTGATTTACTGACTGCTGGCACCAAGGGTGTTGATTATGGATCCAAGTAAAAGGAAATATTTGACAAATGCAATCTTTTCTCTGTCATGATGTTGCCTATTGGCCTAGTGGTGAGAATTTTTGTCTTCTTGATGTTCAGATATAATCCAAATGGAAAGGAGTGCTCCTTTACCTTCTGCAGCAAGCACTTCAACTCTGTCTCACTTCCAGCAAGGTTGTATCATCTATATAACACAAATTATTGATGAGTCTTCTTCCAATCCCAATGCCACATTCTTCTTATAGTCTAGCTTCTCAAATTATTTACTCAGCATAAAGACTGAATAAGCATAGAAAGAGAATATAATCCTGATCTCTTCTGATTTTGTATGCCATGTGGTGTTCCCTTGCTCTGTTCTGACAACAGCCTTTGGGTTGAGGTATAGGTTTTACATGAGCATAGTTAAGCATTCTGGGATTCCTATTCTCTTCTGTGTTAGCCATAGTTTGTTGTGACCGCACAGTCAAAGCCTTTTGCATAGTCAATAAAGCACAGATAGACATCCTTCTATTATTCTCTGCTTTTAGCCAAGATCAATCTAACATCAGCAATGACACCTCTGGTTATATGGCCTCTTCTAAATTCAGCTTGACTGTCTGGCAATTCCTTGTTGATCTACGGTTTTTAAATAGTCTTCATTGAGATTTTGCTTGCATTTTAGGAAGTAGCGTATGATCAAGAACTAATGGTAATAAAGGAAGAAACTCAAGCTGCACTGAAAGCATTGTAAAAAAATAAGTTCTCAAGAATTGGTGAAATATCAAGTGACATATTCGAACATATAGATGCAGCCCTGGACGTGCTCACTAGGCTGTGCCAAGAAATCCAGAGGACCACTACGTGGCCAACTGACTGAAAGAGATCCATTTTTATTCCAACTCCCAAAAAAGGGGATCCAACGAAAAGTGGAAATTGTCTGATACGATCACTAATACCATAATCTCAGGTGGGATTACAACCACAGGATTTAACCATAGAGGTCAGGATTTACAACATAGATTTGAGAGTACATAATTCAATCCATAACAATCACCGTGAGCCACTTGCCAGTTGTATCAGCTGCAGTCAGGATTTCAATTTTGACTCTGAGTGTGTAGGTAGGTCCTTTTATTTTAGCAGGGTTTTTGGTATGTGTGCTGTGCACAGAGGTCAAGGCAGAAGCTAGGGGAACCTCATTAATGAGGTTTTGGCAGTAATACAGGTGAGAGATCATGTGGGGAGTGGGAATGGTGAGTAGCAGTTGAACTCTGTGCTGAATTCAAGATACTTTAAAGATGGGGTTGATAGACGCTTATGACAGATTAGACGCGAGTGTGTAAAGAATAAAGAGAGAAGGCAAAGATGAACTAAACATTTGGTTTGACTGCATTAACCATTTGTACACTCAAGGACCCAAGAAGTGGCTTCTTTAGCTTTTAAATGTGTATAGGTAGCACACTCCCACATGTGATCAGGGTCAGGCCAAGGGTGAGGGAGGAGAGAGATGATGCCAACTGCAGGCTAGTAGTAACGAGTCCTTGACTGGAATGTCACATGGACGATATGGAGACATAAAAAAGGGTGCTATGTGGGCAAAGATCACTGGTGATTAATTTTATAAAACACAATGTATGAGAATAAAATGTATGAAACACTATGAATGAGGGAATGTGTGAAATACAATGTATATAAATGATGGGTAACTCAGTTACAAAAGGACAAGTACTGTGTAAAGACTGCTACTGAAGTAAAAGGAGGGTAACAGGGGAGATGGGTGGGCATGCAGTCCATTCTTTGGGCCAAGGTGGTAAAAATCTTGGTGCAGTGGACGACGTGGAACAAGTGCCTGAAGGCATTTATTGCAGGGATGCTGAAAGTGTGGGGAGAAAGGGAACTGTGGCAGAGGACAGCAAAGAGCCCAAGGCCGAGTCAGAGGCCAAGAAGAGTAAGACTGGAGCAAAGGAAAACGAAAAAGAGGCAGCTGGAGAGGTTCCAGTCTTTTATGTGGACCCTCCAGATCAGAAAACCTCACCGAGTGGTAAATCTGCCATACTTAAAATATGTTCCTGGAATGTGGATGGGCTTTGAGACTGGATTAAGAAGAAAAGTTTAGATTGGGTGAAGGAAGAAGCTCCAGATAGTCTGTGCCTCCAAGAAACCAAATGTTCAGAGTAAAAACTACCAGCTGCACTTCAGGACCTGCCTGGGCTATCTCATCAGTGCTTGTCAGCACCTTCGGACAAGGAAGGGCACAGTGGTGTGGGCCGACTCTCCTGTCAGCGCCCACTCAAAGTCTCGGGTTCTTTGCTCAGCAGACAGATCAGGATATGGTGAAAGGATGAAACCTCGATGCTCATTCTTCCTGATTTTAAGCCAGGTGCTATCTCCTTTCTCTGTCTGTACAATTACTTCTAGGTCTATGTGTACAATCCACATGAGCACAAGTAATAGGAAAAAGAAACAAAACAAAAACTCATTGTGACTGAGCTGGAACCAATTCATAGCTGACCCTTCAGCGGGCTTCTGGGGTTATAAATTACACGGAAGGAGATTTTCCTTCTTTCTCTCTCCAAGTCACGGGTGCCTTTGAACCATAAGTGAGTCAGAGCCTTTGCGTAAGTGGTCCAAGCCGCCTGAATTCCACTAAGGGATCTGGAATTCCCATTCTTCCCACTGTTATCCATTTCTTATTATGATAGACACAGTCAACGTGTTTGCATTGTCAATTAGGCACAAGTAAACACCCTTTGGTATTCTTTGCTTTCAGATAAAAGCCATCTGATATCAGCATTGATATCTTTATTATCCCCATTTCACTACCTCTTCTGAATCCAGCTTGAATTTATGTTCATTCCCTATGTATGTGCTACTCCAATAATTTTTTCATTATCTTCAGCAAAAGGTAGCCTGCATATGATGTTAATTATATTGTTTGCTAATTTGCACAATCTGTTGGATTATCATTTTTTTGGGGGGTGTGAGGGGTGGGGAAATGGGCTCAAATATAGATCTTTTCAAGTTGATGAACCAGGTAGCTGTCTTCCTTTTTTTTTTTTTTTTTCATAGACTAGTGAGCATATCTGGGGCATCTATTTGTTCAAACACTTCAGTTGGTATTCCTGAATATTATTCTTCAGTACCATTGCCTTTTGGTCACATGCTATTTCCTCAAATGGTTCAATGCCAACAAATTGCATTTGGTATACTGATGCTGTGTATTCTATCTATCTTCTTTTGCTATTTCCTGTGTCGTTCAATATTTACCCATGGAATCTTTCAATATTATAACTTGAGGCTTGAAACTTTTTTTCAGTTCTTTCAGCTGTTGAACAAATGCTGACCGTGTTCTTTCCTTTTGGATATCTAACTCCAAATTGCTGCACATTCCAATATAATACTTGTCCTTTGAAATCTTCTAGTCAACGCTCTTATTTGGCCATTTCTCTCCTTTTACTTTAGCTTCTCTATGTTCAAGAGCAAGTTTCAGAGTCTTCTGACATCCATTTTGGTCTTCTCTTTCTTTCTGATCTTTTAAAAGGCCTTTTTATGTGATTTGTTGGAGGTGGTGGTTCTAATACAGTCATTCTTATACATTGACTTTTATAGAATTACTTACTATTGATCAGTGCCTTTTCATCAAGGCCCCACTGCACCTTGTCTGTCCCTTCACCACTTCCCACCTCTGGCCCCCATGTCTAGTAATCTCTGCTGTCCTCATGATTCTCCTCTCTCCCTTGTTTCAACCCAATTCCTGACTCTCCCTCTCCTCTTGAGCAGTTATACATATGCTGTTCCTACCTACCACTGCAACAGCCAGTGCTGGCCTTACACTGCTTCTTCCTTGGTGGATCCTCCCTTGTCCTGTTCCTGTACAGTGTCTGTTGTCTGTTTCTGTATCCCCACCCATCCCCCCATTACCCTCCTGTTACTACAAGTCTTACACAATATTTGTCCTTTTGTGATTGAGTTATTTCATTAAACATAAAGTCCTCTAGACTCCACCATGTAGTACAGTAGTTTATGAATCCATTGTTATTAACATTTTCCCCCTTCATGTATAATGTCCTTGATGTCACTCCACAACTCCTCTGATCTTTGGTCATTAGAGTTAAGTGCATCAAATCTACTCTTGAGATAGATTCAGGGGCAATGAACTTAAAGTTGTATTTTGGCTCTCACAGACTTGTTTTAATTTTATTCAGTTTTCACTTAAACAGGACCTTATTGAGTGCCAAAATTACTTGGGGGGGGGGAGAAACCTCAAAATGTCTACCATGAGATAGAAAAGTTCAGAACATGACATTATTTTTCCTGGTTTAAAAGAAACATATTAGTGATGTAGCTGTAGAGTGCAAACAATGATGGCTTTCATTCTCTGATGGCCACACAGGTGGATCAGAGATGGAACAATGGAAAGAAATGAAACAAATACAGAGAGTCGGGGATACCATTCTCGTGACTCATTCAACATAGATCTTTGGCTTGAAGCTTATTTCTCACTCACGCCGCCCAGTTTCACTGGACAGCTTGCATTCCTCAAGCATGTGTTGCATGTCCCGGCCTTAGGAATGGACTGCCAACTGTTCCCTCTGCCTGACTTAATGCGGTCTCTAAGGGTGGAGTGGAGAGTCCTTCAACTCTTTACTTCATTGAAATGGCTTCCATGTCAATGAGGTCAATCAAGATTGACTCCATGGATTTTGTCTAAACAACTGGGAGAAAGGAAAATTCATTAACTTCAGTATCGTTAACAAAACATCAGTATGATTGGAGAAGTATTGTTAATAGTTACAAATTTACAATACAGAGGAGAGTAAGAATGAAAGAGGACAACAAGAAACAGTAAGGCTATTCAATGTGAAAATCACAAAGAAAATAATGCTTGGATCTCAACATTCGTCCCTCTGGAGCACTGGTCCCCATGTCGCCGTCCGAGTCAGTCCCCTGGGTACACTGTGGCACTGATGTGGATGGAATCTCATTTTTAAAGCCATTCACAAGATGTCAAACACTGCAATCCAAACAAGAAAAAAATCCTAAAGCCTCATTCTTATATTCAAGTAAAGAAAGATGAAGGGTCAGTAATATCATACACATCACGAGTCAGTGGAATGCAAGGCTAATGACCTTTATTCCAAGACACACCATGAATTTAAAATAGAGTCCTTACAGCCTGGAAAACATGTGACCTTGTCTGCTAGAGTTGTTTTTATTTTTTGGAAAGCTCCCTGATATAGGCTGATGGGAACACTTTTTGTGGTTAAGGAGTTTTATTTAGTTTGCAAAGGTCAGTCATGAGAATTATAGTTTGCGGTTTCTGTCTAAGGTTTTGTCTCATTTCAGAAAGTTCCCCCATATGGGTAATTTATTTCTCTTTTTTTGGTGATAATAAAGGAATAAAAAATTGTGATTATGTAAGCATTAAAATGATGAGATCCTTGACAGCATAGTTGGTAAGGAACTGTGCTGCCAACCCAAAGGCAGGCAGTTCAAATCTACCAGCTACTCCAAAGGAAAAAGATGGGCAACCTCCTCCTGCTCTATGGCTATGAGTGTGAGGGGTTGGTTTGGAAGTTTTTAAAAGCACTATAAGTAAACCATTCACATGTCTTCTCTTAAAATAAAAATTTATATTAAAAATTGAAGGTGAAAAACACAGATTTGATTGCAGATAAAAGCTACATAAGAAATAATGGTGTACAATTAGACCAGAAAAATTTGCAATTAAAATGAAAAGATTAATAATAATATCATTGGGAAGAGTAATAGATGTTATTAAAATAGAGGAAATATAATATAGAAGTCTAAATTATTATATTGGCACATAAGAAGTGACTTGTAAAAGCAGAATAATTAATGTAACAGAATAATCATGACACTAATGGACGATGACAGGCCAGAACACAGTTGCTGGTAATGTAAGGAAAATTGGTGTGATGAGAAGAAAGGAGCTCTGGTGGTGTAGCCCACAGGGAGCTGTGCTGCTAACCCAAAGACCATACCTCTCTCCTCTCTGATGGTTCAAATGCATCAACGGCTCCAAGGGAGAAAGATGGACAATCACCACTTGTGTGAGTCACAGCCTCGAAAACCTAAAAGAGGGTCAGTTATGAGTCAATTCCTACTCAATGGCAATGAGAAAGAGAATGAGAAGTCGTGAAGTCACTGGCATTCAGGTAAGTGGGTATATAGTGGTGGTGGTGTTAGCTGCCACAGAGTCTGCCCCAAGCACACGAGAACACTGTCTGCTGGGTCCTTCACCATCCCTAGTTGTTGTTATGTGCTGTCGAGTCACCTGCGACCCTCTGTACAACAGCTCTGAAGCCTGCCCTGTCCTGAGCCCATCTCACTGACTCAGCGCACAGTCAAGAACTCTCTGGGGTTTACCCTTCTCTGTTCTCGGCTCCAGGCGGCCGAGCAGAGGCCCCGTTACAAGCATCTCAAGTGGAACTAAATGAAGGGTCTACGTCCACAGCCTGACTCTAGATTCAAATCACTGGTCTAGTCCATGTACCTAGTTGGGGACGAGTGCAGGCAGGTTACCTAAGGCAGTTTGTTTTTATTTTTTAAGGCACTTTTAAATAACAACGCCTCATCCTCCACACAGTACCAAGCCAACATCACCAAGACAAAACCCAAGTCAAAGCTACTAGGTTTTCAATGGCTAAACTTTCAAAAGGAGACCTCACCACCAGAGTCGATTCTTCCTTCCACTGGAACCTTCCATTGGGTGATAAATCTTTAAGGGAGGGGACAGTCCATTTATTCTTCCTCAGACTGCAGCATGGAGCCAAACCATCGACCCTGCGGTTTGCAGCCTGATATATTACATACTGTGCCACCAGGGCTCCTTATAACATATTTGGGGGTGCACAATCAATCCCCAGCAATAGCTAAGTGGTGGAGTATTTTTTTCATTGGCCTTCTCTAGGTGGACAGTACCACGGTGATGGTTGTGTTAAAGCCATCTTTCAGTCTGTGTCATTGTTGCCTGTAGTTCTCTAGAAGGATCCCTGGTGGCATAGTGTCAGACTGCTAAACAAAAGGTGGGCAGTTTGAATCCATCAACCATTCCAAGGGAGAAAGATGGGCCGCTCCGTCTCATAGAGATTAGAGTCTCAAAATCCCTAAGGAAGGTCACTACAAGTTGGAACCTACACGAGGGCGGTGGATTTGTTTGGGGAGTTAGTTCAGTGGAGTGCTTGCCCTTGTCATTTGTGACACCCCAGCCTGCTCAGGCACTGTTCAATGCTCATATCCTGAACGGGGTGGCTTCTGCTCCCACTCCGGCACACTCCTATCCCCACCCAGAAATCTCTCACCACCACTGGGTGGTGAATGTGGCCCCTCCTGGTGTGAGGCGAGGGCACTGAGCCTCAGAGCAGCTTGGTGTTGTGTGGGAGATGCCAAGAGCACACAGCGACTGCAGGGCAGACTCACGCCACTTACAACACTTGTGCCAGCAGATGTATTATTAAATCTGGAGAGAGCCATTGGTGAGTCTGTGTTTCCAAATGTCTCCTTGCTGCTGTTGCTGTTAGCAGTTGGTGGCTCAGCCCCAAACTCATGGTGACCCTATGCCCAATGGGGTCAGGCTGCTGTGATCCATCATTGGCTGTTTTTTAGATTGCCAGGCCTGCCTTCCTATCGATCTTAATCTGGAAGATCTGGTGAAACATGGTCAGCATCCAAACAACACACAAGTGTGCACTGACAAACCAGACATGGCTGCACACACATGCACTGGCTGGGGATCAAATCCAGATCTCCTATTGCTGTGGCCTAGTCTCTAGAGCACTGTACGGAAAATGCAAAGGCTGCGCCTTCCTCAGGACTCACTAGTAGAAAGTTAAGCAATCTTTTCCTAGGCAATTTACAGCCTTAGAAACCCAACGGAGAGTCAGCTGGGAGTTGGTTCCGACTCTACAAGGAGTTGAGTTGTGCTAATTATGAGGTGCTGTCAAGTCAATTCTGCCTCACAGGGATCCTGCGTGGCACAGCACAAAGCAATGCCTGGCCCCGTGCCAGCCTCACAATCATCGCTACATTTGTGCCTAGTCTTGCTGTCATCTCCTAGATAGAAAGCTAGAATTTTACCACCGAAGCAGCAGCATAGTTATGTCAAATGTTGTTTTGATGATTGTATTCAAGTCAAGCACGGCTCAAAGCGACCCTATGAACTTATGTCAAATAGTATTCATAATACCAGTGTTCATGTCCGATCGAACCAAAGCCGCCTGAGCTGTGGCTCTGTGGCTGCTCAGAAGTCTCTACAAGAGGACCTTGTAGGACACTGGAAGCTCGGGGCACAGGGACAATCCAGGCCATCCTGAGTAGGACCCTGGCAGTTCCACGACGGCTTCTGGCAGCAAAGGAAAGGCTAGGTGTGGGCTTTGTTTACAATTCTGACTCCTTTCAGTCCCATGCAGAGAGGTGGGCTCACCCCAGGAGAACTGGACCACCTTCTCTCCCTGTCGCATACTTCTGGCAGAGGTCCACAATGTTTCTCTCCAAAATATGCCTACATCTCACTGCATTTGAATTTCTATGACCAGAGTTGAACCTCTGTGCAACTTGTAAGTGGGAAACAATTTTCATGTCCAAGTTTGATTTTCATGCACTTGATCCTATAATTACTGGTCCTTGAAAAATATGAGGCTGACCTTCGGACTCGGCGAGGCCTTGTGTTATTAATACACAGCCTTCTCCTTGGGCTTGTGAAGGGTTCTGGGAAGGCAGAGAGGCTGGACTGGGGCCAGACCTGCCCTGCAGTCTCTCAGTGTGGCCTCTTGGAATCTCTCCACCGCCTTCCTGCTCAAGCAGAGAGGATGGTGCTGTTTCTCTGCCCAGTTCTGAGTTTCCGTCCTTGTCGGTTTCAGCCAGCTGCTGTCTGAGCCCAGCCAGGAAGGGATGTGGTCCCAGAGTGGCGCCAACTGCTCAAAGAGTAAACTCCTGCTCCAAGAAAGGTAGCATTCTCCAGGTGAACAAGCAGAATTGTCTGCCAGCCCAGGGATTTCTGCAGGTCACCCTGGCTGCCCAGGAGAGGACGGGAGGGAAAAGGAATCAGGTTGGCAGCCTCTCCACTCTTCTGGAATTGCAACCTCAGCAGCCATCCCTCTCTGCATGCACGAATCTCTCGACCTGTCTCCGGGCAGTCTCCCCTGGACAGACGGCCCAATGTCATTTGGCAGAGCCTTCTAGCTTTATCAAAACAGATCCTGGGTGATGTTCATTCTGTGTAGCCTGAATCCAATTTTTGCTGTCACACAATTTTTAACTGAACTCACCATTGTGAAACTGAGATAATTTCCTTTTTGTGTTCTCTCCTTTTGGGACCCACGGATTATGGTATATTATCAAAATGTCCCTGCAGCAAGCCCCTCTCTTACAGTGTGACTGTTAGGTAGAAACAAACACATTCATGTGTTTATACCTGTCTTAGCTTCCTAATGACACTGTCAAAAAAATACCACAAGTGGGTAACTTTAAAGGGAACAGACTTCCCCTCCTCCCTTCATCATTCAGGGCGCTGGAAGCTGAACTCCGGCACTGGCTCTTAGGTGAAGGACATCTCTATGGGCGCTGGGGAACGTCTCTGTCTCTTTCAGCTCCTGTTGGCCCAGTGTTCCTCAGTGACCTCCTCATGGCAAGCTCTCACTCCCTATTTGTGCTCCTTTGTCTCATTGTTGAGGAGAATGAAAATGTTGGTGATCTGAGCCCACTTAGCAGCTTCCAGAAAGAAGGGCCCGGCGATCTGCTTCCTTAAAAAGTGCAGCTTACAAAGCCTGGGGAGCGATCTCATCAGGTCCTGGTGCAGAAGTGCGTAATGCGCTGTTGTTCTGTATAGCCAGCGGGTGTCCAGAGGCAGTATAAGTGCACAGGAGTAGACTGCCTATCTTTCTCCAGTGGAGCAGCTGGTGGATTCGAACCACATGCCTTCGGGTTGGTAGTACAACTCCTTACCAATAGGCAACTGGAACACCCTAGTATGTAATATAGAGATCTTAATCAAAGAGTGCCAGAGGAATGTCTATCCATGCTGTCTTGACTATGCAAAGGCATTTGACTGTGTGGTAACAACAAATTGTGGCTAACCTTCAGGAGAATGAGAATGCCAGGACACTTGATTGTGCTTCTGAGAAACCTCTCTTTGGACTTGGAGGCAGTTGTCAGAACAGAGCACTGTTCTACATGGTTCAAAATCAGGAAGGAATGTGTCAGGGATGTATCCTACCTGCATACCTTTTGAATCTTTATGTGGAACAGATTATTCGAAAGGCTGGACTTTATGAGGAGGAATGCAGCATCAGGACTGTAGGTAGACTCACCAACAATTTGGACTATGCAGATGAAACAACTTTGCTTGAGAAAGACCTGAAGCACCTGCTATAGAAGGTCAAGGACTGTAGTCTTCAACAAGGATTGAAGCTCAACATTAAGACAAAGATTCTCACTACTGGGCCAACTGGCAGCACAATAATGAACGGAGGAGAGATTGAGGTTGTTAACAATTTCAGCTTGCTTGGATCCACAATCAACACTCTTGGCACCAGCAGTCAAAGAATCAAAGGACAAATTGTATTGGGTAAGTCTGCTGTCAGGGACCTCACCAGAGTGCTGATGAGCAATGATGTCAGTCTAAAGACTAAGGTGTGCCTTATCCAGGTCACAGTCTTCATAATTACTTGCTATGCAGCAAAGAGCTGGACAATGGCTATGGATGAAAGAAGAAGAATTAATGCCTTTGAGTTGTGCTGGAGAAGAGTACTGAACCATGGACCACAAAAGAACATATAGGTCCGTCTTGGATAGGGTGAAACTAAGTTTCTCCTTGGAGGCAAGGATTTTTTAAAAAATAATTTTAATGAGCATTTACAGAGATTTTGGATTTCCATTCATTCGAGGCAAGGATTTTGAAGCTTTGTTTCATATACTTTAGGCCTGTGGCCAGGAGGGACCTGTCCTTGGAGCATAAGGTCATCATATTTGGAAGGGTGGAAGGACAGCACAGGAGAGGAAGAAACAGATAGACATGATAACTGAGGTGATGGGATTAGGGGTGTCTGAGTCAACGAGACTGGCTCAGGACAGGGCAGGGTTCAGGGTTGTTGTACATGGTGTGTCTATGAGTCACGGGCAACATGATGGCACTTAACAACAACAACAATCAAAAGATCAGCAATCTGAATCTACCAGCTGCTCCGAGTGAGAAAAATGGCAGTCTCCTTTAAAAAGAATGACAACCGAGGCATTCTGATGGATGTGCCTATGTGTCAGAATCAACCAGATGGCAGTGGGATGGCATTGCTATGAGTTGGAAGGGACTCTATAGCCTTCTATAGATGATAAAGTCTTGAATCGTATTTTTCAATTTAGTTCCTATGCCACTATCTTTTCAATGGTGAGTGGGACTATTTACTTTATGTTGACTTATTTCTACCATCTTATTTCAGATTCTCAAATATATTATACACTTTATCTTTGCTTTCATTGTCTTTTCCACATTTAGTTGAATCAAGTTTTTCTCCTCCCCCTGCTCACTTAAGTAACACATTCTAATTTTTTCCTTAGTCACCTTTTATTGAGATATATATTCACTATGGAGTCCTTGAATGAACAGCTAGATCCTTTCTTTGGCGAGACAGAGGTATTACATCCTTTTAGTCTCCTCACTCTACTGTCTCTGGGGGGATACTGTCTAGAGTTTCTGTTCTGGGTTGGTAGGTCCTACTTTGCTTTTTCCCCTTTCGTATCATGGCACTATTAGAAAACAACAACAATGACGTTCCCAGCACACATTTCCATGTTGCTTCTATCTTCGTCACAGTCTTCTGCTGGAGCTGAGCTCTTCTTCACAGATTGTTTTCAAAATGGATTTCTGTCTGGCAAAGTTTTCTGAAACCTTGCATGCCTGAAAATATTTTTATCACACTCTCATATTTAAGTGACAATCTGGCTGGATATAGAGTTTTTCAGTTCAAAGTAACTTAAAGATATTACTCTTTTTTAGTTGGTGCTGGGAATTATAGCATTAGCTGGATTCCCATTCTTTGGAGGTCTGCTGCTCTCTCTGGAGTTTTTGGAATCGTCCTTATATGGTTTTTTTTTATGTTCACTGTGATATACCTAGGTGTATGTTCAATTCATATAGATGTTATGGACTGTCGAAAGAACAAGTAATTCTCTCTTGAAGGACGTGCAATCAGAATGCTTCTTAGAAGTGAGGAGGTGAGGCCTGGTTGCATACTTTGTGCCTGTTATCAAGAAGAACCAGTCTCTGGAGAAGACATCATTCTTAATAAAGCAGAGGGTCATGGGAAAGTAGACGACTCCTGACAAGATGGACTGGCACAGTGGCTAAACCATGGGCTCGCAGAAGGTCATGGGAAAAGACGATGGTTCCTGACGAGATGGACCCACACAGCGGCTGAGCAATGGGCTCTAGCACACAGGGACTGTGAGTATGGTGCAGGGTCACTGTGTTTTGGTCTCAAGTACATAGAGTCACTACGAGTGGAAGTCAACCTGACGGCATCTAACAAGAACATACTTAGGTCTGGGATTTCCCTCCTTTATCATGCTAGGAGTTCTCGGAACCCTTTCACTCTAAGATCTTTCATCTTTTTGCTCCTTATTTACTTTTTTAAATAATGAAGAGTTTTCATCAATGTGGTTTGTTGGGTTTTTTAAAAATGCCATTTTCCTTACACTTTCTGGGTGTTCCCTAGTTGTTACTAGTTATATTTCTAGTCTCCATGTTCAAGGCATTTCTGTTATAATATTTTCTTACTAGATTTTCCTAATATTTTATGATGAGGCACTGGTAGTTCAGAGGTATATCGTGATCTCCTATTGGAGACAAGGGTTCAAATTCCGGCCAGTATATCTTACGCACAAGCACCACCTTCTGTGAAGGTTGCCAGGATGCCTCCAGACTAAGATGGACTAGGAGGAAAGATTCAGTGATCTCCTTTCACAAATTAACCCATAAAAACTCTATGTATCACAACAGTCCAATCTGCAACAGATTATGGGGTGATACAGGACCAGGAAGTCATACACAAGGTCATCATGAGTTGAGAGCTAAACTGTCAGCAGCCAATGATCACCACGACAATATTTATCGTGTGGCTCATCTATTTGTGCTTCAGTTGTGTTCATTCTGTTATTCAGTCTAACACCTGTGCTACTAACCGTTGTATTTTCTACAGCAAAATATTTCCACTGCAAGGTTTAAAGTCAGGAAAGATATGCATCCGGATCGTACCCTTTCTCCATATTTATTCAATGTGTATACTGAGCAAATCATTTGAGAAGCTGGACACTATGAAGAATGTGGCATCAGGATCAGAGGGAGATTCATCAACAACCTGTGTTATGCAGATGACATAACCTTACTTGCGCAAAGTGAAGAGAACTTGAGACGCTTGCTGCAGAAGTTCAAAGGCCACAGCCTTCAATATAGATCTCATCTCAACATGAAGACGACAAAAATCCTTGCCACTGGACTGATAAGCAACATCATGATAGATGCAGAAAAGAACAAAGTGGTGAACTCTTTCATCTTCTTTGGATCCACAACCAACACCTTTGATACAAGCAGTCAGGAGAGAAGTAGACCTTTTGCATTGGGAAATTTGGCTGTCAGGGACCTCTCTAAATTACTGAGGAGCAATGGTGTCAGTTTGAAGACTAATGTGTGTTTGATTCAGGCCATGCTCTTTTCAATGACTTGCTATGCAGCTGAAAACCAGACAATGGATAAGGGTGACAGAAGAAGAATTAATTGATGCTTTTGAGCTGTGGTGCTGGAGAAAAGTACTGGATATTTCATGCATTGTCAAAAGAACAAACAGATACATCTTTTTTTGTTTTATTTTGTTTCATTTTTTACATATTTTAAATTACTTTAAACGAAAGTCTACAGAGACTTAGGGTTTCCAGTCCAAACAGAAATGTTTTGGAGGAAGTGTAGCTAGAATGCCCCTTGAAGGCAAGGATGACTAAACTTTACCTTACACACGTTGGACATGTTAGGAGAGGCTATTCCTTAGAAAGCTACATCATGCTTGGAAAAGTGGAGGGTCAGTGAAAGAGAGGAAGACACTCAATGAGGTGAATTGTCACAGAACAGCAATGGGCTCAAGTGTGTCAGAAATTATGTGGATGGCACATGATAGGAAAGGGTTCAATCTGCTGTTCATAGGGTCGCTATGAGTTGTATTCAACTGAAGGCATTTAACAACACATATTCTCACTTGGTTTATTTGTCTGGCTTCTTCTCTTTGCTTTGTATTAGCACCCTCTTGCATTATCTCAAAGGGTACATTTACATTGTTGGTGTTCTTGATTGTATATTTCCGTGCTTCTGCTCCAGGAGATTTATGGTTTTGCATTTCTCTTCTAGAATTTTGTTGATTTCTCTGTGTTGATCAGTGCATACAAGTTATCTGGGCAGGGTTCTGACTTGGAAGAAACACTGGCTATGTCAGGAGACATGGGGAGGATGCTACTGCTCTATACCCTACAGTGCACAGGAAAACCTTGCTTCAGATGTTACTGTGAAACCCTGCGCTAGAGGTACCAGCTGTTCTGAGTGCTAGTGAGAGGCTAAGTCTTCTGGCTGGAAGATCGAGCAACACTGAAGTTCTTTGGACCATCTGCTTCCCCTCAACGGTGTCAAATAACCTGCAGCCACGGTTCCTCAGTTCTCTTGTCTCTGTGTGGTCCCCTGATGTGGTCCCTCAGTGCTGGGTGCTTGGGAGGGGTGTGAGGAGAGGAGAGGATGTCCAACACATCTCTTTCATCAACTCTCTTACCCAGTCAGGGTTACTACGAGTTGCCCCCTCCTCTTAGTATCAGTCTCTTACGACAGAATCCTTGTAGCAAATGGGACAGGCAACAACCCTGCAAATGTAATTAATTCATGTTTCCCCTATTTTCTCCCTCTACTACTCGCCTGTCAATCTGTCCTACATTTGGATTTGTGCATTGCTATGATTTTGAAAACTATGTCACCGGTATTCCAAATACCAGCAGTTACCCATGGTGTTCAGATTTCAGTAGTGCTTCCAGACTAAGACGGAGTAGGAAGAAATGCCTGGTGATCTACACCTGAATATTTCCATTAACGTCTAGTCAATTCCAACTCACAACGACCATCTATCAGGTTTTCAAAGTGCTAAACCTTTATGGGAGCAGACTATCCATCTTCTTCCCTTGAAGCACTCAGTAGATTAGAACTGCAGATCTTTCTGTTAGTAGCCCGACATGCGACACACTACGTCATTGGAGTTCCTTATTAGATATTGAAAATTCTATGGACCAAATAGAGTACTATTCAGTATTTTTACTTCCTTACCTTGGACAAGGGAGCTCTGGTAGACTAGTGGGTAAAGGGGTATGCTGCCAAACCCTAATCAGGTGATTTGACTCCACCAGCTGCTCTTCAGGAGAAATACGAGCAATCTCCTCCTGTGCACTTTCCACCCTCTGCAAACACACTGAAGGGTCAGCTATGAGTTGCTTCTAACTGGAGGGCAATGTGTTGAGTAACTTTGGATGGGTATCAGGAGGGCCCAGCATTTGACCATGCTTGCCAAAAAAGAGGGCTAGCGAAGGTGAGGAACACCCTCCATGAGACGGATGGGCACGACCACAGCAGTGGACCTGGGCACATCTACCAACTACTATGAAGGCGGCACAGGACAGGGGAACGTCTCACTCTGTTGTCCACAATGGAACTACGAGTTGCAGTTGACTCAATGGCAACTAACAATAATCTTGCCAAGGTCCCTTTCACAACTCTGGTCTTAGATCAGTAAAGCAACTGCCCATCCCTGACCCCAAGAGAAGGGGCATCAATCTGTGCTCACCATCTGTCAGTTGCCCCAGGGTGCTGTGGGGATTTCTTATTGGGCTCACCTCCTCCCTTCCAACCTTCCCAATGGCCTCCACAGCAGTCTTTGGTGGGTGTTCTTGAAGGCTGAAGTTAGTAGTCCTTGTTCACCACTAGTACAAGAAACCCCACCAAACTTTCAAAAATGAGTAATTATAGGTGCCCAGCCCTGGTGATGCAGTAGTTAAGGCATCTGACTATTAGGTTGGTGGTTTGAACCCACCAGCAGCTCCACAGGAGAAAGGTGTGGGAGTCTGCATCCATAAAGACTGCAGTCTTGGGAACCTTGGGCAGCTCTGCTTTGTCCGAGAGTCGGAGTCGACTCAATGGTAGTGAGTAAGGGTATGTCAAGAGTAAAATACTCAAACAAGTATTTCTATAAGATCCTTTTTTAAAAAATGAGTGCTGTAATAGAGCCTATAACAAGTTGGAAAACATAAATTATATTCAAGAAAGCACCTCTCTTTGTAATGGAGTGGGAGGCTGGAAGGAGAACAACTTAACTGCACTAGCGAAGTAATTTAAAATTAATATTTTTATAAATACTTTTAGTTCAACTCAATGGCTGTTCTCAACATCACCCTATTATTCTGTTTCTACATTTCTCTACCCACCAACTGCTTTCAAGCAGATCCTAACTCATGGCGACCCTCTACTGGCTTTCAATGGTCATAAGTCTTTACAGAAGGATAGAACATCACTATCCCATGAAGCTGCTGGTAGATTACACTGTCAACCTTTCCGTTATCACCTTAACACATAACAAACTATACCACTAGGGTTCCTTGGAACTACACTTACAAGTTGGTATTTTTGTCTCCTTGGATCAGAAAATGCTTTGTCTCTTGGCTCTGATAGACACCATACACAGAAGTGATAAGAAAAACTGAGTGTGCTCTTTCCTCTTTTTCCCTTCTATTGAACACTGTTTAATATGATGGCTCCTTAAAAAAAAATCTCAATGCACACAACCTCCTTCTCAACTGCATTAATCAAAGCAGTCTTTTATTTATTGAAATAAATTCATTTTCCTTTACATGCACAAAGACAGCACAGCTGATCTGTAGAGACCGAGTATTCATCATCATGATCTATTTCTGTTATCACACTGTCATTATTTAGCTATTGATTTAGGAACACAAACGGCTTAGGATATCACGATCTCTTGATGGCCGTGTAAAGGAAAAAGTTTGTGGACACTCAAAGATACTTCCATAACTCTGTCTATTTTAGTTCCAGAAATTACTTTTATAGCTTATGTTTTTGTCAGATGCCATCAAGTTGAGTATAACTCATAGAGACCTTATGAACAACAGATCTGAACCCTGTCCTATCCTGTGCCATCCTCACACTTCCTGACACACCAGAACCCGCTGTGACAGTCACTATATCAATGCACCTGGTTGAGGGTCTTCCTCTCTTTCACCGACCTCCACCCTCCTCAACATCATGTCCTCTCCAAGGAATAGCCTCTCCTAGCAATATGCCCAAAGTAAGAGAAGTGAAACCTCACCCTTCTTGCCTCCGGCTGCACCCTGTCCAAGACATATTTGTTTGTCCTCTTGGCCGTCCATGGGATGTTCAGTACTCTTCTCCAACACCACAGCTCAAAGGCATCAATTCTTCTTCTGTCATTTCTATTTAATGTCCAGCTCTCAGATGCACAGCAAGTGACTGGAAAGACCATGGCCTGAATCAGTCCCACCTTAGTCCTCAAACTGACATCATTCCTCCTTAATAATTTGGAGAGGTTCCTAACTGTAGACTTTCCCCGTGCAATGCACTTCCTTATTTTCTGACTGCTGGATCTAAGGGTGTTAACTGTGGATCCATGTAAGATGAAGTTGTTGACAGTTTCAATCTTTCCTTGACCGATGGTTCCAGTCCTTGGGAAATGGCATCATGCTGAGAGAAGTGGAAGGTCAGAGAAGAAAAGAAGGTTCTCAACACGATGGATTGATACAGTGACTGTAACAATGGGTTCAAGTGTGTCTCAGATTGTGGCAATGGTGTATGATAGGACAAGGGTTAGATCTGTTCATAGAATTGCTGTGAGTCATAGAGAGAACTCTGTTGGCCTAGTGGATAGAAAGTTATGCTACCAAGCCAAAAGTGGGTGATTTTAATCTGCGGCCCTCAGGTCTGGTTTTAATTGTTCTTGGTCAGATTGCTGAACCAATTCCGGGTCATGGTGATCCCACATGTCTCAGAGTAGAACTATGTTCCAGGGTTTTCAAGGGTTAATTTTTCAGGAAGAAATGACCAGGCCTTTCTTCCAAGGTGTTTTGAGCCAATGACGATCAAGTTCCTTGGGTAGCACCTTGTCGGGTTATGATGAGTTGATTATGGGCTATAGTCTCTGACTATGGTTTTTTTCAATGAGTGGGTGGTGCAAACTGTTAATTTACTCAGCTGATAACAGAAAGGTTGGGCATTCAAGTTTACTTAGCAGTTGCTCAGAAGAAAGACTTGATCTACTTTTGAGAAAATAAGTGTTGAAAATCCAACAGGATCACAGTTGTAGTACGACACAAGTGTGATCAATGTCAATCAATTCCTTGTGTGCAATGACTCTGTGTTCTTCCCATCTTCTTTGAATGCTTCCTGCATCATTTAAGAGTTTGCCAATGGAATCATTCAGTAGTGAAACTTGAAGTTTGAATTTGTTCTTTAATTCTTTTAGTTTGCGGAATGTCAAATGTGTTCTTCCCTTTCGGTTTTCTAACCACCTCTTTAGACATTCTGTTATAATACTTTGCTTTTTCTTTTTGAATTGCCCTTTGAAATCTTCTGTTCATCTCTCTTATTTCAGCATCTCCTCCCCTTTGTTTTAGCCTCTCTACATTCTTTCTAGTTCAAGTTTCAATCTCTTCTGATATCCAGCTTGGTCTTTTCTTTCTTTCCTGTTCTTTAAATGGCCTCTTCACGGATGATATCCTTGATGTCACTGCACAAATTCTCTGGTCTTCAGTCATTAGTGTTCAATGTGTCAAATCTATTCCTGAGACAGTTTTTCAATTCAGTTGGAATAGACTCAAGATTGTGTTTTGGTACTCCTGTACCAGTTTTCATTTTCTTCATCTCCAACTTGAACTTGCACATGAGGAGTCTGATGGTCTATTCCAAAGTCAGCCCTTGGCATTGTTTTGATGGCTGATATTTATCTTTTCCAACTATTTTCACAGATGTAGTCAATATGATTCCTATATAGTCCATAAGGTGACACTCATGTGTATAATCACTGTTAATGTTTATTTTTAAGTATTTGTAATGTAAGGGAGCTCTAGTGGCCTACTGGCAAGAAGTTGTGCTGCAATCCCAAAGGCACGTGGTTCAAATCCACCAGATGCTTCACTGGAGAAGGAGGGGCAATCTCCTCTTGTGCCAGTCGGATGTGATTTTGATTTGACGGGACACAACAAGTAAAAAAAAAAAAATAGTATTTGGAATGTAATGAATAAATCATTGTACCAAATTCTATGATTTAATTTCCAGCTTAATTTCTGTCATCAAGGTATTATTTTCTAACTCCCAGTCCTTATTTTTGGTTTTGAATTTTTGCATTCTATTACAAGACAAATTTTTGTTTCCTATGGTAATAAAAGAAGACATGAGAGCTTTACTAAAGGCACTGGCAAAAAAATAAAGTCCCAGGAATTGACAGAGTACCAATTGACATATTTCAATAAATAGATAGAGTCTTAGATGTGCTCACAAACCTACATCAAGAGCTTTAGGAGACAACAACTTGGCCAAATGACTGGAAGAGATTGATATTTGCTACTATTCCAAAGGTGATGCAACAGAATGTGGAAATTATCAAATAACATCTTTAATATCACATGTAAGTAAAATCTTGTTATCCAGAATGAAAGCTGCATAGTGGAGTGGACTGGGGTGGGGGAGGGGATTGTATAGCAATGAAGTAATTTTTTACTTTTCAAAGAGAAAAGTGATCTGGGGGGTAAGGGTGGGCAGGGAGGAAAGTGTGTAATAATGAATGAATGGAAATCCAAAGCCTCTGTAAAATTTCATGAAAATAAAAAAAAGGTAAAATCTTGTTTGAAGATTGTTAAAAAATAGTTGAAACAGTACAATGATAGAAACTGACTTAAACTCCAGCTGGATTCAGAAGAGTTTTATTATTACTCATGACAGATGGATCTTGGCTGAAAGTAGAAAATATCAGAAAGATGTTTACTTGCTTATGCAATGGCATTTGACTGCGTGGATCATAATAAATCATGGAAAACTTTGAGAAGAATGAGAAACCCAGAACACTTAACTTCGCTCATGTGAGACCTACAAGCAGTAGTCTGGTCAGAATAAGAGAACAATGCACGTGGTTTAAAATCAGGAAAGGTTGTATCCTTTCTCCATTCCCATTCAACCTGTACTCTGAACAAATCATTAAAAAATCTGGACTATATGAAGAAGAGTATGGCATCAGGATGGAGTAAGACTCATCAACAACCTGTGCTATGCAAATGACACAACTTTGCTTGCTGAAAGTGAAGATGCTTGGAGCACTTACTGCAGAGGATCAAAGACTATACAGCCTTCAAGATAGGTTACATCACAACATCATAAACAAAATCCTCATCACTGGACCAATAGGTCAAATCATGATAGATGGAAAAATAATTGAAACTATCAGTGATTTCATTTCATTGGTTCCACAATCAACACTCATGGGAACAGCAGCCAAGAAGTCAAAAGACATGATATTGCTTATCCCATCAGCCGATGCCCCTCCCATCAGAACTCCAGCAAAACACTCATTATTTACAGGGAAGAATGGAACCCCTCAACCCGGTTGCCTTGAACACACCTCCTTTATAATTCACTGAGGAGCCCCAAACTTTGTTGTTACTTTCAGGAACACACAGTCCGAGAGACGGACTGACCTAGCAATTGTGCCTGGACAATGTGAGGCTCTCCATTGGGCAATGCCACACATCAAACTGTTCATCCAACACTGCCTGGGAGTGCCCAGCACACAGGTTTCAATTAATTTCAGAGGGCTGAGCACTGGGTTGTGTAGTAACGTCCCATTTGGTCTTCCATCTGGTCATGCACTAGTGCACAGCTGTGCCTCGTCAGCCTTACTGTCCAGATGGGTTGAGGCTGCCAGGGGCAACTTCTCCTGCAGCTAGAGAAAAGTGACCTCCACGTAAGAGGGGCTACCCTCGGGGCCCAATTAGTGACTTCTTCCTTTCAATCCCTTCCTCTATCATGTCCCTTCCCATATGTTCCTCGTGGGGCCATATCAAGTAGTCCATCACACTTGACCACGAGAACATCCCAGTGGCCAGCCAATACTCTGGAACCCACTGTCCATTGTGTTCAACAAAGAGCCTTGAAGTATTTCTAGAGCTCAATTCCAGCCTCCAACACACAGCCCTTGTGCAGTCTCAGCCCAGGCATGGCCTCCCAGGACTTCAGTCAGGAGACCAGACAAATTACACAGAAAATCCATGAACAGTATTGGCCACAACAAACCTAAGCAGATCCATGAATCTATCAAGCATCTGTGTGTCTGTCTGGGTGAAGACAAGTATCCCTGACAGCTAGCAGACATGTAGACTTGAAATGAGGGATAACCAATGTGAGTCATGGAAGCAGCAGAGAAGTTATAACTCAGAGAGTCTCGGTAAAGTGTCCAATCCATGCCACCATCTTGCAGATGAAGAAAGTCTCTGAAGTGTTTGGAGATTTGCCCCCAAGGGCCCAGAAGTAGCTGGGGCTAAACCAGGAGACATACTGAGGTTTGTGAAGCTCAGGAAATTGGTAGTAATGAAATATATTTCCCTTGCTTTCTCCCTTGAGAAAAATATAATAAACAAAGCCAGGCAGCATTAAAACAGTGGGGGAAAAAAGACATGATGCACTGAGAAAATCTGCTCTCAAGAACCTCTCCAAGGTGCTAAAGAGCAGTAATGTAAGTTGCAAGACCAAAGTGGGCCTGACCCAAGTCATGGAATTTTCGATTGCTTCACATATGTGTGAAAGCTGGACGATGAACAAGCATGACAGAAGAAGAACCAATGCCTTTGAATTGTGGAGTTGGAGAGAAGTACTGACTATCGCCTGCACTGCCAAAACAAACAAGTGCATCTTGACAGAAGTGCAACCAAGGTACTCCTTAGAGGCAAGGATGGTGAAACTTCATCTCACAGGCTTTGAGCATGTTGTCAGCAACAAGATGGACCCAGTGACTGTAACAATTGATCCTGAAGATGGTGCAGGATAGAAAAGGCTTCAGATCTGCTATTCACTGGGTCCCTGTGAGTCACAGTCAACTAGAGGGCAATTAACATCATCAACAAAACAACCTTTACTATATATTTGTGATTTGTATTAATATCTTATTTGTTCATTTCCATTTAACAACAAGGAATAAATCTTCCTGATGACCTAAAGCTTGTTTATCTGCTGGCCTGTAACAGGCATTGTGTCACAAAAACATTACATTCTGATCATGTCCTTGCTGGGTTCACCCATGAGCACCCCAGGAGTACAATATATTTCTCTCTGGTGGAGTGATTTGAGACGAGTCGAGAAGCTTCCCTACGCTAAAATGGATCTGCTGCCTGCAGCACTCGTAGTGTGAGATTCCACCCTCAGAAATCAATCTGTTGCCACTGAGCATCACCCGCTTCAAACACTGGTCACCAAAACTGAGGATCGGCATGGGCTTTTCACATTTTCTCCATTTGATTGTTTTCCTGGGACAAAAAAGAGAATTTAAAAAAAATTTGCAGAAGAGCAAGAAAGAAATGGTTGTTTAGCAAAGAGGAAAGACCAAAAAGAAACAGAAGTGAAGATGAAAGGCTCAAAAATGAAGCGAAGTGGCTGATGTTATGTGTCTTCCAAGGGGACAATGGCTGTCTTAGAATGCTCCTCACTGGGGCTGATCATTGCACAGAAGCTCTCTTGAGATTGGGACAGCAATGAAGAGCACTGAGCACAGGACCAGTTGTCCACAGACTGGGCATCTTATTGGACTGCTCATCTTGGCAAATTCTGAGATCCCCTTCCCTTTTACTTGAATGTACAGGCCTCAGCAGAACCTTTTATTTAATTTACATCTTTTCTTCACTTGCCAACTATCCTGTTATCTGATATTTTTAATTTATGACACTACTAGAAAAAAAAACAGACTATTCATCTATTTTGTACATTAACCATGATATCTCCTGGAAGTAATGAATGGAGTGAGGGTAATACTGCCTGTATTAAATTGGGCTGTAGGTTACTTTGGCAAGGCCATGATTCTCATTGGTTTGGTAGTTACGTAATGACATAATTTGGCAGTTATATAATAAGGTAATCTGCTCTGGTGGCCTGGTGGCAAGAAGCTGCACTGCAATCCTGAAGGCAGGCAGTTTGATTCCACCAGCTGTTCCACAGGAGAAGTATGAGAAATCTTCTGTGTGATAAACTGCCTCTGAAAACCTGCCAGATGATCAGCTATGGGTTGATTCTGACTTGATGGTACACAACAACAACAACAACAATCTGGCAATAATTATGATTTCATTTGGTACTTGAGCAGTGATGCAATCATCCTCCATTTTATAATCTGATGTGGTTATTCTCCATTTCTGCATCAAGCTGTTTTTTATATAATGATCCAGGCTTTGGATAAGTGAAGAATCTTAAGTTTTCTTTCCATCTAAGGCAGATTCTCAGACCCAGCACAACCAACCTGAGTCCATCCAGTGCTAATGCTCAATACAATTATGAAGATAATTTGAAATTAAAAATTGCTGCCCATCTTAGGATGGGGAAAAAAGTGACCACTCAGACCTTACCTTGGGTTATGTTTCTCAAAGGACCTAATGGACTTGCTCCAGACATGAATCTGTCAGAGATACACACATCCCTACATGCCAGAGATAAGCCAAGAGCTCAAAACATCAAGTAACAGGGTGTACAATTGACAAACAGAAAGCACAATTATCCCCCAGGTTTACACAAAGAACAGACTTTTAAAGCTACCACAGGGCTTTCATTTTGGTTTTTTTGACTGAGCAGATGCAAACGTCTATTTTAAAAATTTCCTCTATGTGATTTTCTATTCATGAAAAGCATCAAAGTAATAGTTGTAAAGAGACCTAGAAGCTTCTCAAGGTACAGTGACTCACTTCAGGTAGGGATGATTAGAGCAAAAGAGAAGTAATCCTATAAAGATTGTTCACTGCATGCAAGGCAGAGGTGAACCCATCTGCAGTGGTGCATAATTGACTCACCTGAATATAATGAAACAAGAGAACTGAAAACAAGGGGAACCCTTCCTGAAATGGGCTGACACAATAGCCACAACAATGGGTCCAAACATACCAATAGCGGTGAGGATTGGGCAGCCCTGCATAACACATCACTCGGTTAAACATAAAAGTGCTATGAGCTGGAGCCCAGTCAAGGGCAGATAACACTAACAAAGCAACTACACCATCCAGGGACTTTGACACATACATACAAAGGCCTTACCACACAACCAGGTTCCACACAGGTGCTCAGTTTATGGCATTCCCTAATTTCTAGAGCCTGTTGTAGCGAGGTACGTGGTGCACTGCAAGGTCGGAGGTCAGTACTTTGAACCCAGCAGCTGTTCTGTAGGAGAAAGGTGAGAAGTCTCTTGTAAAACTGTACAGCTTCAGAAATCAGATAGAGGGTCACTACGAGTTGGGACTGACACAGTGGCAGGAGGTTTGATTTTTCAAATGCATATTGTTATAAAGATGTGATATTACACATCCTAGAGGTTTTCTTTTATGAATTATACATACTTTAAGTGAATCAATAGATTTTTGTCTTTTATTTCTGAACAAAAAGTGCATGACAGGATATGAGAAAAGGACCCCAAGAGACATATGGCTCAAACTCCATGTGAAAGAACAGATTTGAGACATGCTTTCATTTAGACTGTTCCCAATGGCTTGAAAGTGAGTCACAAGTGGCCCTTAGGGACAGAGTGGCCACATTAGCACATCAGAAAAATCCAAGAAAAAAACCTTGTTTAATCACGTGTTTAACCTTGTTAAACCACACTGACTAATACAAGTTAGAGAGAAAGAATTGGCATTTGTTTGTATGTTAATAATAAACAATTCCAAAACACATAAGACTGCTCTCTTCCACATTTGGAAGAATATCAAGGAAACTATTTCAAATGCATAAACTATCCATATTGCGCAAACACCAATATACTGTAGCAGCAAACACTGAAGAAAGAGGATATGGTTTACAAATCATCTACGTCACAGATTTGTTCTATTTTTCTTCCTTTTACTACTGAGCTTTTGATCTGCTCACAAAAAAGAAAACACTGCATCTGATATAAACTAGATGAGAAGTGAATTAGAAAAATCACAGCAGTTTATTTTTGCACATAAAATGCTCTTGTCAATTTGTGGATAGCTAGACGAAAACTGAAATGTGTTTCGAGATAATGCTAGACTATATTGATCGATACTTTCTCTCATTTCTTTGCAGTGAGAGTTGCAAATCATGCAATAAACTCTGTGGCATGTATTTACTCAAAACAATATACCTTGTTTGAAAAAAACAAAAACAAAACACCAACAAAGAATGCATGAAGAAAAGGAGAGAAGATCCTCTGATTATTTTCAAGGGGACAGAGCATATAAAAGCATACCATTATTTTGTAAAGCTTTTTCAGATAAACAATGTCTGTATTTTGTTCTCAGAATGGTTGTTGTGAAGTGCTTTCAAGCTGACTCCAGCTAGTGACAAAAGGGTTGCTCTGGACGCACATCGGCAGATATGGTTTCCGATGCACCTCTGGGGAGGTTCAAAATGTCAGTGTTTTGGCTAGCAGTGGAGTGTGGAATGATCTAAACAGCTACTTGTCAGTACACTGATGCTATAAACTAAGGCTCAGCAAATATTTTCTGTAAATGTCTAGAACCTATATATTTTAGATACTGTAGGCCAAAGGCTTCTGTTGTAACTCCTTAACTCTGCCAGCACAGCTCAAGAGCAACCCTAGATAATACATGAATGAGTGAGCATGACTGCAATACAATCAAACTTTATTTCACAAAACTTTCTTTACAAAAATAAGTAGGGTGTTCTACTCTGACCCAAGGGTTTGCTATGAGTTGTTATAGACGTCATGACACGCAACAAACTACACAATAACTGTGCTTCACAAAATGAAGCGATGAAAGAGATGGAAAATCAACTGAAATGCTTGTATGAAGCCTGTGCGAGCTAAGAAAAAGTTTATCTTACATGAAACCTAAGTTTAGTTGCATTTCTCAGCAGCCATCAAAGACTGGAAAGGGAATATTACAAGAAGAATCCAAGACTGAGTAATTTCCAGTGATCATAAAAGTTTATTAAAAATGGTAGGTTTCTGCTTGTGGACAAACTCTGTCCACAGCTAAGTCAGTCCTGAGGTTTACTTGCCAGCACTCTGCCAGGCAGAACAGACATAGCTCAGGAGATTGCACGAATAGGGAGCCCTGGGTGATAAGGCTGGCTCTGGGCTGGAGCTGTGCAGTGATTATGAAGATGGCTCCTTGTACCTGAGGTTGGAAATGACTTGGTGACAACTACCAAGAAAGAGAATTTTTTTTTCTCTACTAGGAGGCCTGGTGTCACAGCGGTTAAAACATTTGGCTGTTATCCTCAAGTCCAGGGGTTCAAACTCACCAGGTGCTCCCTAGAAGAATGATGTGCATGCCTGAACCTCTTCAGACCTATGGTGTCTTTGTCTACTAATAAGATGTGTCCACCCTCAGGGCTCCTTGCAGCTCAAGCAAGCCCTGGGCAAGACTGATGGCCACACACCTGAAAGACAGATCTGGAGAAGAGCTTGGGGAACTGATCCTCTCTTTTCTTCTGTAAGTTTCAGACCAAGATGACAACCCGAGTGAGCTAGACTGACTTTCAGATCATGGGAGGTTACTGGCAGAGTAAAGAGAGAGTCTGCACGGAAGGATCAGGCTTGGGACTTTTATTTTTATTTTATTTACACATTTAGAATTTATTCATACTGCCATGAGCAATCCTTGAAAGAATGTTTGTGCGGTCCAATTTGTATTTTGTGATTGTTTTGGCTCCTTTGTGTTTTCTTTTGCTTACCTTTTGTAGAAGCTTTATTGAGATATAATTCACATCCCAAACAACTCGTCCACTTAGAGTGTAGAAATTCAATTACTTCTAGTACGGGCAGTTGTGCAACTACCATCACAGCCAACTTCAGAATATTTTCATCACCAACTCTCCCACAAAGAAACCCTGTGTACTGAGCCATCACTCCCAATACACTCCCTACAGTTTGCTCTCTTTAAAAATGATTCACCATCTTTTTATTCTAGTTCCTTTACTTTAAAGTTCAGAGTTGAGTGCAGAGAATACTCTGCCTCAGATATGAACTTGAAAAGTTTACGCGAAAGCCAAAAAGCTAAGTTATCAATAACAATGTTTTAATGCCATTCCTTAAAAACCAGAATAAATGTCAAAAGCCCCATAATGGACATCAAGGTCAAATGGCATAATATAATCCACAAATTCATTTTACATCATATTTTGGTGAATAGCGAGTGGGGTCTTAAAAGCTTGCCAGCATCCATCTCTAGTCCAACTGTTGGTCTCGTCCTGTCCGGAACAAAGAAGAGGAAAGAACAGTGAAGATGTACTCAAGCAATTAGCGCGGAGGACTAATGCACCACTGAACCTCAAGCCCTGCGGCCCTGAGAGCAGAGGCAGATGGTGCCGGCTGCCATCACTGACCACTCTAAAAGGGACCATAATAGAAGGCCTTGTACAGTGGGTGAAAAAATGTGCAACAAAACTCAAAACCATAAAAATGGCCAGGCTTACTGTTTCAACAGAGACTGGTGGAAGCTCTGGGGCCATGGCCCCTACTCACCCTTCAAACCTGGAATAAGGTCACCTCTGTGGCGCAACAGCTCAGTGGGCAACCAGACAGGCCTCTAGGCAACCAGGAACACCAGAGAGGCTCTCACTCCTTGGGCATGACCAACCACGTATGCTGAAGCACAGCACTGAGGGACAAAGTTCAAGGCAGGAAGGAGCAGAAGGATGAATGAGAATCACAAGGAGTAAGCGGGAAGTTGATCACATTGTGGAGATTATAATTAATGTTAAAAAATGTCTACCAATGATTAAATAGGAAAAAAACAATTAGCTTTGTAAACTTGGACTCAAATCACAATAATAATTTTAAATTCCAATAAACAAACAACATTTAGAATGCAGATAGGACCTGCGTATACTGGCACATCTCACTGCCCTATCTTCTCTAAATCCTGTCAGAGGTAAAAGACATCTGGCCTAAAAATTTCTTTTTTAGAATATTATATCAAAATGTTTATTTATCTTGAGGCCTGGACCATTTTCTGTTCCTTCTTATATTTTACACCAAGCCCACTAACTCGCTCGCACCGCCCTTGTCGTGGGCCTGATACTGTCTGCATTTCTCCCTCTTTATTTTACCTTTTCCATGCGCTAGTGTGTTACTTTGCTAGGGCTGTTGTCATAGAACCATCTCAAGGGTGGCTTTCATGAAGAGACATTTCTTTTCTCACAGTTCAGGATGTTAGAACTGCAAAGTAAGTGTGGCTTTAGGCTGCTGGTTTTCAAGGGCTTGCTGGTCTATCCCATATTACTAGATTCTATTTTCCTGTGTGGATGGCACAGTGGGCACGATGAGGCCACTTCTCCAGATCAGGGAACCAAGGCTAAGAGCTACACTAGCCAATGGCAGAAAGTGGACTGGAATCCCAACCAGCAACTCGTCCCAGTTTGGAGCCCAGCAACATCATCTAGTACTGCATTTAACCTTGCTCTTCTTCTCCAATGAAAAAGAGAGGGCTCATTTCAAGAAATGACAGGGATCATTTCATTCACTCACTCATTGCCACTGAGTCCAAACCAACACAAGGTCACCCCCCCCCAGGTGGTTTTCGGAAGCTACAGGAAAGAAGGAGACTTCCCATCGTTCTCTCATGGAGACACTGGTGGATTCAAACCAACAGAGAGGCACCATCCTCGGGTTAAAAGTGCAATTCCCTAGAGACTAGGTCACCAGAGTTCCCTCTGGAAATGAGCTATCTTTGCTGGGCAAATAGGAGGCCCAAGTAAATACCTGAACAAATATCTCCCCCCTGACAGGTCCTCGTGGAGAGGAGAAGATGATAAATCAAGCCTTCTCTGAGCCTCGCGGTGTAGGTACACCTTTCAGTCCTCCTATTATTGGGGATTTCGGCGGGGCTAGGGTACTGAGATGACAAGTCCAGGCAGTATACCTCCCCTAGTGTTTCTATCTATTTGAAGCTAATGACTCATACGGAGAGTGTCATTTGGAAATGATGTCAGGAAGGCAGGATGGAGTTTAGAGGAAATAGGATTGTGAGAGAGGTGTGCAGCCTGTGAAAGATGAAGGGGAAGGGAGCAGGACTGGCAGGGAGGGGAAGGGAGCAGGACTGGTAGTGAGGGTGGACCAAGGTTCAAACCAAGCTCCTGGAACCTGTGGGCTGCGTTTCTGCACTGCAGCACTGTGCACATCCAGGCTGGCCCACTCTTGGGGCCCAGGGTTTTATACTGTCCTTTTTCTAGTGAAGCAGTTCCACGCTTTCTTTTCAGAGACAGAACTACGTGAATTGTCATTTCAGGAGGTAGTATATGATCAAGAACCAATGGTATTGGAGCCATTGGCAAAAAATACTCAACTCAAAAACTCACTGTCAAGTCAGAAATGACTCATGGTTGACCCTGCACTGGGCTTCTGAAGCTGGGACTTGCAGGGGACGAGACTGTCCATCCTTCTTCCATGGAACTACTGGTACATGCAAGCCTCCAGCGAGGCTCAGACTGTGGGTTAGCAGTGCAGCTCCCTACAGTCTGTGCCACCAGACCTCCCTCAGCACAAAACTAGGCTGCAGGGATTGACAGAACAAGCCCAAGACGTTCCCACAAAAGAGCGGAACACTAGAAGCATTCTCTCGTCCATGTCAAGAAATCTGGAATACAGGTACCCAGCCAACTGAGTAGAACACATCCATGCTTATAATCATTCCAACAAAAGGTGACCCAATAGAGTGTGGAAATTCTAGAACAAAGTCATTAATATCACACACAAGTAAAAGTTTGCTGAAGATGATGAAAAAACAGTTATAGCAGTACATCAACAGGGAGCTTCCAGAAATTCAAGCCAAATTCAGGAAAGGCCATTGAACAGAGGGATATTTTTGCTGGTGTCAGATAGATCTTGCCTGGATGCAAAGAATACCAGAAGATGTTCACCTGTGTTTTATTGTTTATGCAAAAGCATGTGGCTGTGTGGGTCATAATAAATTACAGATAACTTTGAGAAAAATGTCCCTTTGCT
>NW_006399865.1:1201277-1224592 GCF_000299155.1 Elephantulus edwardii
GTTGTGTCGTCTGCATATCTGCATATGAAGATTACTGAAAGATCTTCCACCAATCTTGACCCCACACTTCTCCTCATAGAGCCCAGCCTCCAAGATAATCAGTTCTGCATACAGGTTGAAAAGGTATGGAGACAGGACACATCCCTGGCGTATGCCCTTCCCAATTTTGAACCATGCAGTGTTTTCTTGCTCTATTCTGATGATTGCCTCTTGATCCAAATATAGGTTTCTCACTAGCACAATCAAATGTTCTGGGATTCCCATTCTTCTCAGAGTCAGCTACAGTTTGCTATGATGCACACAAACGCCTTTGCATAGTCAGTGAAACACAGATATACAATTGCGCTCATGTAGAATTTGTATATACATACAAAAGGCCGTCACACAGAACAAAGGAATATTGCTTGGCTTCACTCAGAAGCACTCATTTTTCTGGTTGTTGTTGTTATGTGCCATCAAGTCATCTGTGACTCATAGCGGTACTGTGTACAATAGCCCTAAAACCTGCTCTATCCTGTACCAAACACACTGTCGCTGACACACTTACCCCCTTTTATACCAGTTACTGAATCAATCCATCTCATGCACGGTCTTCCTCTCTTGCGCTGTCCCTCCATGCTCCCAAGCATGACATCCCTTCCCAAGGACTGGTCCCTCCTTTCAACATGCCCAAAGTATGTTAGATGAAGCTTCAGAATCCTTGCCTCCAAGGAGCATACTGGTTTAATACTCTCCAGGACAAATTTGTTTGTTCTCTTAGTAGTCCATGGTATATTCAATAATCTTCTCCAACACCACGGCTCAAAGGCATCAACTTTCCTTCTATCATCCCTAGTTACTGTCCAGCTTTCTCGTGCATAGCAAGTAATTTCCAAGACATGGCTTGTATCAGGTGCACCTTAGTCTCCAGACTGACATCGTTATTCTTCAGTACTTTGGCGAGGTCTATGACAGCAGATTTTCCCAATGCAATTCATCTTTTCATTTCCTGGCTGCTGATACCAAGAGTTGATTGTGGAGCCAGTCTATGGTAATGTTCAGTATCTTTGCTAATAGTACAATAGAAAGACACTAATTCTCCTATGTTCTTAACTATTTATCACCCAACTTTTTCTTGCATATGATGCAACAGAAAATATTATAGCTTGGGTCAGCCTCTCCTTAGCCCTTAAAGTGACATCTATGCTTTTTGGCACTTTAAGTGGGTCCTTAAATAGGAGATATGCTGGTATGCTCAATATGTTGATCAAATAATGTGAGCTAGTGAACTATATGAAGAACATGGTATCAGGATCACAGATAGCGACAGAATTTAGGGCATATACTGGGGGAGAGCAAGGGACACAATACAATTCACAGCTCTCAGTTCCCTAGTCCCAAACTTCCCTGTATCCATTATTCTCTTGTTTTCACAGCCACTCCCAGAAAGCAGAGACTTGGATGTTTTGGAAATAGCCTTCCCTTCACATCCACACGCTTACCTCTAACCACCCTTGACTTGAGACAATGAAAACAGGTGAGAGGAGAAGCACTTTGACTAGGGTTTCAGGATATGTAGAATCATATGTGTCCACTTCAGGCTTCATGAAACTTAACAATTAGGGATGTTGTCTCAGCCCACAGAAAGACTAGCAAACACGTTCCCCAAAGCCGTGCACACAAGGTGACCATGGGTGGCATAAATGGTAACAACCAGCCAAGACCCCCAAAACAAGAATCCTATTACAAAGCATGACTTAAAGGATAGATGTGTGCCTGTGTGTCTGGAAAGGGATGGCATCTCAGCATGAACGCACAGATATCACTCATTTACCAGAGAAGGCTTGCCTGTTACTAGGATGCAGAACAAGTTTCAGCAGAATTTCAACACCAAGAAGGACTAGAAAGAAAGATCTGGCAAACTACTCATGAAAATCAGCCAGTGGAAATTTTGGATCTCACTTGTCAAGCTCATTTTACTTGGAGACTCTCCTCCTGAGCAGAGCTGGCCGTACAGTGATTAACAACAGCAATGTGTTTTGGTGCAGAAGAAACCTCCAAAAGAAAGAATAAAAGTGGGGCCCTGCACACAAGGTGAGATGGCAAGCAGCTCAGTTCCCCCAGAACAAGAGAGTGTGAGAGTCTCCATGGAAACAGCTCCTGGTGCTGAGGCTGCAGAGTGTGTCCTGTTGCTGGGGGCTCACTGGAGGAAGAAGCAGGTAGTCTTCCCTTTCTGGGTCAGGAGCAATCCCTCATTGGTTTGCCCTGCTCTCCTTTACCTTAAGATAAGGCATGTGAGGAGGAGGGGGAAATCTATATCTGACCTTTTTTCACTTAGGGTTGCCCCATAGCACGAAACAAGATTTCTGCTAGAAGAATTTCTATCCAATTTTAATGGTGAGAGGCCATCTTCCACAGGGTAGTTTTCGTGTCAGAATAGCCTTGAGTGTCCAGCTCCAGCTTTGTCGTGAACAACACCTTGTAGTGAGGCAGTCAAGAGTGCAGCTCAGGACACTAGTCCATCATTGCAAACCCCTCTCTACCTTTAAACTCAGGGAAATGAATCAATGTTCCCATCCCCATTATGATTGATGCACAGGTCACATCATCAAAACAAGGTCTCCGTACATCCACTTACAGACAGGAAGCCAAAGAGTATAAAGGATCAGGCTGGCTCTTAAATCAGTAAGAGCTTCTTCTAAATTAGGTCTACTTCTGAAAATTGGTCAGCCAAATTTTTATGGATCACAATTGACTCCTGTCCAATTTGCTTGCTTTGGGCACGTCATCAGGAGGGATCAATCTAAACAGGAGGAGGGCTTCCTGTTTAGAGGAGTAGAGTGCAAGTGAGGGCAACGGAGACCATGAGTGAGAACTGGCATAAGAGCTAACCACAGACTGGACCATGTTAGAGACCTCAAGGATGACTCAAGATTGGACAAGATTTCATTTTATTTTACAAAAGGTTACCATGAGGCTGAGTAAACCCATTATAATCATCACCATCATCATATTGATTCAAAGTATTTTAGTCTTCTTGTTTCTGGTAATCATTTCCTTATTTGATCATCCCACTTACACATGCTGTGCTAGCCAGGAAAAGCTGAATCATCTGATGTTAGGCTGAGAGGCCAGCTTCACAAGGGCCACCGCCATCCTGAGACCTTCAGCTTGGATGCCATCTCCACTCATCCTAGTTCTGAGCACCCCCAGCAGCCACCTCCCAAAGAGAAGAGGAAAGTGTAACTGAAAGTGCATTCTTCGGGTAGAGCAACGCAGTGACGGCTTTCTACTGCAGCACAAACATGGCCAACTGTAAGCACACTTGGGACAAATGAGGCAGTGAAAATGCTTCCAATGGGCTCTGCTCACTGAAGGCAACACATGGCACTGGTTTGAATGCCACCCATCCCACTGTCTGCTAGTATGGACCAAGGTCCCCACATGGGCTATGGCATTTGTTGTTATGTGCCATTGACTATGACTCACAGTGGCAGTATGAACAACAGATCAAAATCTTGCCCTAGCTTGTGCCACTAAGGCTGTGCAAATCCTTTGTGACACAAACACTACTTGACTGCTAACCTAGAGCTGAGGACTCAAGCCCACCCAGGGGTCCTGCACAAGGCAGGTCTGGAATCTGCTCCTGCTAAGATTAAAAAAGCGAACTAGGGGGTGGGGCAGGGTGGAAAATGTGCAACAATTAATGAATGAAAATCCAACTTTTCTGAAAACTTTCATTAAAATCACAATAAGACAGAGGGGGAGATTACAGCCTAGAAAGGGTTCAGAGCAATTGTACTCTGTAACAAGACATGGCATCAACTCAAAAGCAACAACAACCCTTTGCTAGGGAGGGGTCAGCCTGTGAGCTGTAGAATACTGAGCAGCAGCCTTGGTCCCCACCCTCTAGCCACCCACTGCAGTGGGGTCATCTTGTACACTGTACTGTGCCAGGCAGTATCCCTGGCTTCCACCTGTCAGAGACGGCAGCACCTCCTCTCTAGTTTTGAAAATGAAACATTGACAAATGTCCCCTGAGGGAGAACAATAGCCCTGATGAGACCCACAGGCTTCTAAAGGAGCCCACTCACACTCTCCCACATTCGAGTCCTCAGTAGGGAAGGAACTTAGCAGATAACATCAATGCCAAGCTCCAAACTTCTTGACAGCATTTTCAGTCATGGACAACTAAAGATATTGAAGCAAGCCCTGAATTCTTCAATCAAAGATGGCTTATCTCTGTCAGGCTGAGCTGGCAGATCACTTCAATACAATGCTTATGACATACTGTATAAGATCCAGGAGCATCCTGAGGGCAGGAAGCAAACCACCACCAACTGGTGGGCTTACCAAAATTTCTAGGCAATCAAACTGTGCAGCACCCAGCAGAATTCAGTCTCGTTTCTGAGTTACCCTGAAACAGGCTGATAGAAGCCCCAGGTTTGATGAAACAAGATTTTAAGGCACTGGTTTTGTTGTTTTGTGCTGGTTAACTACCGCCAAGTGGCTTCTTGAGTCAGGGTCACTACATGTACAACAAACACACGCTCAGCCTGGTCCCATCACTGTAATTAGATAAAACCACAGTGATCACAGGCTTTTCCCTGACTGCTTTCAGAGGTAGCTGACCAGGCCTTTTGTTCTAGTCTGTCTTGGTCTAGAAGCTCTACTGACCCCTGTTCAGCATCACAGCAACATGCACACGTACACCAACCGACGTGTGGTAGTTGTGCATAAGGTGCACTGACCAGGAATGGAACACAGGCCTCCAGCATAGAGTCAGAGAACTGTACCCCTGAACCACACTGCTCCCCATTGGGTCTGATGCTCTATTATGAAGGTTTTAGGCTGCTCATGACTCGTGATGTCATCCCAACTGTAATGTGGTAGCTGGGGCAGGGGAAGCAGAATCTAGTAAGCTTTGATCTGGATAACTCACTGCTTTTATCACGAGTACTCTCACAGTAGCTAAAATGTACGCATGCTTTTGCCTGGGGAATTGGAGGAGCAGACAGGCTCACAGAGTCATGGAAAGCTGGCTACCCAGCATGTTCCCTACTTGTGGGCCACAGTGCTTGAGAAGAAGAGCTGGGTTAGAGAACAATCAAATTAGATTGTTTTAAAAAGAAAGGAATATAAACACAAAGCAAATTTGCACTTTGGAGCTTTTATATTAAGTGGTAATAACAATGGAAGCAAAGGCACCATGCTTTAACCGTGAACACATGCTTTATCACACACCCTATTTCAAAGTTCAGTTCTTTGGGTTCTGTGTCTTTTAGATGATTGACTATTTTAAGAAAGAGATGTGATAGCCCAATGGTGAAGCACTCAGGTGCTAACCAAAAGGTTAGCTGTCTAAACTTATCACTCACACTGTAGGAGAAACAACTGGCTTTTTGCTCCTATAAATATGGCAGCCTCGGACAAATAAAAGATAAAGATGGACACTAGGAGACAGTTTACTATGTCACAATGAATCAGAATTGACTTGATAACACAACAACAATCTATTTCAACAGTCCCATGGTTACATTTTCATCTCAGCCTGTGCCTTCTCTGCTGAATCCAGGGCTCTTCTGGGATTAGCAGAGACTTGGAGGCACTGTCCAAGCTGCATGCCAGCCGGAAGGACAGAAAGACACTGAAGGGCAGATGGGCAGATGGGTCTGGCCACCAGCTCATGATAAACTGGCTCTGGATTCGCAGAGAGTTGGCAACTCCCTTTTATAATCCTTCTGAGACACCCAGCCTATTTCCATTTCTTTCAAGGAGTTCAAGACAGAGCTGAATTCCTGCTAGTGGCTAAACTGTGGAAATTCTCCTCAATCTAGTCATTCAACCTATGTCTTTAAAGTGCAGCCCTTTAAGATCAGCTGCTTTTCCCAAAGGAGCAAATCTTTCTCTATCTGCCATTAATTTTTTACAGCCAATGGTGTTAATGACATTTAAACAATTATTTATGTCCCAGATTGCATTTTATTTTGTTGTTGGCCAATAAGCCTGATTACTGCTGATTACCTCAAATTACACCATCACCCAGCTCGCTCAAAACTCAGATAAAAATAATTCCCCTTTCATTATCCACAAAGTGTTTTTTTTAAAAAAAAATTTATACACGTTTGCTTTAAAAGTTCGTATACATATTTTTCCACACCGAGTCTTTCTCATTTACTTTACTCAAGCCTCCCTCTACCCATTAAAGTGTACAACCCTATGATTACCCCCCCTGCCCGTCCTCACCCTTCTGCTTGTACCTTCACCCCCTTGGATCGTCATACCCATTTTACTAGTTATCTATTTATACAATAATAATCTTATATAGTATTTGTCTTTATGAGACTGAACTAGTTCACTTAGCATAATGCCCTCCAGACACTTCCAAGTCAGTAATTTTCTAAATCACCACTCCTACGTGCTGCATAGTATTCCATTACATGAATGTACCCCAATTTCTCAGTCCATTTGATAATAGTTGGACATGTGGGCTGTTTCCATGTTCTCGTGATGGTGAATAATGCTGCTATCAACACTGGTGTACAAGTCTCCATTTGTGCCTCAGTTCTCATTTTCTTGGGGTATATTCCACGCAGCGGAATAGCTGAGTCATATGGAATTTCTATGTTCAGCTTTTTGAGGAAACGCCAAACTGCCTTCCAGAGTGTTTGTACCATTTTACAATCCCACCAACAGTGTATAAGAGTTCCTATCTCTACACATCCTCTCCGATATTTATTACTTGTCATCCAGTTAAACTTTGCCATGGCTACTGAGGGTGAATTGATCTCATTGTGGTTTTCATTTGTATCTCTCTTATGGCCAGTGATTTTGAATATTTCTTCATGTGTCTATTGGCCATGTGAATAGCCTCCTCTGTGAAAGGTCTTTTCATGTCTTTGGCTCATTTTGTAATTGGTTTATCAGTCTTTCTCTTGTGGAGACCCTGTAGGATTCTGTAGACTTTTGTTACGAGACCCTTACCAGAGATGGTATTACCAAATTTCCCCCCCCCCAGTTAGTAGGTTTTCTTTTCACTCTGTTGGAAAATGTTTTTGATGTGCACAGGCATTTAATCTTTAAAAGGTCTTATTCATCAACTTTATCCTCTCCAGACTGTGCATTTCTGGTTGTATTTGGCAGTCTCTTTACACCCTAGAGTAGGCCGTCTAAACTTGATCCCAGTTTGTCTCTTATGAACTTTACGGTTTGAGGCTTTACTCCTTGGTCTCTGATTCACCTTGAGTTGATTTTTGTGCATGGTGAGATGTTTGCATCATGCTTCAGCTTTCTGCAGGTGGCTGTCCAGTTTTGCCACCACCATTTGTTGAAGAGGATGTCATTTCCCCATTTGACAAATTTTGTTTGTTTGTCAAATATCAGTCGACCATAGATGGATGGATTAATTTCTGGGTTCTCAATTCTATTCCATTGATCTATGTGCATGACATTGTACCAGTGCCATGCTGCTTTGATTATTACAGTTGTGTAGTAGTTTCTGCCTCTCACTTCATTCTTGTTTTTCACAAGTATCTTTTAAGAATGAGATCCAATTTTCTGCCTTTGTACAAAGCTATGACCCACGTTCCCAGGCATTGGTTTTGGTTTTCTCAACAGGAAAAATGTAAAACTTGAAGACATGAGGATTTTGTTTTGATTTTGGTTTTGGAAACAACTTTAAAACCTCCCATGTGGGTCTCCATGAGCTTGTGGATGTGTTAAAGCTTCTTTTGTCCTTGAGCTCAGTGGTGCTCACTGGATTACTTTTTTGTACATTAAGAAAAAAGTAAAATTGGAAATTCCACCATCTTTGGAGGGACTTTCGTGTTGGCAGGAGTCCCTGAGAGATACAAATGTACTTGGCTGTTAATTGAAAAGTTGGAGGTGAGGTCCACCCAGAGGCCTGGCAATCTACTTCTCAAACATTAGCCATTGCAAACCTTGAGGCATGCGGGCACCCCACACACAAGCACAAATCATGCACAACCTGCCCTTTCATTGGAAACGTTCATCACAGCCCACCTCCTCATTCATTCAGAAGCCACTTCACTCTTTCCTATTCCTTTGGAGTAGAGCTCGCACTTCTCTCTCTCTCTCTCTCTCTCTCTCTCTCTCTCTCTCTCTCTCCTTCTCCCTCCCCCCTCCTTTTCCCTCTCCTTCTCTCTCCCTCTCTGTCTTCTCTCTCTCCTCTCCTCTCTCTTTAAGAAATCTAATTTTCCAGGTCCAAAGTTATTCTTAGGCCAAGTTAGTGGGGAGTAGAGTCTGTTTTTAAATCGCTCTTCTCCCTTCAGATTTAAACCTAGAGTAGCATTGCTCACAAATGGGCACAGTCAACTGTTATTTCATTTAACACCAAAAAAACATGTACTCTTCTTGAGGGCCAATATGTGTCTTGTACATCTTTCTTTCTTTGAAAAGTATAAATATTAATTTTCAGTTTAAAGCTCAGGACAGGGTTGTGTCAGTTGTTGTTATGTGCCATCAAGTCACCTGCGACTCACAGCCACCCTATGTACAATAGCCGTAAACCCTGCTCTATCCTGTGCCAATCTTATTGTCTCTAACACACCTACCCCCATTACCTCAGTCACTGAATCTATCCACCTCATTGAGGGTCTTCCCCTCCTGTGCTGTCCCTCTACCCACCTAAGCCTGATGTCCCTCTCAAAGGATTGGTCTCTCCTTGCAACAAGTCCAAAGTATGTCAGACGAAGCTTCAGAATCCTTGCCTCCAAGTAGCAGCCTGGCTTCACCCTCTCCAGGATGAACTTGTTTGTTCTCCTAGCAGTCCATAGTACATTCAATACTCTTCTCTAGCACCACAGCTTAAAGGCATCAACTTTCCTTCTATCATCCCTAGTCACTGTCCAACTCTGATGCATAGCAAGTAATTGCAAAAACCATCGCCTGTATCAGATGCACGTTAGTCCCCAGACTGACTTTGTTGCTCTTCAGTACTTTGGAGAGGTCTCTGACAGCCAATTTGCCCAATGCAATTAGTCTTTTATTTCCTGGCTGCTGGTACCAAGAGTATTGATTGTGAAGCCAAGCAAACTCAAGCTGTTCACAATATCAATCTCTTCACCATCCATTATGATGCTGCCAATTGGCCCAGTGGTGAGAATCTTTGTTTTCTTGATGTTGAGCTTCAATCCATGTTGAAGGCTGCAGTCCTTGACCTTCCACAGCAAGTGCGTCTGGTCCTCCTCAGTTTCAGCAAGCAGGGTTGTGTCTTCTGCATAATGCAGATTGTTGATAAGTCTTCCTCTGATCCTGATGCCACACTTTTCTTCTTAGAGCCCAGCCTCCCAGATAATCTGTTCCACATACAGATTGAAAAGACATGGAGGTAGGACACATCCTTGGGGCATACTCTTCCCAATTTTGAACCAAGAATGGTTTCCTCGCTCTCTTTTGACGACTGCTTCCTGGTCCAAGTATAGGTCTCTCATAAGCACAATCAAGTGTTCTGGGATTTCCATTCTTCCCAGAGTCAGCCACAGTTTGTTGTGATCCACACAGTCAAATGCTTTTGCATAGTCAATGAAACACAGATAGATATTTCTCTGGTACTCTCTGCTTTCAGCCAAGATCTGTAGATTCTCAAATTTTTGTTGTGTGAAATTAAAGGAACCTTACATTCCCTCCTATAATAGAGACCACTTACGCCTCACTGGATATCAGATGGAAACCAGCTCTGGTTTTCTGCTCATTTGGAGTTTAAATTTGAGCAGAGCAGATAGAATTTTTAAAGGGGGGGGGGAGGCAAACAAATGAAAAGACTAATTTCACACAGTGGTAAGCAATGTGAAGGAAACAAAGGAGTAAATTAAAGAAGGAGGTCCCAGATACATAAAGGTCAAGGACTCTTAGGAAGTGACATTTGAACCAAGCTCCTGAAGAATTAAAAAACAAACAAACAAACAAACAAAAAAACACGCTGCATTAATACCTAGGAAACAAAATGGGGAATGCAGGTGCAAAGGCTCTGATGCAGTCAGAACTTGGTCTTTTGGAGTGAGTGGGGGGAAAGCAGATGTTTGGAGTGTAATCTGGGATTTTGAGGGCGTAGAGGGAAGATCCGAGCATAGCAGAGCTATTCAATCAGCTATTGTGACACAAGATCTCTAGGCTTCATCATCAGTTTGGAGACAACATAATTTCTTCATGAGCAGCAGAAAAGGGCAAGGCATGTGTGTACTCACTGCAGAGACCACTGAGTAGAGTAACAGAAGTGAGCCATGCCTTTGGGTCTAGGGGGTCAGCTTAAAAGTTGGCTTTCTAGCTGTTACTTGAGCCCCCTTTGATCTCCAGCTACCTCAGCTGAAGATACATGGTCTTGCAAATCATCAACAGTGTAAGATCAAGAGAAGGAGGAGAGATCGAGAGAGACCAAGCAGGAGTGCAATCATACCACACTGAGCAGTAAGACTTGAGGGAGACTGGAGCAAGACCCCTGTGAGTGAGACCTTGGTGAGAGCAAGATCCTGGTGATGGTGGCACAAAGACTGTGGCATTGCAATGGAGAAACTGTGGCAAAGTGTAACCAGACGAAGCCTGAGATAAAAGCTATACTTAAAAGTTTTGCTGTTCTTGGCAGAAGATGGAAGCAAAAGCTGACTGCCGAACTGAAACTGGAGTTTGGATTAATTGAGGATTATGCACTGTGACTGTTCCGTTAAAACCCGGACTTGCACTGGGTGATACTCTTTGCCTCCTCTATTCTACAACTTCCTTCCTTAATAAACCCCACTCTCAGTACCGCAGTGTGCAACTCAACAATGAAGAAACAAACTTTTAGCTGCTAGTATGGCTCTAGAGTCTCCCAGAGGTTGGGCTACGGGCTCTTTATCTCCTTTCTGTTCTGGAGAGGTGAGGTGCTGTGCTATTCCCACTCCCTCTGGCCCCTTCAGAGAGATGCTCACAGCCCTGTGCCCCCGTGTCCCATTCTCTGCTCACTAGACAGGGTCTCATTGCCAGTAATAACAGGATGCTGTCCGCCCATGATCCCATGTTCATTATACATTCATACGTTGAGAAACAGCTTCCTCTACTCTGACAAGCCTTATCATGTGAGATTAAAAGCCTGCTGAGGAGGGCTTATTGTCATAATTTGCAGTGGAAGCTACCTCTCTGGATTATACCCTGTTATGTTCAATCCAGGAAAATAAAATTAAGAAAACACTGAGAAGGAAAACATCAAATCACATCTCACTTTCTCTAATAGACACATCACTTCCTTAAACTAGAGCCAAAGACGCAGAAAAAAAACCCAACCCAGACATTTTAAATCTGCCCTGATCGGAGTTTCAAGATGAAGAGGCAAACTTTCTCTTATTGAAAAAGTAAATAAATAACTGAACAAGATGTGACTCACACATATCAAACCAGTACATGAGGACGAGCATGAAGAGATAGAGAATGTGAGGAAGTGGGACCTTCTGCACACGGCTGGTGGCAACAAGGGTGGCATAGTGTCTCTGAAGACAACTGAATAATGATCAGTCATCATCTTTCAAGGGGGCTTCTTTACAGAAACTCTCCCAGGAACCCACAGAAAAGAGGTGCACTAACATTCACTGCAATCCTACTTGCTTTAGCAAACAACAGAATAAATCTTACAAACAAGGAATCTAAGACACAATAATAGAGAAAAGGAAAAATTATGATACACTCTTAAAACTAACTCTCACGTGGCAATCAGGATGACGAAAGCAGAGCAACTTGTGTAAGCATGAAAACACAGTGTTGATGAAAAAAAAAACACGTAAGTGGAAAAGTCTTCAGTGTAATGGACTTACAATGTGAGTTTCAACAATTCGAAACAATGCTTATGTCGTAAAAGTCCAAGAAAGGTTGTTGAAATGACGTCAGACAACTCAGGAAGAGAGCTAAGAAATGGTGGCCATGGGACCATAAGGGTAATACTGATTTTTTTAAAAAGCTCTTTAAAGCAAATAAGACAAAATGTGAAAAATATATTAAATGAAGGTGAGTAGCTTCTCTTGAGTTAGACTTGCGGGCATTCAGAAGCCTTTAGACTATAAAAATTTAGGGTTGGAAAGATTTGAGGGAACTGAGATTAACTGTTTGGTACTAGTTGGGAAATATGAAGGCTGGGAAATATGAGGACTGAAAAATAAGTGTAATAAAATCTGGATTGCTGTAAAAGAAACAACAGAGAGTACTTCCAAATGAATAGAGCTCTCACGTTATTAAGAACTTCTGTCCTTTTTGTTTTCTCTTTCTTCATCCTCCACCAAAGTAATCTTTGTCCTAAAAAAAAATGAGTTGAGTAATAACCCAAAGCTGAATTTCATACTTATTTCTCCATGATCATTTTATTAATAATAATAGTTCTGTACTTACCATTATTAAAAGGAATATGAGAAGTTCTTTTCAGAAAGTACCTGAAAGGAAAAAAGTCTCCAAAACATTGCAAATCATAATGGCCGTTAAGTGCTTTTGAGTCCTTTCTGACTCATAGTGACCCTGCACACAACAGAATGAAAGGCTGTCTGTTCCTCTGGCATCCTTGCAGCCATGGCACATCTGAGCCCATTACTGCAACCAATGTCAATTGATTGACTACTCTCAAGAAAACGCTCGAAAGATGTGAAATGAGGTCTTGCCATTCTCGTATCTAAGCAGCATTCTGGCTATTCTTCTTCTAAGACAGCTGTGTCCCTTCTTCTGGCAGTCCATGGTATATTCAATTTCCTTTCCCAACGTCATAATTCAAAGGCATCAATGCTTTTTCAGCTCCCCGAGTCATTGTCCAACTTCCACACGCGCATGAAGCAATTGAAAATATCACGGCTTGGGTCAGGTGCCACCTAGCCCTCAAACGGACATCTTTGCTTTTTTACACTTCAAAGAGATGTCTTGCAGTAGATTTGTGCAATGCAGCACATCTGATTTCTTCACTGCTGCTTTCACGGGAGTAGACGTGGGGTCTCAATAATAGGAACTCTTTGACCACGTCAGTCATTTCTCAGTTTATCATAATGTTGCTCACTGGTCCAATTGTGGGGATTCTTAGGGGATATAGCTCAGGGGTACAGCATTTGACTGCAGTTGTGGGGATTTTAGTTTTGTGATGAAATAGAATTAGTATTTGGTTAATTAGGAATTTGTTTACTGGTGTTTTAAAGAGCTTCAGTTTGAGGATTAAAGTAGGCTTGATTCAGACCATGTATACATCTGAGAGCTAGACAAAAATATGGTTGACAGAAGAATAATCGATGCTTTCGAACTGTGGTGTTGAAGAGTAGTGACAATCCTATGGATGACCAAAAGAACAAACAGACAGGTTTTGGAGAAGGTGTGGCCAGAGTGCTCCTTAGTGGCAAGGATTGCAGCGTTTCACCTCGCATATTTTGGGTATGTGGCTAGGAAAGGCTAGTCCTTGGAGAAGAACATCATGTTTGACAAGATGAGGGGGGATGGCAAAAGAAAGAGTAGGACCCTCAACCAGGTGGACTGACTCAAGCAATGGGCTCGCACATGTCAGGGATTGTGGCATTGGCATAGGATAGGACAGGGTTCAGATCTGATGTCCACAGGGTCACTACGAGTCGCTCTCGACTCAATGGCAACTAACGGCAACAACAACAGTGGCTAAGTGTTTTGCTGGTAACTAAAGGTTGATGTACTTCAGGCTTACCAAATTCTCCACGAGAGAAAGGTATGGCTAAGTGCTTCTGTAAAGGTTTACAACCTTAGAAACCCTACAGTGTATTTCTACTTTGTCCTGTCAGGTCACTACAAGTTGGGATCAACTTGATAGGAACAGATTAGGTTACATTTTACTGGTGCTGAAAGAATATTATATAGTTACCTTGTTAAAAAAAATGATTAAGCCCTTATCATCTCAGATAGTAGAAAATATCTGTCTTCCTCCCCCCTAAACATTACAATTGTTTACATCCTTAAATGGTAAACAGGTAATAAACAGGTGGTAAAACAGAAATTGAGTGTGCATGAAGAATAAAAGGATCATTGATAGCTAGTATTAATTTTTTCCAATCATATATTTCTAATAATGAGAGATTGCCATTTACCTGGATAATAAATAAAACTATACCCTGTCACTCCTCTAATTCTTGACTGGAAATGTTGCAAAATGCTCCTTCTGATTTCCATTTCTGGATGGTCTGCCATCATTATATCAACCAAGTCAAAATAAGCAATATAGAGTGTCGATTATAGAGCATTTAATTTTTGTAGCTTCTGCCTCGCTCTTGCTATTTGTCTTGAGAATATCAGTTTGGTCAACCAACGCCACATGACAGAGCAACTGCACTGTGGAGAGTGGGCCTCTCCAAATATTTGTTAACAAAGAGAAAGAGGAAAAATAGGCTAGTTCTTCCTGAAAAACATGAGCGCAAATGCCTCCACATTGACTGAACTCATTCAGAAGAGAAGAGGTTGCTAACCAAAAACTAACTGAAGGCTTGGAGGGAAAGTTTAGGAATGCATATCCAAAAGGATGACATAACCATGTCAGCACAGCTGTTTTCTATGTCCAAGAGGCAGACTTCCAGTAAAAGTTCTCAATGTTCTACTGGATAAGAAATATCATTGCGCACTGTGGACAACCATCCACTTCTTAAACCACATGCCTCTGGAAACTCTATGAACTTTGAGAAACAATGATAGTTACAGAAAGGCTTCAGGTCTTTTGTTCATAGGGTCACTATGAGTCATGCTCAACTCGATGGCAATCAACAACAACAACAGCTACTACTTTGGAGTCAGAATTGACCTGCCAGTGGATTTTCAGAGGCAGTAAAGAGCACGGGAAGAGATGGTCAATTTTTCTCTTGCAGAGCACATGGTGGATTCGAACTGCAAGGCTTTGGATCGGCAGTACAACTCCTTACCATTAAGCCAGTGTGACAAGCAAGTTACTCTTCTGATTGTTGTTGCCTACTAGTGTCAGAAGCGACTCATCACTGAGCCTTTAGTAGGTATTGAGAAGCAGTTAATCACACAGAGGAGACTGCCCATCCTTCCCCATCCTTCCCCCCTAGAGCGAGCAACTGGTGACCTCAATTGCAGTGTAGCTTGCTACCACTAGGCCACCAAAGTTTACGTAGGTGGAATGAGTGAAATCTTTCTGGGCCACAACTGTCACTTCACACGTCTTTAACCTCACAGCAGACTGATTCTGTGAGGTGCTTATGTCTAGAACCACATAAATAATGAGCTTATTTAGCATCTTCTCCAGCTCAGTGGTAGCATTTTCACCTCCCTGCAGGAGAAGAGAGGTTGATTTCCAGCCGACTCATTTCATGGACAGACACCATTTGACTGCCACTGGACGTATGCATGTTTCTATGATGCTGAACAAACTTTGGCTTCCTTCTAGACTAAGAGAGACCAGGAAAAAGGCTCGGCAATCTAATTCCCCAAAATTTCATCTCACTGCTATCAAGGTAGAATCAACTCATAGCTGACCTGCCGCTGGGTTTTTGGAGGCTGTAAATCACACAGAAGGAGACTGCCCATCTTTTTCCAGCAGAGCACCTGGTGGATTCAAACAGCTCACCTCTGGGGTGGCCCATAAAAATAATATGGATCACACTGGCTCAATTATCACACTGTTCTGATCACACTTTGAGCATATCGTGATCCGGAGGCTAACTTGAAGGCAGTGAACAATGACCATGTGGACAGAAAGCCCTTTATTTTTACTTACTGAGGGGAGTCTCTCATTTTCCAAAGCCTTCCCTCCACCCTCCTCCATGAAAACTCCCTTTCTCCATCTGTACACTGATCAACAGTGTTCTCTGGTGGTAACACAGTTTTCCATCACAGCTAATCGAAAGTGGATATTGTCTGTCTTTCAATGTCCCCCCCATTCCGGTGACTTATTTTACAAAAGGTTGTTTCTATAAAAGGATCAAGGAATGTATTTTCAATGCAAGAAAAACTTCAAAACACACCAAAAAATGACAGTGACATTTATGGTTATTAGTTTAGTGATACACTGTAGAGAAAAAGATCGTATCTATTGGAAAGTAATGGGAAGACTGACTATACATCTATAACCTGCATTACACAGACACAATCTTTCTTGCTGAAAGTGAGGAGGACTTGAAGCACTTGTTGCAGAAGATCAGAGATCTCCAATATGGATTATATCTCAATGTCAAGAAAACAAGGATTCTTACCACTGAACCAATAAGCAACTATCAACAACTTCATCTTACTTGGATCCATAATAAACACCCTTGGTACCAGCAGTCAGGAAATCAGGAGACCTGTTGCACTGGCAAAGTCCTAAGGTGTGTCTGATTCAGTCTTTTTGATGACCTGCTATGCATCTGAGAACTGGGAATAAGGATGACAAGAGAAGAATTGATTACTTTGAACTGTGGTGTTTGTTGGAGAAGAACACTGAGTATCCCAGAGATCACCAAAAGAACAAACAAGTATGTCTTGGAGAGGGTGCAGCCAGAGTGCTCTTTGGAGGCAAATATGGTGACACTTCATCTCTCTTACTCTGGGCATGTTGCTAGGAGAGGCTCTTCCTTGGAGAGGGACATCATGTTTGGAAAGGTGAAGAGTCAGTGCTAAGAGGAAGACTCTTAACCAAAAGGACTGACACAGTGGCAGCCACAATGGGTTTTAATGTGTCAGGAAGTATGACGATGACTAGGACAGAGCTCAGATCTGTTGTTCACAGGGTCATTATGAGTTATACCTGACTCTATGGCACTTAACAAAAACAACAATCAAAACTATTCTAATTTTCCAATTTATCAAACAATAGAATTCATTATAAATTGTGACACAGTTTAAGCTTCCCTAGATCTCAATTTAAATAATAAAACTATTGTTGTTATTGTTATATGTGGCAAAGTCACCCTTTATCAGGTTTTCAGGAGAAGATTACTTATTTTTCTCCACCAGCAAAATAGCTGGTAGATTTGAACCAGCTGATTTTGGGTTAGCATCACAATTCTTTACCCACTAGGCCATCAGAGATCTCTAATAAAGCTATTAGATAATGTACTTAACTTTTCCAATAGAGCCCATGAGATCTGTTTGTATTTAAGAGAACTTAAGTTGCCAATGGCCCCACCCTTCTCTTACACTGGGAAAAGAACATGGTAAATAGCAATTTGTCCAAAGAACTCATTCAAATTCAATGCCGCTGACTCAGAACCAACTCACAGCTGACCCTCCATTGGGTTTCTAAGGCTGTAAAACAAACAAGAGGAAACTGTCCATCTCTCCGTAGGAGCTGCTAGGAGAGTCAAACTGCCAAAGCGAAGCCGCCTTTGGGTTAGCAGCACACCCCCCTATCGACATACCATTATACCAGAGCTCTCTAAACGCCAATTTTTAGTAACTGAAAAAGTCAAACTCACTGCCACTGATTCACAGCAACTCTATGTGACAGAGAACATGCCCACAACGCTTTTGAAGCTGTAAATCATGAGAGTGCCTCCTCTTTTCCTCTAGAGCAGAAGGTGAGTTTACAGTGCTAATCTTTCAACAAGCAGCCCAATGCTTAACCTACAAGCATCACCAAAGCTTGCTAGTCTTAGTAGTATGTTGTTATGTGCTGTCGAGCCAGAACCCTCCAGTGGGTTTTCATAGGCTGTAAATCACAAAGGAGGAGACTGCCCATCTTTCTCCCTGGTAGCAGCATGTGGATTTGAACTACCTGCCTTTGGATTGACAATGCAACTCTTATACTACACCACTAGAGCTCACTATTGTTAGTATGTTGTTGCTTTGTTGTTGTTGATTGCCTTTGAGGCGAGCATGACTCATAGCGACCCTATGAACAAAAGGCCTGAGACACCTCTACAACTATTGATACTTCTCAAAGTTCATAGAGTTTCCGGAGGCATGTTGTTTAGGAAGTGGATGCCACTCCTGAAAATGATAAATATTCTGTCAAAAGAGATGATGTCAAAACAGACATTTATATGCACCCCATAACAACACAGTCTCATAAATTATAACCAGTAGCCCCAAAGTCATTTGTGTCAGTGTTAGGAAATTAAAAAAGATTGAGAAGAGTCCAGACTGGTAGAGTCGACTGAAGAGATAATCATTTAAGTATGACTTGTGCTGAATCCTTCCAGCCGTAGTCTAAGGTGGGACTTCCTGAAACTAGAACTGTAAATACTAACGGTGATCATACTTGGGTCTCAAAACTCATAGAGACTGAGAGCTAAAAGTTGTTTATAGCCAAAACACAGGCTACTTTTTAATTAAAAGACTTACTTGATATTTTTCTTTTAGAAAATTAATTATTAGACTTTAATCATGCACATTATGACAAACACATCATAATGCACATCGCTAATATCAGGCAAGCACTCAGTCTCCCAGATGAAAAATGTTTCACCAAGTTAACTCCATTAGCCTCCAGCAGATGACAATTCAATCTCATGCAATATCGGAGCATCACAAGGCACTGTGCTAAGTGCTGTAGATGAAAAAAAAAAAAAAATAGCCTCCCTGCTGTACAGGCACTAAGGGTCTAATGAGAAGGCAAATTACATAAACAGTCAATTAAAAGGCAATGTGAGGGATGCCACATACAAGAGAGCGAGGAAGGCACTCTGTGGCCTTGTTTCGATTTAGGTAAGGTGAGCAGGGACTCAAAGAGCTGAAACAGACAAGGTGTCTAAACTGGACATATTGGAGTCCACAGAGTTCAAAGGAAACATGAGGATGTCTTCCTCTGTGAAAAGTCTTTCCATGTTGTTCGCCCATTTTGTAATTATGTTATCAGTATTTTTCTTGTGGAGGTCCTGTACAATTCTGTAAACTTTTTATATGAGACCCTTATCTAAAATTGTATTGGCAAGTTTCTTCCCAATCAGTAGGTTTTCTTTTAATACAGTTAGAAAAAGGTTTTGATGCGCACAGGAATTTGATCTTTAGAGGGTGTTATTCATTAATTTTATCCTCTCCAGATTGTGCATTTCCAGTTGTATTTGACAGTCTTTTTATACAGTAGACTGATCCCAGTTTGTCTCTGAGAAGCTTTATGATTTTGGGCTTTACTCCCAGGTCTCTGATCCACATTGAGTTGATTTTTGTGGATGGTGTGAGATGTGGAGCCTGTTTCAGCTTTTTGCAAGTAGCAATCCAGTTACGCAAGCACCATTTGTTGAAGACATTGGCATTTCCACATTTGATAGGTTTTATTTCCTTGTCAAATATCATTTGACCAAAGACAGATGAGTCCACCACTGGGTTTTCAATTCTCCTCCATTGGTCTATATGCCTGTTATTGTACCAGTACCATGCTGTTTTGATTACTACCATTGTGTAGTAGGTTTTGAAAAAATGCTCAAAATCACTGGCAGTAAGAGAGATGCAAAGAAAAAATATCTCACTCCAGTAGCAGTGGCAAAGTTTAGCAGGACAGCAAGTAATAATTGTTAGAGAGGATGTGGAGAGATAGGACTGTTGGTGAGATGCTAAAATGGTACAACCATTCTGGAAGGCAGTATGGCGTCTCCTCAAAAAACTGAACACAGAAATTCCTATCATCCAGCTACTCTACTGCTTGAAAAATATACCCCAAGAAAATGAGAACTGAGGCACAGAGATTTGCACACAAAGTGTTACCATTGCAAGAACATGGAAACAGCCCAAATGTCCAACCACAACTGAATGGATTGAGAAATTATGATACATTCACCTGATGGAGTACTACACAGCATGTAGGAACAATGATTTTGAAAATCACTACCTAACTTGGGAGGGACTGGAGAGTCCCACAGGACAAATACTGTATAAAACCATTACTACAGAAATAGATAACTAGTAAAACATGTTTGAGGATCTAAAGGGGTGAGGGGGGAGCAGAGTTTGGGAGGAGGGGAAATAATCATAGGGTTGCACAATTTGAAGGGTAGAGGGAAAGATTCGGTGTGAAAGACAATATATATGAAATTTTAAGTAAACCAGTATAAAAATGAAAATTTTATTTAAAAAAAAACCACACATACAACAAAACAAAAAGTCCAGGCTGAAGGAGCAATGTAAAGAAGGCAGAAAGGGATGGGCAGGGCAACGGTGAGTGGTCCCGTGCAGGCACAGCACAAACTATAGAGGGAGAAACATTCTTGGGTAAATGGACTTTTATTTCCTTTCTTTCAAAATGCAGGACTTCGCTTTGAGGCTTACATTTGGAAAATATGCCTACTGCTTTGAAAATTCACACTGCCAAGGATTCAAACCAGCTAACAGGCTTAAAGAGTAAGACAAATGAGATGCTAGCCTCTGAAATAATGTGCAGCTTCATCTATCTCTTGGCAGTAAAACAGCAGAAAAGTGGACTGCTTGCTGAACATGATGATCATCATGAAAAGAAAATCTAAATTGAACCCATGGTTTGTCCTTAGAATTCTCCTATTGAAGGCTGCCTTCCAGTTTGAGTCCTGCTTTTGGTTCTTATTTTATGGGTCTCAAAATCACACACCCTATTTTTACACAAATAACACACAATACTCAGTTTTTGCAAACGGTGCAACCCCTCACACATTAGTTTCCTATCCATGCTGTGCAGAATACATTATTTTTGTAAGCATATTAGATGTGAAAATATGGTGCTTTAAAAAATATTTTATATTTTTCTTCTAAAGAACAAAACCAAAACATGATCCTAGGAAAAAGATATTTTTTTAAGACTCTACCTGTGCCCACTTAATTTTACTCCACTAGATCAGATCTTTATGCTCATTCTATTACTGTTACTATGTGCTATTGAGTCGACTATTGTCTTATAGAGACCTTATTCACAGTAACTCTGAACCCTGCCTTATCCTGAGCCAATCTCACTGTCTCCAACATACCTATCCCCATAAGCCCAGTTACTGTGTTAATCTATCTCATCCAGGTATTCCTCTCCTGTGGAATGTCTTTCTACCCATTCAAGCATGATGTCCTTCTCCAAGGACCAGTCTTTCTTAGCAATATGCCCAAAGTATGTGAGATGGAGCTTCAAAATCCTTGCCTTCAAGCAGCTCGGTTTCATCCTCTCCAGAATAGACTTGTTCTCTTGGCGGTTCATGGTATGTTGGATACACTTCTCCAGCACAACTCAAAAGCATAGATTATTTTCTGTCATCTTAGTCACTGTCCAACTCTCTTATGCATAGTAAGGAACTGCAGAGACCATGGTCTGGGATCAGGCGCGCCTTAATCTCTAGACTGACTCTTCAGGAGTAGACTCTCCTAATACAATTCATCTTTTGATTTCCTGACTATCTGTTCCTAAATGTTGATTGTTATGGATTGAATTGTGCAGTAAAAAAAAAAAATACACCTTGAAGTACTCACTTGATTCCAGTGAATAGAAACTTGTTTAGAAATAAAGTTTTGAAGGTGTTATCAGCTAACATAAGATTAAATTAATGACCTACCAATTGGATGGGCCTTAATCTAATCTGAGAGGGTGTCTTGTACTGAGAGTCCCAAGGTCACATTCAATTTACCTACAGCCTACAGCTATGAACCAACCTCTGTACATCTATTCCTCAGAGCAAACTCTGAGAGCAAGTACAGGAAGGGCTGAGTGGGGGCTCACACCTTCCCCAACACATCTTGCAGCAGCGGGCAGGTACTTTCTAATCCTGCCTGGCCCTGGGCCCCCATTTCACTCCTCTTGAACTGAATTTAGGCAGCAATGGTGGTACACATGTAGGGTTGGCAGTAGTGTCATGTCTCCATCATGACCCGAGGTTCAAGATAGGTCCCTTTGGGGACTGGTGAACCAGGCAAAATGCTGCAGGCAAGGATCTGGCTTAGTTCTACATCACCCAGGTGGTACCACTTGGGCACTGTATACAGCCAAGTATACCTACAGTGACACAGGACCTCAACTCCAATTCCCAGGCTTCTGGGGAGGACAGAGAGAGTCCAGGAGGAAGAGGGTCCTACCACTATTGGCAGAAATGGCCTAAAGGCCAATGTAGGCCTGTCATGAGCCACTCCGAGACCTCGTGTCCATGCTTCCTATACATTTGCAATAACCAACAGGTGCTACTATGTGATGCACATTAAAACATTATTATTCATTCAACATCCCTTCCTGATAAAGACACTCAGGAAAACTGGAATAGAAGGGAATTTCCTCAACATAGTGAAAAGTTTATATGCAAAACCAAGAGGCAACATCATTCTCAATGGAGAATGACGAAAAGCATTTTCCTTGCAAATAGGGACCAGAAAAGGATGCCTATTGTCACCACTTCCATGCAATATTGTATTTGAAGTGCTTGCTAGGGTAATGTGAGAAGGAAATAAAAGGCATCCAGATCAGCAAAGAGATGGTTAACTATACTCCTGGGCCTCTATAAGAAAAAGACGGATAACCCAACTACAAAATGGACAAAAGACATGGAAAGAATCATCACAGAAGAAGATATTCAGATGGCCAACAGACACATGAAGAAATGCTCAAAATCACTGGCAATAATAGATATGCAAATCAAAACCACAATGAGATACCACTTCACCTCTTTGCCACAGCAGTGGAAAAGTTTAACAGGACAGCAAGTAATAAATGTTGAAGAGGATGTAGAGAGATAGGAACTCTTACACACTGTTGGTGGAATGCTAAAATGGTACAACCACTCTGGAAGGCAGTATACATTTCCTCAAAAAGCTAACATAGAAATTTCATATGACCCAGCTATTCTACTGCTTGGAATATACCCCGAGAAAATGAGAACTGAGGTACAAATGGAGACTTGTATACCAATGTTCACAGCAACATTATTCACCATCCCAAGAACATGGAAACAGCCCAGATGTCCAATGACCATCAAATGGATTCACCATCCCAAGAATAATAGCCCAGATGTCCAAACACCATCGAATGGATTGAAAAATTATGGTACATTCAAACAACGGAATAATATGCAATGGAATGTAGTATGCAAGAGCAATGGTTTTGTAAATGACTACCTAACATGGGAGGGACTGGAGAGCATTATACTAAGTGAACTAACTCAGTCCCATAAGGACAAATACTGTATAAAACCATTACTGAAGACTGAGTATGAGAATCCAAGGGGGAGAGGGTGGAAGCAGAGGGGTGAGCATGGGGTGAGAGTGAGTAGGGAGGGGCATTAATCATACATAGGGTCACATAATTTGATGGGTCGGGGGCAGGGTGAAGGAAATAGGAAAGATCTGCTGTGAAAATGCCTATGAACTTTGTCAATAAGCCAGTATAAAAGAAATAAAATATAGGAAGCAACAACAAATGCTGGCGAGGTTGTGGAGAAACTGGAACCCTGATTCACTGTTGGTGGGAGTGTAAAATGGTGCAACCACTGTGGAAGGCG
>NW_006399865.1:1226725-1260852 GCF_000299155.1 Elephantulus edwardii
ATGTACTGTTACAGTCATTTCTGGATAATCTTCAGCAGCATTTTGCTAGCGTGTGACATTATTCATACTGTTCAGTAATTTCCACATTCTGTCACGTCACCTTTTTTTTTTGAATGGGAATAATTACAGATCTCTTCCAGTCAGCTGGCCAAGTAGTTGGCCTCCAGATTTCTTGACACAACTTATTGAGCACATCCAAGGCAACATCTGGTATTCCATCAATTTCTGGGGCTTTATTTTTTGCCAAGTCCTTCAGAACAAACTGAACTTCCTCCTTCATCACCATTGCCTCTTGATCATATGTTGTGTCTTGACATTTTTCTAAGTCAGCCACTTCTTTTTGGTACAATGACTCTGTATATTCATTATATCTTCTTTTAATGCTTCCTGAATAATTCAATATATAAAGGAATATCATATATGGAATAAAAGAAAAATCTGACTGACTTTGGATACAAATCATACCTAACTGCTGCATTTACATACACATTTGACTTAAAGAGAGACTCAAGAACAGAACTTGTTTACAATCTGAGGACTGTCTATTAAAAGAAAAGAAGAAACAGTGGGACAGGGAATGAGGGTCTCATGACACTGGAATTGTGCTGCAGTTAACAGTCAAGCAATGCCAGAACTACAGGAAGATGGTAAATGCATGGATGTGCTCATCAGTCTCATCTAACAAACAGGGAAGACACCTACCTGGCCAGGTGGGTAGAAGCTTTGCTCCCATTCCCAACAAATGTGATCCAATAAACAGTGGACTGGTGGCCTAGTGGCAAGGACCTGAAACTACAATCCCAGAGGCGCACGGTTCGAATCCACCAGATGCTTTGCCGGGGAAGGAGGGACAATTTCCTCCTGTACCAGTCAGATCTGATTTGACGGTACACTCACACAAAAATAATAAAAATTAAAAAAAATAGACAGTGGACATTATCAAACGATATTATTACTACTAGGTGCAAGTAAAATCCTGTTGAAGATTATTTAAAACCAGCTGGAACAGTACATCCACAAGGAGCTGCAAGAAATTCAAGGTGGATTCAGAAGAGTCTGTGGAATGAGGGATGTCACTGCTTATGTCAGATGAATCTTGGCTGGAAGCAGAGAATACCAGAAAGAGGCTTACTTATGTTTACTGATCACATAAATGCACTTGACTGTGCAGATAATAACAAATTATGGCTAACATTGAGGAGACTAGCAATCACAGAATAGTTAATTGTGCTCCTGCAAAACCTATATACACACACACACACACACACACAAAAGAAAAAACACAAAAACCCAAACCAAAATCAAAACACCCAACCCCAAAGCAAAAGCCAAAACCTATACAGAGACTTAAGAAGTAGCTGTCTGAACACAACAAGGAAACACTGCACAGTTTAAAATCAGGAAAGAAGTGTGCCACAGTTGTATCTTTTCTCCATACCTACTCAATCTGTATACTGAAAAAATCACTAAGAAGTTGGGCTATATGCAGACGAATGTGGCATCGGGATTGGATGAACAACCTGCAATATGCAGATGAAAGGATCTTGCTTTTAGAAAGTGAAGAAGACTTGAAGCAGATCAAAGAGTACAGGCTTCAACATAGATTTTATCTCAATATAAAGAAAACAAAATTCCTCACCACTGGAACAACAGACAACATCACAATAGATGGAGAAAAGACTAATGCCAAGAACAATTTCTTTTACTTGGATTCACAATTAGCACCCATAGTAACAGCACTCAAGAATCAAAATACAAGTTGCATTGGAGAAAATCTGCTCTCAAGGACCTTACCAAAGTTCTAAAGAACAAGAACGTCAGTTTAAAAACTAAGGTCACCTGATTCAAGCCATGGCATTTTCATTTGCTTCCTATACACCCGAAAGTTGGGACAATGAATATGGAAGACCAAAGAAGTGAATCCTTGGAATTGTAGTGCTCATAAAGGGTACTGAGTGTACCATGGACTGCCAAAAGAACAAATAAGTCTGGCTTGAAGAAGTAAAACCAGAGTGTTCCTTAGAGCCAAGGATGGGGAAACTTCATCTCATTCACTCCAGGAACATCTTCACTAGGCCTTGGAAAGAAACATCATGCTGGCAAAAGCAGAAGGTCAGTGAAAGGGAGAAAAATCCACAACACAATGGCTTGACGCTGTGACGATCACAATGAACTGGAGCAGGACGGAAATCGTGAGTATAGGTAAAGGTTCAAATCTGTTGGTCCTAAGGTTACAAGGAATCATAGTTGATTCGACGACACCTAACAACAGTAAGTTAAATGAGACAAGAAAAGTTCTTTCCTTAGAACTTTCAGGAAGGACACTGTCCTGCCAATACAATAAATTTGGACTTCAGGCTTCCAGAACCATCAAACAACATCTGCTCTTACAAGCAACGTAATTTGAGGTACTTTGCTATGGTTACTCTAGAAAACAAATATACACACACACTGTATAGAGGCATAAATACATTTCTCTCAATAAAAGCATTTTATAAGATATATAGCAAGACAGGGTTTAATTTTTACATTACTGGGAGGCTTATAAATAACTTTGGATTCTTTAAAAGAAATTCTGAAAAGGAACTTTCTGGCTTAGTTTGTTGGGGTGGGAAAATAGAGATACTTAAACACACAGAGTTGATATTTGGGTTAAGCCCTGCAGTGCAATTGGCGGTGCAGTGCCTGGAGGTGTTAGCTCTTCTACCACACAAAGAGCCCACACGGCTACAGTGAGGCCAGACCTGACTGATTCTAGTGCCAAGATCCCGGGGCTTGAAAGATGACAGCTACAAGACTTAGCTCTGGTGTCCCATTGCTTCCTTACAAAATGTCATGTTTCAGAAAGCAGGAAGGACAAGGATATGGTTAGAGGATCGGGAATTTAAAATTATACCTTCAAGTTCATCTATCCTTAGACCTTAATTTGGCCAAGAGGGAGAGTGAATTATGTGCTCATGTAGCTGTCCAAATTCCTGCTTGTGACAAGCTGGTGACAAAGGTCAGTTTTCTTTCATGTAAAATAAGAACCAAGAGAAAGTGGAAGAATACAATTCCACATTTGTTCTTAAAATAGGACATACCACATAGATGATGATTAAGGTTCTCGGCAAGACGTCGAGAAATACATCATGATCTAAACCCTGCTTTGGTCTAATTAAAAATTGAGCTGAATCACAGCAGCGAGGGTTCGCTCTGCCCCCTTGACTGGGCCTTTCATTTAATCGTCAGTAGCCTGCAAATGACAAGCCCTCAGAGCACACAGCAGCCATTCTCCCATGAAGACGAAAAGGCTTTGGGGAAATTGACCTCTGCAAGAAACAAACTCCTCAAAAGAACCATTGTTGTGTTTTAATGGTTCTGTCCATGATGATCAATGCAAACAACACGCTAAGAGTGAAAGGCTCCCTATTCTTTCATATTGCAATGAAATTTAGAAATGAAGTTAATTTGGGAAGCTGGCTGAGCTGCCAGTGGCCTCCAACCACAATTCAATAGAGGCACGTTCAAGCTCAATTGAGTTTATTCTTCCAAGTTCTTTCATTCCTGTTGGTCTATTCCAAAGACCGGAACCTTCCTTAAAAGCTTCATATTGTCATTAGATTATTAGAGTGGTAGGGCGTAAGTGATATTCTCCCTGCAGTGGAAGCCTTCAAAAATTGAATGGCTTCTCAACAAATATTTGCCTAAAAGGAAAATGCTGTTATTTAATTTTTCTCTGTGTGATCCCATCTAAGGGCTAGATGGACCCTTTGACCAGATCAATGTAACCAGCTGTTTTCAGGTAAATGTTCTACTAAGCAAACAAACAAATGAGTTGAAAGTGCTCACTGCTGTCACCTAGAGTTACCCTCCATGGAGTTTCTAAAGTAATAAATCATAACAGAAGACTTGCCGTTTTTCTCCAGTGGAGCAGCTTGTGGATTCAAACCTCCAGACAGAGCCTTTTGATTAGCACGGCAACATCTTACGGCCTGTGTGTGTGTGTAAAGAGGCTGTTGCTGTCATTGTTAGGTGCCATCATAGGGATCCAGTGAAAAACAGATCTGAACCCTTTGCCCTATCCTTGTACCATGCTCACCATCCTTGATGTTATTTGAGCCCACTGCTAGGGTGACTGTGTCAAGCTACCTAGATGAGCATCTTCTTTTCTTTCATTGACCTTGCATCTTTCCAAGAATAATGTCTTTTTTCCAAACACTGGCGTCTCCCAACATGTATGTGAGATGGAGTTTCATCATCCTTGCCTCTGTGGAGCACCCAGGCTGGCTCTTTCTCCCTGATATATTGGTTTTTACTTTTAGCAGTCAGTGGAACATTCAGTTCTCCTCTCCAACACCACAATTCAAAATCTTTGATTCTTATTCTGTAATCCTTAGTCACCGTCCACCTTTCAGATGTATAAGAAGCCACTGGAAAGACTATGGTTTGAATCAGGCGCACCTTCAACTTCAAACTGACTTCTTTCTCCTCTGCACCTTGGAGAGATGCTTGACAGCAGATTTCTCCAATGCAACATGTCTATTGATTTATTGACTGCTGGGACCAACAGTGTTGATTATAGAGCCAAGTAAGATTAAATCATTAACAACTTCAATCTTATCTTCATCATGAAGTTACCTACTGGCCCAACAGTGGAGATTTTTCTTTTCTTGATGTTGAGATATAATCCATATTGAAGGCTGTAGTCTTGGCTCTTTTGCAGCAAGTGCCTCAAGTTCTCCTCACTTTCAGCAAGCAATATTGTGCCATTTGCTTAATGTAGGTTGTTGGTGAGTCTTCCTGATGCCAAATTCTTCTTCATAGAGTCCAGCTTTGTGAATTATTTGCTCAGCATATGGACTGAATAGGTTTGGAGAAAGGACACAATCGTGATGCACATCCTTCCTGATCTTAAACCATACAGTGTTCCCTTGCTCTGTTTGCACACAGCTTCTTGGTCAAGATATGGATTCCATATAAGCACAATTAAGTGTTCTGGGATTCCCATTCTTTTCAGTGTGAGCCAAAATATGTTATGATCCTGATTAAAACAAGCTTGGAAGCAGGAGTGGCGTCCTCTTCCAAAAGAGCTTGCCTCCGGAAACTCTATGAACGTGGAGAAACGATGGAAGTTATACAAGTGTTCAGGTCTTTTGTTCATAGGGTCGCTATGAGTCGTCTACTACTTGACGGCATTTAACAACAACATAGAGAGCGCTCTGTTGGCCTAGTCAATAGAAACTTATGCTACCAAGCCAAAGGTGGATGATTTTAATCTGTGGCCCTCAGGCCTGGTTTTAATTGCTTTTGATCAAACATTCTTCTAAATAGGATAGCACTGGTCTGTCCATTTGCAGAGGTAACTCATGGTTGCTGTGATGCTAAACACTGTGACACTGATGTGTCAAATGTGATAATGGTTACCCATGATGAACAGTGTTTGGTGGAGCTTTCCAATTAAAACAAGCTTGGAAGAAAGAGTGGCATCCACTTCCGAAACAGCTTGCCTCTGGAAACTCTATGAACATGGAGAAACGATGAAATTTACACAAAGTGTTCATGTCTTTTGTTCATATGGTCACTGTGAGTTCGTCTACGACTTGATGGCACTTAACAATAACAACAACAGTCAATAAAACACAAATAGACATTCTTCTGGAATTCTTTGCTTTCAGCCAGGATTCACCTGACATCAACAACAATATCCTTGGTACTGTGGCCTCTTCTAAAACCACCTTGCACTTCTGGTAGTTCCCTATCAATGTACTGTTCTAACAGTTTTTCAATGATCTTCAACAATATTTTGCTTGTATGAGATATTAATGATATTGCTGAATAGTTTCCACATTCTGTTGGATCACCTTTTTTTGGTAATGGGGACAAATATGTATCTGTTCCAGTCAGCTGGCCAGGTAGCTGGCCTAGCTGGCCTCCAAATTTCTTGGCATAAACTGGTGAGCACATCCAGGGCTGCATCTGGTAGTTCAAAATGTCATTTGGTATTTAATTGACTCCTGAGGCCTTAATTTTTTGCCAATGCTTTCAGTCCTGCTTGAAATTTATATTTCATCACCATTGGCTCTTGTCCACATAGAAAGAAGATGTATAGATTATAAGCATGGACCTGGGAAATTTTATCATCTCACCACGCTGAAATCGAGCAGGCTTAGAGAGAAAATGTGAACCTCGTTACTATCAAGAAAGATGCAGACAGTACAATGTGTCCCTTGAGCTAGAGATTCCTGTACAAGACAGCTACACAGCAGCAGTGAAGAGGAGAACAGAGGAGGTAGAGAACCAGAGACCAGTGGATTTTAACTAGGTCTGCTGATTCCTGGTGCTAGAGACAATTATCTTCAAGCCTAAATTTACAGGACCTGTGATGGTGAAACATAACTCCTTTTGCAACACTTGCCTGACCACGAAGTAGCTGAGGTCTTGAGGTCTAAAATTTGAATGAGGCCTGCCTGGAAGTATGGCTGTTCGGACTGAAGAATTTTATCCTGAGTGTTTCCAATCTGAACTGTAACCTGTTACTTCCATAATACCCACCGCTGTCAAGTCAATTCCAACTCATAGGACCCTTTATTAGATTTCTGAGGCTGTAAATCTTTATGGGAGGAGACTGCACCTCTTTCTCTCGAGAAGTATCCAGTGGAATCCAGTCGCTGACCTTTCAGTTAGCAGCACACTACACCACAACAAACCTCATGATTATGATGCCTGTTTCTAATTTACGGACCTAGGCATGGGTTCTCAATCTTGGACCAGTGATGGGTGGCAGCAGCGGTGGGACCTAGACTGTTCCTGCTGTTCAGCGGATGGAGCAGTGAGGGGAAGGGGCTGGTCAGAGTCCAAGCCCTCCCCATTCACCTCCTTTTACTTTGTTCCCACCCTCACCCTTCTTACCTGCTATTAACCATCAGTGCTTGTCCCTATTGTTGGTCTCTGCCAGCAGCTCTATGGGTGGCAGTGGTGGCTACAAGGACAACTGGAAGCAGGTTCCCACAAGGTTTTAATTCTAAGCTGTTTATGCAGTGTTAAAATTACATAACAGTCTATCTCAGAACAAACTGTAGTCATTATGTGACACATACATGTATGTCTAGAGAAATAAACAGCAGCACATTAATCTGGAACACTAGATCTAACTCATTTAACTACATACATAACTCATTTAGAAAGATATTTCTTTCTCTAACTGTCATCAGTTACTGACACACACTTGTCACTTCTAGACTGTGAACTCCTTCAAAACCAGAAACTATGTCTTATATATTTCTGGGAAACCAACTTTTAATACTAACTTTGGAGACCTAGTGGCAAGAAGCTGTGCTGTAATGCCGAAGGTACACCTTCGAGGCCACCAGATGCTCCGTGGGATAAGGATGGGCAATCTCCTCCCACGCAATTAACTGTCTCTGAAAACCTGCCAGAGGGTCAGCTATAGGTCAGTTCCAACTCTACAGTACACAACAACAACCTCGTAATGGTCTTCAGTAATTGATGCACAATATTTTAGAAATAGAGGTCATCTTTTCAATCATCTATTATGCATTCAAAAGGTGAATAATGAAAAGGGAAGACAGAAGAACTGATGCATCCAAACTGTAGTGTTGGCAAAGGAAGAACAAATCAGTCTTAAGAGAACTTTCATCAAAATGCTCCTAAGAATCAAGAACAGTGAGACCTTAGCTCTGGTCATGAACATGACTTTGGACATGTCATCAGGATAGATCAATCACTAGACAAGACAACCTGTTTAGTAAAGTAATAGGTATGAGAAAAGGAGGAAAGTCCTTCATGAAATGATTGTTAAAAGACCCCCAAAGGACTCAAATACAGGTTCATGAAGATGGACTGGATCAGCAACACTTGGTTCTGTTATACAGAATTATAACAGCTGACTTGTAAGCTACAACAAAGCCTTACCCAATAAGCTGGGCTGAGGAACTGCGGAGTATTCATCATCAAACATACCCACAACATTCATCAGAGGCTTACATTTTGAAGATCTATCCATGTGGTCATTATTGATGACATTTCTTAGTTTTCTGGTAATTATAGAAAAAAAATAAGGTCTGGAAGTCCGAATACCATCATGATTTCCTTAATTTGTAATGGAATCGTAGCCTTACTTCATCTAGTCTTCCTCTCCTATTTCTTCTTCTTTTAATGTGGCAGGCACTTGTTTCCTCTTTTATCACATTATTAATTTTCTTGTTGCCGCTTCCCATAGCATTCATGGAATGAGATTCTTTTCAGCAACTGTCTTGGGATGTGTGCATTTTGCATTCCCTGTGGAATTCCACGCAGCCATGCTTTTCCAACAGAACTCAAGCAAATATTTGAGACTTCTCTTTTTTGGTTTTTGTTTGCTTTTCAGTTTTTCAGCACACCAACCAAAAAATATTGAAAAAAACCTTACTTTTCCCTATTACTTGTCATCTGTTTTTCTTTTCATTGAGGAACAACGTCATTTTAAAAACCACTGTCCAATCTGTTAAACCCAAAAAGGAGAGATGGATTATTCAGCAAACAAGTTCTTTCAACACTTGTTACCAACAGCTATTATTTTTGTGCTTCTAGACACAAAATACATTCTCCTCTACCGCTTAATGTAAAAGTTGTTACTGTGTGCTATCAACCTGTAGCTGACCCTCCAGCAGGTTTTCAAAGGCAGTAAATTGCACAGGAGGAGGTTGCTCATTCTTCTCCCATGGAGCAGCTGGTGGATTCGAAAAACGTTCCTTTGGGTTGGCAGCATAAATTCAGCCTAGGCATGTGTAAATTCTCATGGACATTCTTCTGGAAGGGAGGCTAAGGTGGGGGCCAAGAATCTGACATTCCACACAAGCCTGCAAAGCTCCAAGCATCTAAAGGACTGGGAGTGGTTTAAGGAGGGCGTGCATCGAAGGTCAAAGGAGGAGAATTCGAGCTGGGCTCATGTGTGAAATGGAGAGAGCTGCCAGGGAGTGCTGCCACTCACATGTGAAGGGATGGCCACGGTGGAGAGAAACAGCACCAAAGAAAGAGAGAAAAGGACCGATTTCTTATTTATGTGGTGGCACAGTGGTTAAGCACTCAACTGCTATCTGAAAAGTGGATGGGTGGAACTCACCAGTCACGCTGCTGTAGGAAGAGGAGGTAGTCTGCATCTGTAATGAGTGCAGCTTTGGAAACCCATGAGACAGTCCTACTCTGTCTTCTAGGGTCATATAAGACAATTCTACTCTGTCTTTTAGGGTTATACAAGTTGGGTCTATAAAGGAGTGAATCTGTTTCTGTTGGATCTTGAACAGGATTTATTACAGTAGGTACAAGAAGAGCCTCACCTAGGAACTCCTCCTACAAAACAATAATCCATTGCCATCAGGTCAATTCCAGGTCATAGTGAACCTGCCATCAACTCAACTCAGCTCAATGCCATGGAGTCGGAACAAACTCATAGCTAAGCATCCAGCAGGTTTTCTGAAACTGTAAACCAACATGGGAAGAAATTACTCATCTTTCTTCCTCAGAGCAGCTGGTGGATTCGAACTGCTTGAGATGTCCTGTGCTTGGGTTAGCAGCACAACTCCCTAAGGACTACTCCACCAGCGGACATGGTTTTCTCCAGGTGTTCTAGGCTGGGATCTTTACAGCAGGAGCGCTGGTGGTATAGGGGTTAAGGTGCTTGGCTGCTAGATGCAAGACTGATGCTTTGAATCCATCAGCTGCTTTGAGGGAGAAAGATGAAGCAATCGACTTCCATAAAGATTTCTAACTCTGGAAATCCAATGGGGCAGTTCTACTGTCCTTCCCGGTCACTGTGAGGCAGTAGCAACAGGTTTTAGGTTCAATCTTTATGGGATTGTTTGACAGATTCAATTTTTTTTGTTTTTTAAAATTTTATTTTATTAATTGTAATGAACATTTACAGATATTTTGGATTTCCATTCATTCACTGTTGCATTTTTCTTCCTGCCCAGCCCTCTGTCCCGCCCAGTTCACTCTTCTCTTTGAAAAGTAAAAGAAAAATTCTTTCATTGGTATACACTCCCCCCGCACACACCCCTTCCATCCCACCGCGCCAGGTACACTCCCCTCTGCAACCTTAATTCTGGACTCTTGTGATAATCATAATACCCTATCATATACCACTTTTAAACTGTTCTCTCCCTCATCTGTTTCAATGCAGTATACATAATTTATCCAGTTCTTGTCAGTCTTACGCCAACCCTGATGTCAGTCTCATTCTACAACAGTGGCAACTTGCAGTATTTGTCCTTTTTTTACAGAGCTACTTCACTCAGCATAATGTCCTCCAAGGTCACCCATTTTGAGTAATATTGCAGGACTTCCTTGTTTTTCAATGTGCAGCATAGTATTCCATTGTGTGACTATACTACAGCTTCTCTATCCATTCATTTGTTCTGGGCCCTTCGGTTGTTTCCAACTCCTTGCTAAGCCGCAATAAACATGGGTGTGCATATATCTGCTTGGATGTCGGTTATGGTCTCTTTGGGGTATATTCCCAGTAGTGGAATTGCTGGGTCAAATGGTATCTGTATTTACAACTTTTTGAGAAAGCTTCACACCACTTTCCACAGTGGTTGCACCATTTTACACTCCCACCAACAGTGAGTAAAGGTTCCAGTTCCTCCGCAACCTCGCCAGCATTTATTGCTAGCTGTTCTGTTAAATTTTGCTATTCTTACTGAGATGAGATGATATCTCATAGTTGTTTTGATAGATTCAAATATTTCTTTCTTTTAATTTAGGTTGTTTATTTTCAGATTCAAATATTTCTTAAAGACACAAACATATGCGGATGATCTTTTCCAGGGCTCAGAACCAGCTCAAAGCAATTCAGTTACAGCAACAGAAACAAGGGCTGCAGAGGGCCCAAATGATTTGCTTCACACTGTGCCACTTTGAAGGTGGGCCTCCATCCACAGCACTGCCAATAATCCCATCTTAGGTTTCAGGGCATTTTCCTCCTGGGTCAAAAATCCCAAAAGCAAGGCACTAGGTTAAACAACATGTCACTGCCTTTGTTTCTGTCAACCATGACTGAACCATTTCAAACAGGTTCAAAGTCCTGGTACTTGCAGATTATATAAGGTACTTAACTGTACATTGCAGCTGCTACAGAACTCACAGGACTGACTCTGAAATCCTATTTATGTTAACCCAAAGGGTGATCTCAAAAGGAAACTTGCTTTTTACAAAAATAATCCTAATGCTGGAGATGGGCTTATTGGCGGGACCGTGGAGAACAATACACACTCAAAACAGCATAGGTGGTTGCTGGTTTGAGCGGGGCACCGCTGCTGCCTGTTGATTCACTTGGGCCAAAATCTCATGTGCAAGAGATGTCATTGCCATACAACATATATGCTGCCCTTATTTCTGTCAGCCATGACTGAACTATTGTAAAGTGGTTCAAAGCCTTGGTAGTTTCAGATCATACAAAGTACTATTTGTAGATTGTAGCCTCTCCTGAACTTCCCAGATTAATCTAACAATCCAGGCTCTGCCAACTCAAAAGAGGGCTCAGAAATGAAGCTGAAATAGTCTAAACAACTGAAACCTCAGGAAAAAGATACAGCAGTCATCGTCCATAAATAGGTACAGACTTGGAAACCCTACCAGGTAGATCTATTCTGTTCTAACAGGTTGCTTTGAGAATAGATTGACTTAACAGCAAAGGATTTTGTCTTTTTGAGCGGTGGGCATCCAGCCATAGCTGGACATAGTTTCGATTGTCATGTCTGGGGAGAGGAGTGTCCCTGGCATCTAATAAGGAGAGACGAGGGAGGTTGCTCAGTTTTCCTATCGTGCACAGTAGGTCCCCACCACAGAGAATGCTTGGTCTCAAATATCAATAGTGGTAGGTTGATCAACTTTGACTTACAGGAACACTTCAGGGAGTTAGACATTTATCTCACCAGCCCTCAACTGGGAAAAGAAACAAACAAACCCCCCCCCCCACAATTGAGAATGATTTTTGTAAACATTTACTTATATTAATGAGTTCATGTAGGAATTTGTTTCTGCTCCAGAACAATATGCCATCTCCCTCAGGTGTCAGAAAAGCCACTCTGAGCAAGTCTTCCACTGTCCCCCTGACGCCAAGGTTCCAGAGGAGACAGCAGCATATGCATTATCTCCTCACTGGCATTCCCCCCATAAGGAGGCCACATCTCTGCTTCCCTGGGAGGTCATTGAGAGAGGCGAGCAAACTAGTTTCTCATCCCTCCTATCATGCACTGGGTGGTCAGGCTCGGGGCCAGCAATGCAGCTGGAGAAGTTTCATTAGAGATAAATTAGATTTATCCAGAAACAAATCTCACCATGAATTTTCTTTTATTTGGATCACTTTGTAATTTTAAGAGAACACATCTCAGTACAGTTCACCTGAATGACCTGAAAAGCAACATCCTTAATTTAGTTGTTCCTCGCCGAAGAGGTCAAGATTCCAGAGCCTTGAGGGGTGGGACAGGGAGGCCGCTTTCACCAAGCAGCCATAGAGTAGTGCTTCTCAAAAGTTAGCATGAGGCTGAGCTGCTTAGAGCTTCCAGAACAAATGATCATAACTTGAGGCTTTACACAGCAGAAATGTAATCTATCATTGCTCTGGAGGCAAAAGCCTAAATCAAGGTGCTGGCACAGCAGCGACCCCTGAGAAGACGCCAGGGAAGAATCCTTCCTTACTTCTTCCAGCTGTTGGTGGCCCAAGCAGTCTCTGGCTTGTAGACACATTACTCCAATCTCTGGTTCTGTGTTCACATGGCTGCCTTCTCTCTGTGTGTCCCCATGTGGACTTATAAGAACACGAATCCCTGTATTCAGGGTCCAACCTGCTCCAGTTCTACCCCATCTTAGACTCATTGCATATGTAAAGACTTTATTTTCATCCAAGACCCCATTCTGAGGTTCTAGGGGGATATGCGTTTTCAGAGAAAGCTATCCAACACAGGAGTGGCATCCACTTCCTAAACAACATGCCTCTGGAAACTCTGAACTTGGATAAATGTCAATTGTTGTAGAGGGGCTTCAGGGCTTTTGTTCACACGGTCGCTATGCGAAGGCAATCACCAATAGAGTAAGAATCTGAATCATGTGGAGGGCCCGTCAGAGTGCAGACTCCCACATCCCACTGCCAGTGATGCTGAGCCAGTGAGGCTGCAATGAATTAGAAAATGCAGGTAATGAGCACACACCAAACAACCAGAATGTAAAAGAAGACCCTAAGTGATCCAAAAGAATTCATGAGTTGAGGGTCTACTCTAAGTCTGTACTGTTGGGTCCACTTTGGAAGCCTCAGAAGAAAGGCCGGGAGACTACTTCCAAAAAACTAGCCATTAAAATCTGATGGGGCATAGTTCCACTCTGGCACACAGGTTGTTGTCATGAGGCATTAGCTTTTATCTAGACTAAAAAATAGAAATCAAACTTCTTAACAACCTTTCACGGGGCCCTTGCTCTTTTTACAAGCATTGACAGCCAAAAGAACAAACAAATCTGCCTTGGAGGAAGTGCAAATAAGATGCTCCTGGAAGCAAAAGTGGTGAGAGTTTGTCTCACATACTTTGGGCATGATGTTAGAAGACATTAGTCCTTAGAAAAAGCCATCAAGTCCTTGTAAAGTAGACATTGTAGTAAGTGCCTACACTGGTAGCTTAGTGGTAAGGAGTTGCATTGTCAACCCAAAAGTAAATAGTTTGACTCCATCAGGTGCTCCGCACTAGAAAAATGAGCAATCTCCTCTCATGTGATTTACTGCCTCTGAAAATCCACTGGACAGTCAGTTATGAAATGGTTCCAACCCAATGGTACACAGTAACAATAAAAGGTCTATTTCTCAATTTTTACACTCCTCTCTCTTCCCAGAATTTTTCTACCTGTGTGTAAGTCTTCTCTCAGCTTATTACGATAGTGTTGTATTGTTGTGTACCATCGAGTTAACAGACCCATAGGTCAGGTTTTCAGCGGCAGTTAAAGGCACAGGAAGACATTGCCTTTCCTTCTCCTGTGGAGCAGCTGGTGGATTCAAATCACGTGCCCTTGAGAATACAGTGCAGCTTCTTATCACTAGGCCACCAGAGCTCATTCTTGCAGAATATTTGTCCTTTTTTTCTGACTGACTTCTTTCACTCAGTATAATGCCCTATAGAGTCATTTAAGACTTGAATTCTTCATTGTTCTAGAAGTGTCACACAGTACTCCACTGTATGAACGCACCATGGCTTCTTTAGCCATTTATCCACTGATGGACACCTGCTTTGTTTCTCTTACTTTGCTGCTGTAGGTAATGCTGCAGTGAACATAAGTGTGCAGGTATTGACTGGGTGAGATGATATTTCACTGCTGTTTTGTTTTGGATCTAATAGCTAATGCTTAGCATACAGACTGAATAGGTATGGAGAACGGATACATCTTGATGCACACCATTCCTGATTTTGAACCATGCACTGTTCCCTTGCTCTGTTAGGACAGCAGCTTCTTGATCTAGGTATGGGTTTTGCATGATCACAGTTAAGTGTTCTAGTATTCCCATCCTTCTCAATGTTAGCCATAGTTTGTTTTGATCCACATGCTGTTGTATAGTCTGTAAAACACAATAGACATTCTTCTGATATTCTCTGCTTTCAGCCAGGATACATAATGACATCAGCAATGATATTCCTGGTGCCACAACCTCTTCTAAAGCCCAGTCCAACTTCTGGCAGTTCCATTTAATATTCTGTTCTGTTTGGGTTTGGGGTTGTTGGTTTGGTGTTTTGTTTTTTTTTTTTTTTTATAATCATCAGCAATTATTTTACTTGCATGGTATATTCATTATCTTGTTCAATAATTTCCACATTCTGTGGGTCATCCTTCTTGGGAATGGGAACAAATATGGATCTCTTCCAGTCAGTTGGCCAGGCAGCTGGTCTCCAAAAGTCCTGGCATAGTCTGGTGAGCATGTCCAAGGCTGTATACATTAGTTGAAACATGTCAATGGTATCCCATTGATCCTTAGGTCCTTTTGCCAATGTTTTCTGTGCAGCTTGAACTTCATCCTCCATTACCACTGACTCTTGTACATATGGTACTTCATGAAATTCTTCAATGTTGACCAATTCTTTTTGTACAGTGACTCTGTGTATTCCCTCCATCTTCTTTTGATGTCCTGGATCATTTAAAACTTTCCCCACAGCACCTCTCAGTATTACAACATGAGACTTGAATTAGTTTTTTAGTTCTTTCAGCTTGAGAAATGCCAAGTGAGTTCTTTGCCTTTTATTCTCCAACCCCAACTCCTTGTATACTTCATTATAATATTTTACTTCATCTTCTTGTTCTCCCCTTTGAAATCTTGGGTTCAGCTCTTTTACTTCAGCATCTCCCTTCTGTTTTTGCTTCTTGATGTTCTAATGAAATTTTCATAGCTTCTGTTTCATGAAGCTGGACTCTATGAAGAAAAATGTGGCTTCAGGATCAGAGGAAGACTCATCAAAAATCTGCATTATGCAGATGGCACAATAAAGAGAACTTTAAATGTTTGGTGTAGAAGATCAAGGACTACAGATTTTTGTATAGGTTACATCTCCACATCAAGAAAACAAAGATTCTCCCCACTGGGTCAGGAGACAACATCATGATAGATGGAGAAAGGACTGAAGTTGTCAATGATTTAATCTTGCTTAGATCAACAATCAACACCCATGGTACCAGCAGTGAAGAGATCAGGAGACATAGTGAATCAGGCAAGTTGGCTGTCAAGAATCACTCCAAAATACTTAAGAGTGTTGATGTCAGTTTGAAGACTAAGATGCAACTGATTCTGGCCATGATATTTTCAATTACTTGCTATACATCTAAGAGCTGGACAATGGAACTGATGCCTTTAGCTATGGTGTTGGATAAGAGTGCTGAATGGACTGTCAAAAGAACAAACATATATTGAAGAAAGTACAGCCAGGGTGCGTCTTGGAGACAAAGATGGTGAAGTTTGACCTCACACACTTTGGATATGTTGCTAAGAGAACTTATTCCTTGGAAAGGGATATCATCTTGGAAAGATGGTGGGTCAGCAAAAGAGAGGAAGACTCTAAATGATTTGGATTGGCACTGCAACTGCAGCAACGGACTCAAGTATGTCAGAGATGATGAGGATGGTGCAGGACAGAACAGGGTTCAGATCTGTTGTTCATAGGTTCGCTATGAGTCCTACTTGACTTGATGGCACCTAAAAACAATAGCTAATGAGTTTGAGTGAATAGCTAATAACCTAAAGCATATCTTAATGTGTGTTGTCCATTTGAATGTCTTCTTTGGTAAAGTGACTTTTCTTTTGCCCACTTTGTAATTGGGTTGTTTGTCTTTTTCATGTTGAGATGCTATTTTCTAAATTTTAGAAATTAGTCCTCTGTCAGACATGTCACTGCCAATTATATATTCCCAGTCTGCAAATTGTAGGGACTTCTTGTTGTTGTTGTTGCTTTTAATAAAGTCCTAATGCACATAAAGATTTAATTTTTAGGTCTCAATTGACTAGTTTTTCCTCTGGTGATTGTGTATTTTCAGTTACATCTGATAGTTTTTTTTATACCATAGATTAGAATTCTATGTTTGTGCCATTTGTTTTCTTTGATAGTTTTTATAGTTTAAATTTTATACCTGGGTTCTTAGTCCACTAATTTTTATATATCATGAGTAGTTCTTTTTTTATTACTATTATACTATTTTCTTTACAAAAGAGAGGTATAGTTCTTGTTTCCGTTTTCTGCATATAGATATTGAATATTCACAGTGCCAGTGGTCTTTCTCTCATTTAATGACTTCCTCTCTTTTCAAAGATCAGCCATTCAATTCTATTTCCTTGGTCTGTGTATCTGTCACTGTACCAGTACCACGCCATTTTTATCACAGTGGCTGTGCAGTCAGTTTTGAGATCAGAAATTATAACGCCTACTTTGTTTTTCATCCTTAATAGTCCTTACCTGGGGTCTTTTTTCCTTTCCATATGAAGTTGGTGATTACTTTTTGCATCTCTTTGAGAAATAAGGACAAGATTTGGTTTGGGAATGCATTTTATATGTACATTGCTTTTGGTAGTAACTGCCATTTTTACAATGCTAAAGCTTCCTAACCATATAGTATCTTTCTCCATTTACATAAATTTTTTTTTCAGTAGTGTTTGCCACTTTTATTTGTATAGGTCTTTTGTATGTGTGGTTAGGTCTTTTGTATGTGTGGTTAGATTTATTCTTGATTAACGTTTCGGGTGGCTCATCTAAATGACACTGCTTTCCTATTTTCATAGCTCTCTTTGTTATTATAGAGGAATCAGACTGACTTTTGTATGACTTTTATATGACTTTGATTATGATGTATGACTTTTTTTAATATGACATTGGATTCTGTTGGTTAGGATTTTATTGAGAATTTTTGCCTCATGTTCATAAGGGCTCCTGGGTTTTAATTTCTTTTTTAGTGATGTCTTTGTCTGGCTTTTGTATTAGGGTTTAGTTTGCTTCATAGAATGAACTGGGGAGTATTTAGTATTTTTCTATATTCTTAAATAATTTTAGTAGAATTGACTTCAGGTCTTCTCTGAATGTTTATTTACCAGCGAAGCTATCTAGGTCAGGCCTTTTTTCCTCTTGGATATGTTTTAATGAATAGTTAAGTTCTTTTGTGAAGAATCTGTTCAAAATTTCTGCCTCTGTGTTGGATAAGGTAGACAGTGAATTTCTAAAAATTTGTCCATTTCTTTTATATTTTCAAGTTGGTGGGAGTATGGCCTCTCATAGTGTTCTGTTATTACCCCTCTTATTTCAGTTGTATATGTTGAGATACCGATCATTTTATATGATGTTTTAGTATGACTTTAATCTTCCCTTACTTGTTTTCTTTTTTACCTTGTCTTAGGTTTTAAAACATTCTTCTATGTTTTCTGCCTTTTCTTCTATTTGTAGGACATACTTAACTGCCATATTTTAAAAATCCTCTTCAGGAAGTTCAAATAGCTTTCTTTCATCTGAAATATTTTCTGGTTCTGTATTCTGGTCACTTTTTTGTGCCATTCATCTCCCCCCCTTCTTTTTTCATAGTGGCTTAAAGCAATCTGTACCCTCTGAAACACTGATGCTGTTATTTCTGTATTATTTTGTTTTCATACATCTAATTGTGCCGCACAAGTGTGAATATAGATATGTAAGCATGCTCCAGGCACAAGATCGAAAATGATGCAAGTCTGACCTCTGGCAAGGTTGGGAACGAGCCAAGCGACCACAGCCAGCCACTTGGCTGAAGGAGAGACACTCATTCCATTCCCAGGAGGATATGACAAACGAGGAGGAGATCACACCCTTCTTGTGGTTATCTGGCTACTGGTGTGGGTACCACCTCAGCCCTGGGTTCTTGTGCTGACCCAGAAAGTTGCCCACAAATTTTCCAAATAGCTGTACTGTTTATAATTCATTACTCCATTTGTCTTCTTATTTGATGTTTTCATTTTGGTTCTCCCTTCAACCCATGTTTGAATGACTCCTTTATATTTTCCTCTGAAATGCAGAGCTCTAGGATTATTATCCCTATCTGTTTGTTGGTTTTGTGGTATCTTGGTTGGAACTGCCATTTGTCAAGCCCATCATCTTACCTAGAAGTCCACAAACAACTTCGGAGTTTTAACTAAACATTTCACAAAATTTATTAGAGATTTGAAGGCTTAGGAACAGAGTCTTGTGAGGAATCTTGGTTAAGTGGCATAATAGAGTCCATGATGTTTATACCCAGCATCTCAGCTTAGTGAGTCGTGTCTGGGGGTCTTAAAAGTTTGTGAGCAGTCTACTCATCTAGAGCAAGAGAGAAGAAGGAAGCCAAAGACTCAGAGTGAAAATAGATACAGATGTAACAATCTACACTAACCAATGTCTCATCCACCCTGAGACCAGAAGAACTACCACTGTACCCACTCTGACCAGCGCCATCCACTTCTGAAATGGCTTGCCTCCGGAAACTCTATGTATGAACAGTGCTCAGGTCGTTCGTTCATAGGGTCGCTATGAGTTGTCTACAACTCGATGGCACCAAACAATAACAACAATAAAACTGGTGAAAAATGTGGAACAGAACCAAAAATCTTAAAAAAATAAAAGCTTCCTCGATCTTTTAAGATTAGAGAATTCCCTAAAACTAGTGCCTTGAAGTTAACAGGCTGTCCTACAAGGGAAAGAATATCACTCATGAGTATTGTATTCGTTTAAAGGATCATCTATATCATGTCAAATGATCAATGATTGCTCTAAATCAAAGATGTGAAGGTAAAGGAGCAGGGAAACCAGAGCACTGGAAATGGAACAACCAAAACACAATGAGAATGCTGATATATTACCAAAAAAACCACAGCCAATGTCACTGAAAAATCCACAGGACAGAAATTGTTGCATGGGAACCTAATTTGCTGTGTTAACTTACACTTACACACACACACACACACACACACACACACACACACACACACACACCCCTTGAAAATATAACTTTTAGTAACTTTGCTTCATGTACTCTGGGCTTGTTATCAAAAGGGACCACTTCCTGGAGAAGTACATCACACTTGGAAAAGTAGAGTGTCAGTGAAGGAAAGAAGAACCTCCTCGTGAGATGGATGGACACAGTGGACTTGAGCGCAGCAGAGATTGTGAGGACGGCGCAAGACGGATCAGTGCTTGGTTCTGTGGCGCACAAGGTCCCTACAAGTTGACACCTGACAACAATATAAACAAAATCTTCAACATAATGTAACATAAAGGAAATATAAAATGGGTAACATGGACTTTAGTAGGTGATTCTGTAACATGCCCATATTAAAGCACATGATAAACACACCAGAAGTTTGCATTTGTACAGGACCAACATGAATGCAACATATATATATATATAATGAATGCAACAGATTATATATATATATATATATATATATTTTTTTTTTTTCCTGAACAACCTACCCACCTTGAGTGGTACTGCTTTGGGTGACACGACTTTCCAAACACTGAAGTCCTCTGTGTGCAAACTTACAAACGACCTGCAGTATATTCCCACATCACCTAAGAACACATACATGGAAAAAACTACAGTGTACAAACTGAAAAAAAAAATACTCTGTGAAAAATGGTGTAACTCTAGCCTCAGATAATTAAAAACAGGTTTGTTTTTTCCATTGAAATTAACTTTTTGGATGTCAAAACGGTATCTGGCTTGTCATGCTGGATTGTTCCATGTATTTCCAGAACAATCCTTCACCCTCACCAGACACAATAAACATCCGTAATCATTAACATTTATACACACACACACACACACACTTCTCTTGAGGGGAAACCACCAGGCTTAATTACAGTTTATCATCTTAGAATACGTTAAGTAGTGCTTTGCTGTAGAAGCGGCTTTGGGCTCAGACACAATCTCCAATCACTTTAGCCATATCTGAGATTAAGTAGCGGGAGTCGGTGGCTGTTTCTTTCCAGAGCATTAAGCATGTTGGAACTGAGAAGCAGCCTTAGCAGGTCACAATCAATTAGAAAGTTTCAGGGTGAATGAGGTCCTGACACTGAGGAATGTCGCCGGCATCTGGTAAACACACAGCAGAGACATAGCTGCCTTTTGAGTGACTTTCCCCCTCAGGTTCCATCTGTAATTCCTACTGGCTGCAAAGGCAGTTGCGTTCAGAAGGAGCTGCCTGTTTTGTATGAGATATTGTTTTTTTAAAAAATTGTGAAATGAAACAGAAAGGTGGGGTTTTCGTTCATTCATTGATGTACATTTCCCTTTCCCCCTCCCCTAAGTCACTTTGTGATGTACTTCTTGTTCAAGGTTGCTAATGGTCATTACACTTTCCTTTTAGCCCTTCCTTTCCTGTTCCAGTGCATTATCTATCTACTAAAGAGTTCACCCCTGTTCATCCTATTGTATAACAGTAGTCATATACAGTATTTGTGCTTTTGTGACTGAGATACTTCACTCAGCTTGATGTCTTTCAGACTCATCTATGCTGCGTAGTGTTTTAGGAGTTCATTGTTTACAATGTCTAATAGGTCCATCCATTCGATTGTTCACAGGCACTTGGGTTGCTTACATCTCTTTGCCATTGTGAATAATGCAGCAGTAAATGTGGGTGTGCATACATCTGTTTGAGTCATGGCTCTGATTTCTCTAGCAGTGGGATGGCTGGGTCAAATGGTATTTCTATTTCCAACTTTTTTTTAATTGATATTTTAATCAAATTTTATCAAGAACTTGGGTTTCCAATCCTTCATTTTTGTACATTTTCCTCCTTGACCTCCTCTCCAACAGATCACTTTTTTCTTTGGGGAAAAAAGTTCTTTCACTGTTATACAGTAGCCCCCCTCCCACCCCAGACCACTTTACTATGCAGCTCTTATTCTGGCCGCTTATCATGCCAATAATACCTAATGCTCCAGACTGTCTTCCATAGTTGTACCATTTTACATTCCCACCAACAGTGAATGAGAGTTCCAACCTCTCCACATCCTCACCAGCATGTGTTTTTGCTGCACTGTTGAACTTCACTCTTGTTACTGAGGTGAGATGGTCTCTCACCTCATTGATTTCATTGATTTGTATTCCTCTGATACCTAGAGATTCAGAGCTATTTGTTCCTAGAGAGTAAAAGTATCTTCTGTTCTTGTCATGCAGCAGGAGTTCTTGTGATGCCAGAACCACTTTCTGTGGAGCTCAAAGACACAAGAATGGTGCTTCACCAGAGCACTATTGGGAGGGATCAACCAACTGGGCATGCACGGGTAAGAACAGACAAATCTAACCAAACGTTTCTCCAGCATATCATACTTCTGCTTGGTCTAACCTATATTTAGGCAAAGTATCACTGAGATAAACAGTCTACTTGCTATTAGCTCAGGAAACTAATACCTGGAAAGAGAAGAACTTCAAACTCATCCTAGAAGAACTTCAAACTCATCCTTTAAAAATGTATGTTCAAGAGCAGTGTCGTAAAGAGTCGTGAATTACAAACTGCACCGTTCTAACATCACACTGCCAGGTTTGGGCAGTTCACGTCTGAAGCAGAATTCCTGGCCACTGTGCCTCACATGCAGCCACCACACACTCGTCTATCAATTGAGGCTTTTGTGTTGCTGTGACACTGAGCGGGTTTCAGCAGAGCTTTCAGATTCAGATTAGGAAGAAAAGCTTGGCAGTCTACTTCTAAAATTTAGCCAAGGGAAACCTGGTGGATCACAACAGTCTAATTCATAACCAATCCTGACAACTTTCCAGGGTCAGGCAATGCTTCTTTTATTCTGACGTGAAGGGGGTTGCCACAAGTCAGGCCAACTCAACAGTGGCTAACAAGCAGTTCAATCAGACAGCAGTAACTCTATGCAGTCAAGCAAGAAGGAAGAAATATTTTCTTTCTATTTTTATTGTGGTTTGACAGAAAATTTCCAAAGCAAAAGAATATTTCATTTAATGATTCATACAAATTTTGTCCTATAATATTAACTTTATTAACTTCAATACCCACAATAAAACAACACTCTTCCCACTTTCTTCCTATAATTCTGATTTCCATTAATTCTTCTATACCTCCCTGAGGAAGAAGCATTTTAAAAGGTATATATGATGTGCTTTAAATCCAATTAAAACATTTTGGTTGGTTAGTTTGAGGAGAAATGGAGGTAAAATGACAAATTGTTAAAATTTGAGAGAATCCATTCACTCACTCATTCACTGCTCTTGAAAAGGTTTTGACCATAGTGACCTTCCATTGGGTTTCTGAAGGTGCAATTTTTAAGGGAGGAGACTGCCTCTTTCTCCTGCAGAGTCAATGGTGGATTTGAACCACTGGAGACATACCACCTTTTGGTTAGCAGCACAACATCCTATGGCCTTTTTCTCCTTTACTGACTACCACCTTCCAACATCGTATGTTCTTTCTCTCTTTTGCTGACCTTTCCAAGCATGATGCCCCTTGCCAAGGAGTAGTCATTCCTAATGTGCCCAAAGTGTGTGAGACAAAGCTTCACCATCTCTGCCTCTAAGGAGTACTGAGGTTGCACTTTCTTCAAGACATCCTTGTTCGTTGACAGTCCATGGGATGAATATTCAACACTATTCTCTACATACCACAGCTCGAAGGTATCAATTCTGTCATCCTTCCTCATTGTCTAGCTCTCAGATGCATATCAAGTGATTAAAAAGATCATGGCCTGAATGAGGCACACCTTAGTCTTCAAACAGACATCATTGCTCCTTAATACTTTGGAAAGGTCCTTGTAAGTAGACTTTTCCAATACAATTCATCTTTTGATTTCTTGGTACCAAAGGTGTTGCTTGTGGGTCCAAGCAACATGAAATCGATAGCACCTGCTTTCTGCTCCATCTCTCATGATGCCACCTACCAACCCAGGAGAACGTTGTTTATAAGTATGCTGCTATGTGACATTGAGTTAGAACCGACTCGTAGCTAGCTCCCCAGTGAATTTTCAAAGTCTGCAAACCACACAGAAGAGAGTGCTCATCTTCCTCCTGTGGAGGTGCTGGTGGATTTCAACTGTGTACCCTGGAGTTGGTGTGTCGGAATTAGTGAGACCGGGTCAGGACAGCAGAGGGTTCAGAGCTGCTAGACATCGCAGGTGACTCAATGGCACATAACATACGATGACAGGTTTGGAAGGAGGAGTGGCATCCACTTCCTAAATAACATGCCTCCGGAAACTCTATGATCTTTGATAAATGCCGATAGTTGCAGAAGTGCTTCAGGCCTTTTGTTCATAGTGCTGCTATGCGTCGTGCTCAACTGGAAGGCAATCAGCATCAACAACACAACCCTTGAGTTGGCAGTGCAGCCTTTTACCACTAAGCCTTCAGAGCTACTCACTGGTTAAGTTGTTATTGTTATGTGCCGTCAAGTCAACCATGACTCATAGTGACCATACGCACAATAGCTCTGAACCCTGCCCGATCCTGAGCCAATCTCATAGTTTCCACCAAAGCAATCCCCATTGTCCCAGTTACTATGTCAGTCTATCTAATCCAGGGTCTTCCCCTACTATGCCTCCACCTTTCCAAGCATGATATACATCTCCAAGGACTGGTTCCTCCTGGTCACATGCACAAAGTATGTCAGATGGAGCAAGTTGGTTTCACTCTCTTCAGAACAGACCTGTCTGTTTTCTTGCAAGTCCATGGCACATTCAATATTCTTTTGCACCACCATAACTCAAAGGCATTGATTATTCTTCTGTCATCACCCAGCTCTTTGATGCTTAGCAAGTAATTGCGAAAACCTTGACCTAGATCAGGCATACCTTAGTCTCTAGACTGACATCGGTTGCTCTTCAGCACTCTGGAAAGGTCCCTACAGGCAGATTTTCCCAATACAAGTCGTCTTTTTTTTTTTTTTTAATTTTTGTGTGAGTGTACTGTCAAATCAGATCTGACTGGTACAGGAGGAGATTGTCCCTCCTTCCCCGGCAGAGCATCTGGTGGATTTGAACCATGCGCCTTTGGGATTGTAGTTGCAGTTCCTTGCCACTAGGCCACCAGAGCTCCCCACAAATCGTCTTTTGATTTCCTGACTGCTGGTGCCAAGAGTGTTGATTGTGGAACTGAGGAAGCTGAAGTTAACAATCTCAGTCTCTTCACTATCTATTATTGCCAATTGGCCCAGTGGTGAGAATCTTTTGTTTTCTTGATGGTGAGCTTCAATCCATATTGAAAGCTGCAGTCCTTGACTTTCGGCAAGAAACGCCTCAGGTCCTTCTTAATTTCCATAAGCAAGGTTGTGTCATCTGTATAACACAGGTTGATAAGTCTTCCTTTAATTTTGATGTCACATTCCTCCTCATAAAGCGCAGCCTCCCGAATGATCTGATCTGCATATAAACTGAAAAGGTATGGAGACAGGACAGATCCCTGATGCAATCCTTCCTGATTTTGAACCACACTGTGTTTCCTTGCTCTGTTCTGAGGACTGCTTCCTGGTCTGAGTATAGGTTTCACATGAGCACGACCAAGTGTTCTGAGATTCACATTCTTCTCAGAGTCAGCCAGTTTGTTTTGACCCACACAGTCAAATGCGTTTGCATAGTCAATGAAAGACAGACATTATTCTGGTACTCTCTGCTTTCGGTCAAGATATACCTATTTAGTGATATTGTTTGTTAATTTCCACACTCTGTTCAATCAGTGTTTTTTGGAATGGGAATAAATATGGATCTCTTCTAGTCAGATGTCCTCCAGATTTCTTGGTACAACCTGGTGAGCATGTCCAGGGCTGCACCTGATTGTTGAAACTTCCGTCAATTCCTGGGGCCTAGTTTCTTGTCAATTCCTTCAGAGCAGCTTGAACTTCCTCCTTCATCACCACTGCCTCACATGTTATTTCATGAAATTCTTCAGTGTCAGCCAATTCTTTTTGGTACAGTGACTCTGCGTACTCCTTCCATCTTCTTTTGATGCTTCCTGAATCATTCAATATTCTGCCCATGTTGTTGTTGTTGTTGTTGGTATGTGTCGTCAAGTCATTTGCGATCCATAGCGACCCTATGTACAACAGCCCTAAACCGTGCTCTATCCTGTGCCAATCTCATTGCCTCTGACACACCCATCCCCAGTCACTGAATCAATCCACCTCATAGAGGGTCTTCCCCTCCTGCGCTGTCCCTCTACTCTACCCAGCATGATGTCCCTCTCCAAAGACCTGGCTCTCCTTGCAACATGTCCAAAGTATGTCAGACATAGCCCCAGAATCTTTGCCTCCAAGGAGTAGCCTGGTTCAACCCTCTCTAGGATGAATCTGTTTGTTTTCTTGGCAGTACATGGTACATTCAATACTCTTCTCCAGCACCACAGCTCAAAGGTGTCAATTCTCCTTCTGTCCTCCCATAGCATCTTTTAAACATCACAACTTGAGGCTTGAATTTGTTCTTTAGTTCTTTCAGCTTAAAAAAAAATGCTGAGCGAGTTCATCCCTTTCGATTTTTTAACTCCAGCTTTTTGTACATTTCGTTGTAATACTTTGCTTTGTTTTCCCAAGCTGTTTATCTATCAGTGCTGAATGTTCTCAGAACAGGTTTTTTTTCCAACCAGTGTCTAAAATCACTGTGAGAGCATAATTTAACAGCAAAAGTAAATTGGAAGTTCAAATAATTTGTGGCTAGCCTAGGTAGGTAATATGGATCAAATTTAATGATTTCTTAGCTGGATAAAAAAGGAAACACTAACCAACTTAACAAGAGACATTTATAGCTGACCCTCCACAACATGTTTTTCAAGTACATGGGACGCATTTGCTATATTCAACCATATGCTCGGACCCAAAATAAATCTTTAAACAACAGGAACTGTGCAGTTTAGTTTCACAGATGAGAATGAAATGAAATTTGAAGTAAAGAAGAAAATAAATATTGGGAGGCTGGGCTCTGTGAGAAGGAGTGTGGCATCAGTATTGGAGGTAAATTCATCAACAACCTACGTTATGCAGATGACACAACCTTGCTTGCTGAAACTGAAGAAGACCTGAAGCGCTTGCTGCAGAAGGTCAAGGACTGTAGTCTTCAATATGGACTGAAGCTCAACATCAAGAAGACAAAGTTTCTCACCACTCGGCTAATTGGCAGCACCATAACAGATGGAGAAGAGATTGAGGTTGTTAACAATTACAGCTTGCTTGGCTCCACAATCAACACTTTTGGCACCAGCAGCCAAGAAATCAAAAGATGAACTGCACTGGGAAAATCTGCATTCAGTGACCTCTCCAGAGTACTGAGAAGCAATTATATCAGTCTAGAGACTAAGGTGTGTCTGATCCAGGTCATGATCTTTTAAATTACTTGCTATGCATCAGAGAGCTGGGCAATGACTTGTGGTGCTGGAGAAGAGTCTTGAACATACCATGGACTGCCAAGAAAACAAATAGGTCTTTCTTGAAGAAGATGAAACCAGGTTTCTCCTCGGAGGCTAGGATTTTGAAGCTCCATCTCACATACTTTGGGCACGTGTCCAGGAGGGACTCATCCTCAGAGAAGGACATCATGCTTGGGAGGGTGGAGGGGACAGTGCAAGGGAGGAAGATTCTGGATGAGATGACTGACTCAGTGACTGGGGCAATGGGGGTAGGTGTGTCAGAGTCAGTGAGACTGGCTCAGGACAGGGCAGGCTTCAGAGCTGTTATACATAGTGTAGCTGAGTCATAGGCAACTCGACAGCACATAGCAACAACAACTATTTTTAAATTAAATAATACTGATAGACCAATGAAGAAATTACAAAAGCAATTAGAAACTATTTTGTAGTAACATCATTAAGTGCCCTTGAGTCAACTGTCCCTGACAGTGATCCATGTACAGTAGATGGAAAAACCTTGCCCAATCCTGTGCCATCGCACAGTCTCTGTTGCATTAAGGCCACTGTTGCAGCCAGTGTATCAATACATCTCATTGAGGATTTCCCTCTCCTATGACAATCCTCCACCTAACGATCATGAAATCCCTTTCTAAGGACTGGCCCCTCCTGACAACATGCTCAAAATAGTAACTAATAATGGAAAGAAAATATGTCAATGTTCAGGAGAGAATGAAGGCAACACTGAGAACCACCCGTGTGCCACTAGATGAAGGTGGAGGGTCGTCCTTCCCCATCTACGTGGCAATGCATCCCCATTCTCGAAATATTAGGGAAGAACCACCATCTCCTGAATCCACTCACAGAAAAAGCACCGCAAAGTTTTCTCCCTATGCCTCCTACCATGTCCTTCACGTGACTTGTAATGTTCATCCTGCAGCTGTGTTTTGCTACTGTTGGTATATTTCTATATCCCAACTATCATCTTACTGTCCTGCGATCTAACAAAAACTGGTTTTTCTTTTCCCTCCATTCTTCTTTTGCCTAAGGAACAAAATCTGACATAAAATCTGATTAAAATGTCAAGTACTCACATATTCTATCGCCTTCAGACGCTCCTAGGAAAGCTCTCTCTCTTTTTTTTTTTTTTGAAAGCTCTCTTATAGTAACAAAAATCATTGAATTCTGCACACCCACACTCTACTGATGCTTAAGAAACACCCAAATAAAGGTCGTGTTTGCATGTCCACCAGACCTCAAACAGTGAATGGGATTTATGTGATCTTTTCATGATGACTCTCTTTTAGTCAGCCAGGCAGCTTGCCTCTAACTTTCCTGGCATAAACTGGTGAGCACATCCAAGGTTGCATCTGTTCGTTGAAACATGTCAATTGGTATTCCATCAATTCCTGGGCTCTTGTTTGTCAATGCCTTCAGTCCAGCTTGAACTTCATCTTTCATCGCCTTTGCTTTTTGTTCACATAGACTTCTGAAATATTTCAGTGTCAACCAATTATTTTTGGTACAGTGATTCCGTGTATTCTTCTATCTTCTTTTGATGCCACCTGGATCATTCAAGATTTTTCACTATTGCAACTTGAATTTGTTTTTCAGTTCTTTCAGGTTGAGAAATGCCAAACAAGGTCTTCCCTTTCTAATATCTGACTCTAGCTCTTTGCACATTTAACTACAAATATTTTGCTTTATCTTCTCAAGCTGCTCTTTGAAACTTTCTGTTCAGCTCTTTTACTTCAGCATCTCTTCCTTTTGTTTTGGCTTCCTGATGCTCTACTGCAATTATCCTAGTCTCTTCTGACACCCATCTTGGTTTTTTATTTCTCCTCCTTCTTTGTACTGACCTTTTTCTCTCTTCTTAGATGATATCTTCGATGTTCTTCCACAGTTCCTCTGGTCTTTGATCAATTGTGTTCAATGCTTCAAACCTGTTTTTAAAATGTTCCTTAATTTAACTAGGATAGAATCAAGGTCATATTTTAGTTCCTGGAGACCAGTTTTAATTTTATTTATCTTCAGTTTGAGTGTGCACATGAGTACCTGATAGTCTGTTCTACAATTGGCTCCTAGTACAGATTACACAACTCTACTTGCTGAAAGTGAAGAGAATATGAAACTCTTGCTGCAGATCAAGGACTACATCCTTCGGTAAGGATTTCATCTCAGCATCAAGAAAACAAAGATTCTCACCACAGGACCAACGGTCAACATTATGATAGATGGAGAAAGGACTGAAGTTGTCTGTCATTTCATCTTGCTTGGATCACAGCAATCAACACCCTTGGTACCAGCAGCCAGGAAATGAGATATATTGCACCGGGAAAGTCTGTTGTCAGGGACCTCTCCAAAATGCTGAAAAGTGATGATGTCCGTTTGAAGACTAAGGTGTGCCTGATTCAGGTCATGGTCTTCTCAATCACTTGCTACACATCAGAGAACTGAACAATGAGTAAGGATGACAGAAGAATCAATGCCTTTGAGTTGTGGTTCTGGAAAAGAATATTGAACATCCCATGGACTGCCAAAAGAAGAGGCAGATACATCTTGTAAAAAGTTCAGCCAGAGTGCTCCTTGGAGGCAAATATAGTGAAGCTTCACCTTTCATACTTTGGATATGTAGCTAGATGAGGCTATTCCTGGGAAAGGGACATCATGCTTAGAAGCATGGAGGATCAGCAAAAAAGAGGAAGACGCTCAATGTGACTTCAGCAATGGGCTCTAATGTGTCAAAGATGATGAGAGCAGCACAGGACATGGCAGGGTTCAGGTCAGCTATTAATAGGGTCGCTAAGAGTCATACTTGACTCAATGGCATCCAACAACAACTTCATGATTATTTATGAATGGGCCAATAAAATCCAGGGTTGGTCACTCCAACCACTGCAGTTTCAGTGCTGAAACTGCCTCAATGACTGAGGTCTATCCAGATCCTCATCCTTCACCTGTCCATCATAAAACCACCTCTCAAATTCACATATTAGAGGACACTAATCTAACCCTATGAACCCCAGCTCTGTTTACACACACGGGGTCTCCATGAGTCAAAACATACTTGACACTAATGGGTGTGGTTTATCTAGAAGAGGATATACAAGTGGAAAATACATGGGTATTTCAGAGTACACTTTAGGAGGGATAAAATCTGGATAATAATACACTTGTTAATTTGAATTTTTCTTCCAAACACCAAAAAAAATGATGGGCAAGTAAAGCTTAAAGATAATATATACTGTTTCCATGGGCAATGATTGTGAATTCAAGTAAAACTAAACTCTTGACAACTTCAACACTTTCTCCATTTAGTACGATATCATTTCTGGTACAGTTTTGAGGATTTTATTGTCTTAATGTTGACATATAAGTCATACTGAAGGTTGTAATCTTTGATCTATCAATAAGTGCTTCAAGTATTTCTTCTTCTTTTTCAGCAAGCAAGGTTGTGTTATCTACACATCACAAGTGATTGATGATGCTACATTCTTCTTCAAATAGTCTAATTTATCAGATTACTTCTTCAGCATACACACTGAATAAGTATGGGCAAATCATACAAACCTGACACACACCTTTCTTGCTTTTAAACTGTTCTCTAGCTCTGTTTGAATGAGTGCTTTTTGGTTTACATACAAGTTACTCATAAGCACAATTAAGTGTTCTAAAATTTCCATTCTTATCAATGTTATTAATAATCTATTATGATCCATACAGCTGAATATTTTTGCACTGTCGATAAAACACAGGCAAACATCTTTCAGTCAAGATTCATCTGATATCAGCAACGATATCACTCATTCCACATGCTCTTATGAATCAGATCTGAATTTCTGACCATTCTCTGCCAACATGCTGTTCCAGTCATTCAGTAAGATTTTACTTGTACGTGATATGAACAACATGGTTTGGTAAGTTCCATACTGTAATGGGTCATCTTTCTTTGGAATATGCAGGAATATAGGTCTCTTCCAGTTGGTTGGCCAGATGGTTGTCTTCCAAACTTCTTAATAAAGGTAAATAAAAACCAAACCTCCAATGTGGCATTTGTTTGCTAAAACATCTCATTTGATATTCTACCAATTCCTGGGGCCCACAAGAACCAAAATACAACCTTAACTACACCCTAACTGAATTTAGAGACCATCTCAAGAATGCAGACTATTTCTAATTTATATACCAATCACAAAAGCCAAAGATGGAAAAAAAACTGAAGATTTTGACTCTTTTACATTCTTTTACAGCCATGCGGTCAAGATGTGCTAATAATCACTGGTGAATGATACAGTAGCTTTTAAAAGAAAACAAAACTCCAAAATTATTGTCATTAGTTTTCACAATGTGTTCCATGAATGTGTATGTCTGGTGGTCTATCTATGTGCACATGGAATGGGTCTCTCACTACATTGCTTTCATGAGAATGGCGTCATCTGTCTAATCTTGCAATTATAATTCAACAGTCTGGAGGTAAAATGACTTATTCTGCTTTGGGAAAAAAAATCCACAAACAAAAACTTTAGCTCTTTATATTGTCATTTTTAAAAAGTATATGTTTGAAAACCAAAATAGAGATTCTCCTAAGAAAAAAGCATTTTCAGGTTTACGAAGTAAGACTTACACTAGAGCAAGATTCATATCTGAGGCTCATAGAGGCCAGACCAATGAGAACTCAGAGTCATGCCTCAGCATGTGTTCCCCTCTAAGACCTTCCCTCCTTCAGGTGGAACTGTTTCCCAGGACCAAGGCAAGTAAGAGCTCAGAATCATAGTCCAGACCAGGTCCCTGTCCCTATCACAGCCTTCCCTCCCTCTGGAGGACCCACTCCCCAGTGCCAGGGCAGATGGGAGCTCAGAGTCATGACATGTCTTCACCCCTCCACTGCCTGCAAATAGATCATAGCAGATAGGGACTCAGAGACATGACTTAGTAAACAACCTTCCCTCCTTTTAGTGGACCCACCACCCAGAAACAGTAAGAACAACAACACCAGGTTCTGTCTTTGCTCTGTCTTATCATAGATTTCTCATATGACCAAGAGTTCTAGACTGCACTAAAAGTGTATTATTTTCTACCAACTTTGCTTCTCCATGCAAAAGATCTGGCCCATTATAATCCCCTTCTTTCTTCACACTTCTAACTTCACATGTGTTGACTATTAAAGTGCACTGCCTCTAAATGTATTGGTACTTCTCAAAAGGAAGGTTCTCTGTAGGTCAGCTGTGGTCCTCTATAACTCTCTGATAGTCCTCCAAAATAAAATACATTTGCAAATGAGTATACACACACACATTTTAGTTATTACTTTATTCCCAGAGGTGATTTTTCATTTTTTTCCTCACTTGAGGGAGTCTATACAAGGTGAAATGTGAAGAACAGGTTTTTCTTTGCTGGTAAACTTCACCGAAAATTTCCTTTTCTCCCTCTTTTATAGGAAAAGCTGACTAGACCCACTAATCATCCAGTTAACATTCACATCAAAGAAACAGTTTAAAGTAATGAGCAATAAAAACGTAAATGAATATTTCATTTCTAAGTGAGTTTCCCACTGGAGTATTCTGAATTAATAATTTCCAGAGTCAAATGCTAGCCTGCATTTCCCAGTCTTGTACAACGCGAAACTACAAGTAGGAAAACAATTGGAATGCGTCATAAATGACTATATGTAGTCTAAAACTATACCAATGGGCTTAATGTTCATTTTAGAGGCTTTAGCGTCGTTTTATGTTTAGCATATAAACCCTAGTTCTATAATCCAAGAGCAATGGATACTCATTTTAAACTTTTTTTATAGATTCCCGTTCATCTCTCTCTTATTGCCACCAAGTAGGAACTGACTCACAGCTGACCCTCCAGTGGGTTTTCAGAGGCTATAAATTTCACAAGCTTGTCCATGTTTCACAGGAGGAACTGTTGTGTATTCAAACTGACAGAGATGTGGCCTTTGGGCAACCGGTGCAGCTTCCTATGTACTATGCCCCCAGAATTGCATCACTTGCATGCTGTTATTGTCAGATGTCATCGAGTATGACTCATAGTGATCCTATGAACAACAGATCTGAACCCTGTCCTATCCTGTGCCACCCTCATCATCTCTGACACCTTTGAACCCACTGCTACTATCACTGTATCAATCTGTCTCACCTCCAGAAACATGATGACCCTCTCTAAGGAATAACCTCTCCTAGCAACATGCCCAAAGTATGTGAGGAGAACCTTTGTCATCTTTGCCTCCAAGAAACACCCTGGCCACACTTTTTATGAGACATAGTTGCTTTTTCTTTTGGCAGTCTATGAGATGTTTAATACTCTTCTTCAATACTAGAGTCCAAAGACATCAACTCTTCTGAAATCCTTATTAACTGTCTAGTTCTCAGATGCATAGCAATGATTGAAAAGACTATGGCCTGAATGGGGCAGGCACACCTTAGTCTTCAAACTGACATCATTGTTCCTCAGTAATTTGGAGAAGTCCTTGACTGTCCAGTTTATTTATCTCCTGACTGCTGCTGGTACTAAACTTTTTTTTTTTCCTTTCTCCCTTTCCCTCCTCTCTCTCCTCTCTATCCCTCTCCTCTCTTCTCCCCCCCCTCTCTCTCTCCCCCTCCCTCCCTCCCTCCCTCCTTCCAATCCTAATCCATAAGACTAGAGATACCTCTTGAGCTCTCTCTGTCACTCTCCTCTCTTCTCCCCCCACTCTCTCTCTCCCCCTCCCTCCCTCCCTCCCTCCTTCCAATCCTAATCCATAAGACTAGAGATACCTCTTGAGCTCACTTCATAAGCTCAGTGGAAGTCAGTGACCAGTCTGCACCTCTAATTGTTTATGTGAGTGAGACTGGAATCTGCCCTGATTCCATATGGAGATTCTCTGGAAACCCTTCGAAATTGGATTCTGTCTGTCCTATATGTAACACGTCCCTCTCTCCTGGTCTAAAGGAGCCTGGAACATGTTGGGTCACCGTAATTCTTTTCACTCCTCCACGGGCTTCAATACAGGTCTTTGGAGAGGGACATCATGCTGGGCAAAGTGGAGGGACAGCGCAGGAGGGGAAGACCCTCTATGAGGTGGATTGATTCAGTGACTGGGGTAACGGGATGGGTGAGTCAGAGGCAATGAGACTGGCACAGGATAGAGCAAGGTTTAGGGCTGCTGTACATAGGGTCACTATGAGTCGCAAATGACTCGACGGCACATAACAACAAAAAACAACAACAACAGGCTTAAGAATTTTTTAAAAAATCGTAAAAAAAAAATCCCAAAACAAAAAATAGCCCCAACCAGC
>NW_006399865.1:1260952-1276474 GCF_000299155.1 Elephantulus edwardii
CCTTCTCCCTTCCTGTCCTCCTTCCCCCCCCTTCCTCCTCCTCCTCCCCCCCACCCTGCTCCCTCTCCTATTTATAAAGACAGCCTATCCATCCTTTGCACAGTTTGGTGAATGGAGGGAGGGGGTATAGAAAATGGGAAGGATCCAGCAGGGACCTGAAAAGACGGGGTAGTTATGGGCAAGGCACAATGGTGATGGATTTTATAAAACATAGATCATTCATGAGAATGAATGCATGAAACACAATATGAATCAAGAATAGTGTGAAACACAATGTATATGAACTTTATGAGCGAACCAATATAAAAGGGAAAAAAGTATAATGACAACCTAAAAATATTAATGATTTGCATATCATTTTCCATCTCAGGAAACCTGAGTTTAATATTGTCATGGTTTGTCTTGTGTCCCCCTCAAAAAATGTGTCAACTTGGCTAGGCCATGATTCACAGTACTGTGTGGTTGTTCTTAATTTTGTGATCTGGTGTAATAATTTTCTATGTTGCCTGGGGATAATACGACAAGGGAGGATTCAATCATCTATTACGTTTATAAAGCAGGATCACAGTGGGATGCAAGACCCTTACTCAGGTGACAGCCTTGACCCAATGCAAAGGGAGTTCTCCTGGAATGTGGCCCACATTCTCTTTTATTGTATAAGAGATAAAAGGGGAGAACATTGAGCAGAAAAGGAAAGATCTGACTTCCATCAAGAAAGAACAGCTGTGAATGGTCCTACACTGAGAACCTCCTAGACTCAGAGAAAGACTGATGCCAAGGTCTTTGGAGATTTCCAAGGGACACTGAGCCTACGGATGGTAAACAGAGACAAGAACTTTCCTCGGGAGCTGAGAGAGAGAAAGCCTAGAGTAGGCATTCTGAATTTGTACATCCAGCTTTTTGAAAGGATCCCTACAAAATAACTTCCTCCTTGTTAAAGTCAACCACTTCTGGTATTTCTATTTGAGAAGTACTAGATAGCTAAGTTGGAAGCAGGAGTGGCATCCACTTCCGTAATAGCCTGCCTCTGGAAACCCTATGAACCTGGAGAAAGGACAAAAGTCAAGCAAGTGTCAAGGACTTTCATTCATAGGGTCGCTATGAGTTGTCAAGGACTTGATGGCATTTAACAACAACAACACAACAGATAGCTAAGACAATGACACATTCTTATTCATTTGTCAGCTGGGGAGGAAGTGGTCTTGTGACATAACAATGAAACCAAATCTACATTTATAAGCTGACTTATAAATGTGTTTGCAATGAGAAAATGGAGCCAATCTTTCTTAACCTAGATGATCACTTTATCACCTTGAACTTTAATCTTCAACTTGCACTTCAGTCTTTTGTAAGCAGAGTCACAGGGAACATCTACCCCCAATTCCTCTGGAGTATGGAATGTATTTTGTGAGCCTGAACATATGGATTACCCATCCATCAGTATTAAAGCAGTCCCTCACTTGGACATCTGATCAATAGCACAGAGCTATTGCTCACTTGGCCTGTTACAACTCTTCTCAAACTGCTTCCAAATTGAACAAAGAAAAGGGGGGGGGGATCTAAATATCTATCTAACTCCCAAAAGACAGTTTTTAGGCCATAGTTATGTGAAAATATAAAAACATCCTGAACACCTTCTCTTAAATGTTGTGGAAAGGGATAACAGTTACACACCTCATTAATCTATGCAAAATGCCTCTCAAAAATGGATAATGCATAATGGAAAAAGGAGTTAACAACTGCTTGATTTTCGGACACAGACCTACAGGCTTTCCATCACACACTGTTTTAGTCAGGAAGTTATGTGGAAACACGTCACCACGGGTGATCTTGGTAGTATTTGAAATGCCAGTAGCACAGCTTCCATGATCACAGCAACATTCAAGTGATTACAGCAGGACAAACTAACAGACGGATGATGCATAGTCAACGTGCTTCCCACCAAAAGCAAATTGTTGTGAGAAGGGAAATATGCAACTTATTAATTGGATATTTATTGTCTCTCAACACCAAGTACTCCTGGATATGCTACAATTGTTTATTTCCAGCAATATGGGATGTTTTCAGAAGCACATGCCTCATTCATCAAAAGAAAACCTGAGGTCTTCTGCTAGCTTAGGAGTCACGATGGCAAGGTGAAGGCTGTCTTAACTGCAACAGAGATGGTAAGGCTCTTGAATGAAGTTCACAGTCTAGAGCTCTGGGGACAGCTCAGCAAACAGCTATAAACATACAATCTACTGCCATTTGGATTCAGCAGCTGTCACACTAGAGACGGTGTGAGAGCACAGGAGTCAAGGGCAAGGTTGAGAAAGATAACCAGTAACAGTGTAACGGCTGACCTGAGTCCATTAGGGTACTTCATGCATCCACCACAGTCTGTAGGATCTTAAATCATCTCAAATGGCTAGGAAATGAATCCTAGTCAAAGAGCATTATTTGAGGAATCCACACTATCTGAATAATTGCGGCTTTCAGCTGCGATACCAGCAGGAGATGAGTAAATAGGTCAGATATTCTAGGAGATAGATGTGTATTCCCTCATGGCTGCCGTGCAACTTTGGTAAAAGCAGGCTATTGCATTTTTCTCATTGTTTTTAAACTTTTCTGCCAAGGTTTTATGTCTGAGATTTAAGTGTTGGCTGATGGTAACCTCCAATGACCAATTACTTTCCATTGCAAAAGGAAAATGCATTTCAGAGATTTTGTTTTCTACATTATGATTTAACATTATAGAGAACAGGTGTGTGGTGGGAAGTGGACTCTTTAAAATAGCTTTACGATGATGGCAGACTTTTTTTCTTTTACATACTCATAGAAAATTGTGAAAATAAGTTGTGAATGGATTAAACCACCTCCCTCCACTTACTTAGCACTAGGAACCTAGGCACTGAAGTCACAGGGTGTGTGCCAAAAGACTTAATTTTGTTTTGGCTTGGCTTTTGACTAGAGAAGTTATGAAGTGATTGGGAGACATGTGGTCATATGCTAGGCTTCCTTTATCGTCAGCTGAAGAAATAAAACCCAAACAAATGTCTATCCAAGCATGAGGTCATAGAAGAGTGAGTGAGTATTGGTTGGCTAATGGCCACCCAGTTAAATCATTCCTGCTTGAAAACCATGGTATTTCAAGTCATCGTTTGTGGTAAAAGAGAATATGCAGTGTAGCTGCATAAGTCTATGCTGCTTCAAGAAAAACAAGGAGTCTATAAAGGGAGTAAGCAATGATGATAAGGAATTGCACTGCCCACCCAAAGGCATGAGGTTCAAATGTGACAGCTGCTCCACAGGAGAAAGATGGGCAATCACCTCTCATGCCTCTGAAAACTGCTGATTGATCAGTCATGGGTCAGTTCTGACTCAATGGTACATAACAACATAAATATAAAGGGAGTTCTGGTGACCTACAGTTAAGGAGATAACTATTTTCTTAGTTTCCCTCTCAACCTCCATGGCAGTCCTGTTTTATAACAATGGTGTTATGCAGTATTTGTCCTTTTGTAACTGAGATATTTCACTAAGCATTATGTCCTCCAGGGTCACCCATGTCATGCATTTTTTTTTATTTTATACTAGTTTATTCTCAGAATAAACTAGTAGAAAATTAAAAAAAAAACATATAGAAAATACAGGGGGAAAATACAGAACACTTGATCGTGCTAATGAGAAACCTATACTTGGACCAAGAGGCAGTCATCAGAACAGAGCAAGGAAACACTGCATGGTCCAAAACTGAGAAGGGTATATGCCAAGGTTGTGTCCTAGCTCCATACCTTTTCAATCTATATGCAGAAAAAAACTATCTGGGATGCTGGGCTGTATGAGGAGGAATGTGGCATCAGGATTAGAAGCAAATTCATCAACAATCTGCACTATACAGATGACACAACCCTGCTTGCTGAAACTGAAGAGGACCTGAAGTGCTTGCTGCAGGTCAAGGACTCCAGCCTTCAAAATGGATTGAGGCTCAATATCAAGAAAACAGATTCTCACCACTGGGCCAATTGGCAGAATCAGGACAGATGGTGAAGAGATTGAGATTGTTAACAGTTTTAATTTGCTTGGCTCTACAATCAACACTCTTGGCACCACCAATCAGGAAATTAAAAGACGTATTGCAATAGGAAAGTCTGTTATCTCCAAAGTACTGTAGAGCAATGATGTGACTCTGGAGACTAAGGTGCACCTGATACAGGCCATGGTCTTTGTAATCACTTGTTACGTATGACAAAGCTAGACAACAACTAAGAATGATAGAAAGAGAATTGATGCCTTTGAGCTGTGGTGCTGAAGAAGAGTGTTGAATATACCATGAATTGCTAAGAAAACAAACAGGTTCATCCTAGAGAGGGTTAAACCAGGCTTCTCCTTGGAGGTAAGGATTCTGAAGCTTCTTCTGACATACTTTGGACATGTTGCCAGGAGGAACCCATCCTTGGAGAGGGACGTCATGCTTAGGAGGGTGGAGGGACAGTGCAGAAGAGGAAGATCCTCAATGAGATGGATTGATTCAGTGACAAGGGTAATAGGAGTAAGTGTGTCACAGATGGTAACAGGGATGGCACAGGATAGAGCAGGGTGTAGGGCTGTTGTACAAAGGGTCGCTATGAGTTGCAGGCAACTCAATGGCACATAACAACAACAACAAGTTTATTTATAAAATTCAAATATATTGTTTTCAAGAACAAATTCTTTTAATTTCCCTCATCCCTCCCACCCAACAAATTCTTCAACCCCATGATTAATCTCCCCTCCCCATGCACATCTTCATCCCTCTGCTTCTAATTCCTCCCACCCCTCTTGAATCCTTATACTCATTCTACAATAATGGTTTCATACAATATTTATCCTTGTGGGATTGAGTAAGTTCACTCAGCATAATGCTCTCCAGTCCCTCCCAAGTTAGATAATAATTTACAAAGTCATTGCTTCTATTTGCTGCATAGTATTCCATTGTGTGAATGCACCATAATTATTTAATTCATTCGTTTGTGGGTGGACATATGGGCTGTTTCCATGTTCTTGCGATGGTGAATAACGCTGCTATGAACACTGGTGTACAAATCTCCATTTGTGTCCCAGTTCTCATTTTCTTAGGGTTTATTCCAAGCAATATAATAGCTAGGTCATATGGAATTTCCATATTCAGCTTTTTGAGGAAGCGTCAAACTGCCTTCCAGAATGGTTGTACCATTTTACAATCCCACAAAATGGGCAAAGGACACGGAAAGAATTTTCACAGAGGAAGATATTCGAATGGCAAAAAGACACATGAAGAAATGTTCCAAACCAGTGGCAAGAAGAGAGATGCAAATCAAAACCACAATGAGATATAAGCTCATTCCATTGTAGCAGTCACCATATCAGTCCACCTGGTTGAGGGTCTTCCTCTCCTTCGCTGACTCTCTACTCTTCCCAGCATCATGTCCCTCTCCAAGGAAGAGACACTCTTTGCAACATGTCCAAAGTATGGGAGGCAAAGCTTCATCACTGTTTCCTCCAAAGAACACTCCGGCTGCACCCTCTCCAAGACATATCTGTTCATTCTCTTGGCCGTCCATGGGATGTTCAGTGCTCTTCTCCAACACCACAGCTCAAAGTCCTCAATTCTTTTTCTGTCATCCCTACTCATTGTCCAGGTCTCGGATACATAGCAAATAATCAGAAAGACCATGGCCTGACTCAGACACACCTTAGTCTTCAAACTGACATTACTATTCCTCAATAATTTGGAAAGGTCTCTAACTGCAGATTTTCCTAGTGCAATGCATCTCCTTATTTCCTGACTGCTGGCACCAAAGGTATTAATTGTGCACCCAAGCAAGATGAAGCTGTTGACAATTTCAATCTCTTCTCCATCTATCATGATGCTGCCAATTGGTCCAGTGGTAAGAATCTTTGTTTTCCTGACACTGAGATGCAATCCATACTGAAGACTGCATTCCTTGATCTTCTGCAACAAATGATTCAAGCCCTCCTCACTTTCAGCAAGCAAGGTTGTGTCATCTGCATAACACTGGTTATTGAAGAGTCTCCCTCGAAACCTGATGCCATGCTCCTCCTTACAGAGTCCAGCTTCTCAGATAATTTGCTCAGCATATGTTATTGCGATGATGAACAACTGTGCCACAGGCGTGCCAACCACCATAATGGTTACCCATGGTGGACAGTGTTTGGTGGAGGTCCCAGATTGAGTCAGATTAGGAGGCAGGAGTGGCATCCACTTCCTAAACCACATTACCTCTGGAAAGTGTATGAACCTGGAGAAACGACAAAAGACTTCAGGCCTTTTGTTCATAAGGTCGCTGAGTCATGCTCAACCCGGCGGCAATCAACAACAACATGCAGACTGAACAGGTATGAGTTAGAATACAACCCTGACACACTCCCTTCCCAATTCCAAACCATGCAGTTCTCCCCTGCTCTGTTCGCACAACAGCTTCCTGGTCCGGGTCTAGCTTCCACATGAGCACAGTCAAGTTCTCTGGGATTCCCATTCTCCTCAATGTCAGCCACAACTTGTTATGATCCACACGGTCAAATGCCTCTGCATAGTCAATAAAGCACAGACAGACATTCTTCTGGTATTCCTTACTTTCAGCCAGGATCCATCTGACATCAGCAATGATATCCCTGGTGCCACAGCCTCCTCTAACACAGCCTCTTCTAAATCCTGCTTGAACTTCTGTCAGTTCCCTATCTATGTACTATTCCAACCATTTTTTAATGATCTTCAGCAGTATTTTGCTTGTAGGTGGTACCAATGATATTGTTCAATAATTTCTACCCTCAGTTGGATCACCTTTCTTGGGACTGGAAACAAATACAGACCTCTTCCAATCCACTGGCCAGCCAGCCATCCTCCACATTTTCTGCATTGTAGAGTCCGTGAAATAGGAAATCTCTATGAGATGAAATGACAAACAGCCTTAACAGTGGGTTAAAATATTCCAAGGATTATGATGACAGTGCAGGGCCACATAACATTTGTCTCTGTACCCGTGGGCTCACCAGGTGCCAGAGCTCACGCAACAACATCAATAAATGCTGAGTTAAATGTTTTTGCTTGGGCACTTGTCCTCAATACTGAGCACCTGTAAATTCCTGGCACTAAAACAGACAACAGGAAAGAGAGACTACACAAGAATTTAGATCTCTTGTTTCATAAAGTAAAAAATAAATTTGACACAAGTGGTTAAACTAAAAATTTGGGGGGCTACCCAGCCCTTTTGATAATTATGATGAAATGTCTTGAAACCACTGAATATTGGAGCTAAGACCACAGAGGCCACAAACTTCAGACTTTACTGCTACGCATCTGAGAACATTAAAACTGGGGAATTCCTCCACCCCAAAAAATGGTTGCAGTCTAGTCACCTTGAAGTAATACATGCTGTCTTCATGTGATTCAAAAAATCATCATCACGTGATGGAAGATTTGCATCTGAAAGCTAACCTCCCATCCATTATCACTGGTCTCAATCTAGATTCTTAGAACCTGCTCTGTCCAGCTTTGGGGCCAGGGCTCTGTTCTTCTGAAACAGAGCATGGAATGAGTACCTAAGAGGCAACTCTACCACTGTCACTGAATTAGAAACTGCAGCAATGGGCTCAAGTGTATCAGAGGTGGTGAGGATGGCACAGGTAGGACAGGATTCAGGTCTGTTGTTCATTGTGTCACTATGAGTTGTACTCGATTCAATGGCACCTAACAACAAGAGGTTTTCCACACCATACCTGTCAGTTTGTGGTACTGGTCAGTTTGTGGCCTGCATGTCACTATGATGCTAGAAGCTATGCCACTCGTATTTCAAATGCTATGCCACTCGTATTTCAAGTATCAACAGGATTCCTCATAGTAAATGATTTTTTTTTACTTTAAAAAAATATTTTTATTGATTTTCACAGGTGTGCCTGATCCAGGCTATAGTCCTTGCAATCACATGCTATGCATCAGAGAGCTGGACCGTGAATAGGGATGATAGAAAGAGAATTGATGCCTTTGAGCTGTGGTGCTGGAGAAGAGTACTGAACATACCATGGACTGCCAGAAGAACAAACAGGTCTGTCCTAGAAAGGGTGAAGCCAGAATGTTTCCCAGAGTCAAGGATTCTGAAGCTCCGTCTGACACACTTTGGGCATGTTGCAAAGAGGGACTGGTCCGTGGAAAGGGACACCATGCCTATAGTAAATGAATTTAAGGGGAGTTTCCAGACTAAAACGGAAGAAAAGCCTGGAGATCTTCCAAACACTAGCCATTGAAGATCCTACAGATCACAACAGAGGATCATCCAACATGGTGCTGGAAGTAAAACTTTATGTATGTTCTCCTGGCTTGTTTTCTATGCTATTAGCATGAATAAAAATTTATTTTCATTGTAATTCTTTAAGGCTCATTGCACTTCTTTAATTAAATCAAGAGCTTTTGTTGCTTGCTATTATTTAGTGGAATGCAATGTATGACTGCCTTTATTTATTTCTTACCCTTACAGCGATCCCAAAGGTAAAAATTAGCATTGCAAATCTCGAGGTGCACAACCTTTATCTTCAGAGAGATTAAGCACTTAGGCCCAACTCATACTGTGAGGACAGAGCTGGAAGTCCAAATCCAGAGTCTTCTAGTTCCAAAGCTAGTCTTCCTGCATCCACTGCTACCTCTGTACCCCATCAGCTCTGCTACAGTCACAAAAGGATAATTCTTCAGTTACTTGGGAAAAAAAAGATTACTCAGATGTTCAAAAGCAGCTCTGCCAATCACGGCATCACAATGGAGAGATAATTAAAGGCTCCCTGCAGGCGCTGCAAATTCCACAAGTAACCAACCATAAATAATTAGAGCCTTCAGAGAAAACTGGGAATTGGGAGCTGACCTGCTGGACAAGTAGAATACCATGTCAGGTGATGGGGTGGCAAGAGAAGACTGGCAGCTGCTGGTCACAGATTGGCAGGAGTATCTTCAAACCCATGGAGGACCGGAGAAGGACCCTCTGCGTACATGTGGGATCGACGAAATTTTTTTCAGGGCAAAGTGGAGAGGCGACTCCAGGATCTGTGCCTCAAGCAGTTTTGATCAATGGTTTTCAAAAGAGGCAGCTGGAGCTATCATGGGGGATTTGGAGGTCCGTTCTATAGGGTCCCTCTCCCCAATGCCAGATACTCCCTCTTTCACCTCTGCTGTTCAGCCCTGATTGTTTAGTTGTGAGAACACTGCACAATCAACCTTTAATCCATTCCCTTTCATTCTCGCCCAAATTCTTCACCAATAAACTCCTTACAAGAATTCCATGCTAAACAGTGTAAATGGTTAATGCGCTTGACTGCTAAACAAAAGAACGGAGGCTTAAGTAGACTCAGAAGTGTCTCCAAAGAAAGACCTGGCAATCTACTTTCAAAAAAAATTAGCCCTGAAAATCCTATGGAGCACAGTTTTCTGGCACACAAAGTAGGAATCCACTTGATAGCAACTGTTTTCTGTTTCTTTGTTTAATATGATAATTTGTGTCGTCCTCAATGTGTGAACACTAAGAAAGCCTACAACACATACCCAGGGCCATACAGCTCTTATTGGGCTGCCATCACAAAGGCATGCGGTTCAAATCCTTCAGCTACTCTGCTGGAGAAAGATAGGTACTCTCCTCCCGTGCAATTAACTGCCTCTGAAAACCCATTAGAGGGTCAGCTATGCGTCATTTGTGACTCTGTGGTACACAACAACAATAGTCATCTCATCTCTCCAGCAAATAATCATAGCTAATAAGGAAATATGCAATACTCTGTTATCCAAGTCCCTCTTCCTGAATATGGTTGGGACTAGGGCTCCCAAGGCCTGTGAGTCAAATCTGGTCCTTCATCTGGTGTTTGTAAATAGAGTTTTATCATCAGCTTCCTCTCTGTTTGCATATTGCACATGGCCACTCTCAGACTACACGAACAGAACTGAGCAGTTGAGTCAAAGACTCTGTTACCCACAAAGCTGAAAATATGTTCCGTCTCACGCCCTCTATTCTATAGTCTCTAGGGGGTTGTGCTGCGTACTCACAGGCCACCTCTCTTGAGCAATTCAAATCCATCACTCGCTATATGGGAGAAAGATGGGCAATCTCCTCCTGCGCAAATTACAACCTCAGAAACCCACTGGAGAGTCAGCTCTGAGTCGATTCTGGCGTGATAGGATTGAGGTTTTTTTGAGAGCCCTTTACTGAAAAGTATGCTGGTCTCTGGTCCTGGATATGGAAAACAAACGGATCTTGATTTCAGAGAAGATGCTAAAATCAATGAAAAGAAGAAAAAGCCACTTCGTGGCAATCTTCTTCCGGAAAGGTGGCAGCCTGGGACACCCTACGAGACAGCGCTACTCTGTTAAGCAGGGTCACGACAAGCGCGGATAGATTGAGAGGCACTCGACAGTAATAACAACAATGATATCTGGGGAACTTGTTCTTGATGAGTATGTTGTGCATTTGTGTGTCTACAAAGACATCCACGAAGTTCATTACCTAAAAGCTCGTGTAGTCAGTCAATGAGCCTTCCGACTCTGAGGGCACTTGTTTACAAAGCACGTACTTTGCCCATTAGTGTGGTTTGACGTACACTGGTGTGGTTTGAGGCAGAGGAACCTGACTGAAAGGAGGACATGTGAAAAAGGGCAGCTTTGCAGGAAACCTCTCATGTAGTAATACTGTTGTTGTTGTTGATTGCCTTCGAGATGAACACGACACATAGCAACCCTATGAACAAAAAGCCTGAAGCCCCTCTACAACTATCAACATTTAATAAAGTTCATAGAGTCTCTGGAGGCAAGTGATTTAGGAAGTGGATGCCACTTCTGCTTCCAACATGTAGTAACAAAAAAACACAACAAATAACCAAAACCCACCGCCATCAAGTCTATTCAGTCTCAAAGGCTGATAGAAGTGTCCGTATTTCTGTTTGTCTCTGACGAAAAGTGCAGAAAAGGAGGGGGAAAGAGCAAAGGTCACGAAGTCTTGGCAGTTCAGGAGAGCCTACAGCCTCCTCTTTCCAGCCCTGAATTCAGTGGTGGTGTGTGGACAGCTTGAAAACATCTCGGGGTAGGGGGGGTGTTCTACACTGTGGAAAGCAGCAACAGTAAGGCATCAATACTATTTCCTCAAAGGTTAAAAACTGTTCAATGTCTACTGCAAGGCACTGAACACGGAAGACAAGTGTGACTACAGCCAAAACCCTCACATTTCATGACCGAGAATTCCTAGGTATCTCTTGAACTCTATACATCAATAAATAGGTGACCCAAGACCACGGTACACAGCACCAGTGACCTAGAGGGATGGAGGGGAAGAGAGAAGGACACACAGATGGACTGAAGAAGCTGCGTTTGCACGGTGGAATGAGGGTGTTTCAAGGAGCCTGGAGACCACTGCTTTAGACCACGAACTCTTTGCGTACCTCAGGTTTTCTTTTTAACACATTGCCGCAAATGACGGCAAATGTGTTTCTAAGCACGGCCGTCAATTTAAAAAGTGTGAGGCAACGTGTGTTAACCAAATTCTGGTATTGCTGTCATTTAAAAACAATGACAATACCAAAGGGCAGCATTGCTAAGCACATGTTAGAGCCCCTGTGTGGCACACGCAGTTCCCACGAGGCAGCCCTGGTCCTCCTGGGTCTGCAGCCCACACTGCCCATCAGCACCCTGGCCTGCCTGTCTCCGTGACTTTCCAGCAATCTGGGCTGCCCAGAAGGAAAGCAGCCTGCTCTATGTTCCTGCTGTCCACTACCACCCCCTGAGCACCTGTCACACCAATACTCCCCATCGTCCTCCCAGCTCCCTTTCCTGCTGACAGCACCTCAACCACCCTGCAGAGCCTTCACACCCTCCTCTGGCCAACAGTGCCACTGTGGGATGGTCTGCACCATTAAACTACTTAGCCTCTTAGGCAGGTAAGAGCTACACTAAATTGCAAGGTCATTCTTGAACTTTCCATGGGTATCCTAATAGTTGAGTAAGAAAAGCCATGTCTGGGAGCACAGCTTGACCTGTGAGGTAAATTGAGTCATATCTCTGTCTCCTTGTAGGCCTGCCCACATCCTCCCAGGGCCCAGGCCCTCTCCACCTGGCTCCTCTTTCCTATAGCCTCATACCTCGGAGCAAGTCTTAGTTCCTCTGTTGTTGATGTACCTTATTCCATGTGGAACCCATTCAACAGTACTGAGGAAAAAAGGCCTGGTGGTACGCTTCCTTCAAGACAATAGCCAAGAGAAGCCAAAGGTCCTGTTTTCCTCTATAAGACGCGGGTCACCATGAGTTAGTGGCACTGAGTGGGATTTTGGTTATCTCCTGACTAGGCTGGATCCCAGGAGGCTCAGGCACTCACAGTTGCCATAGACCTCTTCCCCATTCAATCCCCCTTCCCAGAGGCTTCCCTGAGAGTGCTCACTCCTTCATCCATCTTTTTGGAGACTTTCTTTGCTTGCTTATGAGTAACTCTTAGCAAGTGCCAACTTTTGGAAGAGACATCCAGTTCCTGTACTTTGATCTCATGTCAGGGATTAGGGATAGCATCATAAAAATCCAAATTACAAAAAGATATGGCCAGACTGGAAAGGAGCATCTCTAAATATTGAAACAAACGAGCGAGCGGGAGGTCTTCAAGTACTTTCAAGTCATTTGACCACCCCGTCCTTAGGGAAACATTGTCTGAGGCAGAGAAAAGGAGTAGTTAATGATTTCTTGCTTTAATAGGGGTTGTGTTGATGGCTTTTAAAGGGTAGGAAATGTTCTCAGAGAGAGCTCAAAATAGTTTTCTAAGATTTATTTCTCTCCTTGTGATAAAAATATGTGTGGTCATGTCTGCATTTGTCCCCTCTAACCCCCAAAAAAGGGGGGAAAGCATGGTATTTCCCCTCAAGTTTCAAACTCCCAAGATCCTCTGTACCCAGCTACTTCATCTTCAAAGCAATTAAAGCTAATTTGGGGTCTGGAGTTTCTGGAAAGGAAACACGTGGCCCACAACCAGAGGGGTTCTATGACAGTGCTGCTCTTAGGAAAAGAAACTTTCTTTCCCTCATGTGAAACAGACTTTTACATGAAAATGAACAAACGTTTTTCTAAACTTATCTTTCGGGGCAAAATTCAGTCTGCATGTTACAGTATACTCCATCTTCCAAAGCTGGATCGGGAGGTCTGAATTACTCATCCTGTGCCTACATGAGAGAAGCTGAAGGCTAGTGAATAGGGGAGAACATGGCCTTGTTTCCTGATGCACGTATGTTCAACTCACAGGTTATTTCAGTACTTAATCTCTTATGGAAAAAAATTTTTGGCTACAGAATATGCCTTTTCTGATAATAAGTGTTGTTGGGTGCTGTCAAAAGTCGATTCTGCCTCACAGCAATCCTACATCACAGAGTAGAACTGTCTCATATGCTGAGTGGAATATCTCAGTCACAAAAGGACAAATACTGCATAACACCACTGTTATAAAACAGGATTGACATGGGGGTTGGGAGAAACTACAAAAACAGGGGATAAATAATGAATATCGCATTGGAACACAGGAAGGAAAGAATTGCTTAAAAAGAATATATGAAAAGCCTTATATGATTATGCATATGACAAAAGCCCAGAATAAGAGGTACCTAGCAAAAAGGACAGGGTTCCCCAGGGGGTAACTGTGCAACAATGAACAAATATTAAAAAAGAAGAAAATGAATTGGGGAAGGGTGAAGGGGGGGTAAAATGTACAACAATGAGTGAATGAAAATCTATGGTTTCTGTAAACTTTTGTTAAAATCAAAATTAAAATTTTAAAAATTTGTTAAAAAGATTTGTTCCATAGGCTTTTCTAGGCTGCAATCTTTATTAGGGAGATTGTTAGGCCTTTCTTCCACAGAGCCCTTTGTGTGGTTTCAAACCAATAATGTGTGGATCAGCAGCTGAGCACTTAAACCACTGCACCATCAAGGCGCCAAGTGAGATCACATGAAACACAGACTTCGTTTGGAGCTGAGGAAATGAAGAGGAAACAATTTAATTACTCAAAACTTTGCAAACTATTAACACCCACAAATTAAAAAACATTTTCAATGAAGTAAACTTACAGCAGTCGCTTTGGGTGGACAATCAAGCAGTCCGGCACCTCTCGCCCTCCTACTCGTGTCCCAGCCCTACTCAGGTGTATGCGTGACGCTCCCTGACGTAGACTTGATGTTGAACAACTCATTGCACCCTTCACTGCATCTTGGATTCTTGGATGCATGGGAGAGTTGGACAACTCATAACGAATACCAAATAAAAAGTAATGCTTTGGGAATGTGTTGTTGGTAGAAAATACTGAATATACGCTAAATTGCCAGAAGAACAAGCTAATCTATCTGGTTAAGGTCAGGGAAAACGCTCCTTAAAAGCAATGCTGGGGAGATTTTTTTACTCATGTCCTTTGGACATGCCATCAGGAATGGCCAGTCTCTGGAGAAGGACATCAAGCTTAGTAAAGCAGTTGTAGTTGCATGCTGCCTAATCAGAACCAAATCACAGCTGACCCAAGCAGGCTTTCAGAGGCAGTAAATTGGACGGAAAGAGATTGCCCATCCTTCTCCCACGGAGCAGGTGATGTGGATTTGCACTGTGTGCCTTTGAGATTGCAACACAGCTTCTTAAAAATAGGCAGGTCAGCCAAAAAGACAAGACCCTCAATGAGAGAATCTGACACAGAGGCTATAACAATGGACTCATAAATCACCAAGATTGTGAGGATGATGTAGAATGCGTAGGGTTTCACAAGTTGTTGTTATGTGCTATCAAGTCACCTATGACTCATAACAACCCTATATACAACAGCCCTAAACCCTGCTCTATACTGTGCCAACTATACCATCTCCGACACACTCACCCCTATTACCCCAGTCACTGAGTCAATTCATCTTATCAAGGGTCTTTCTCTCCTGCACCGTCCCTCCACCCTCTCAAGCATGGCATCTCTCTCCAAGGACTGGTCCCTCCTCGCAACATGCCCAGAGTATGTCAGATGTAGCTTCAGAATCCTGGCCTCCAACGAGCAGCCTGGTTTCACCCTCTCTAGCATAAACCTGTTTGTTCTCCTGGCAGTCCATGGTATACTCAATACTCTTCTCCAGCACCACAGCTCAAAGGCCTCAACTCTTCTTCTATCATCCCTGGTCATTGTCCAGCTTTCTGATGCATAGCCCAGAATTAGGAAGACTATAGCCTGGATGAGGTGCACCTTAGTCTCCAGACTGATGTCATTGCTCTTCAGTAGTTTGGAGATATCCCTGACAGCAGATTTTCCTAGGTTAACTATAAATCAGAATCAATTTGAAGGCATCTAAAAACCCCTGTAATTATATTTCTTTTTCTACCAGGGTCTTTAATGTAATTATTATGACTTATACGTAACAGATGCATAATTGCCATAGATTCTTTTACGTGTATTCTGAGTAAATGAAGATCAAGAAAGCATGCTGGTTTTGCTTATTGCTAGCAGATGTCATTTCTTTTTAAAAATGTTTTCTTTTTCTTCAGGT
>NW_006399865.1:1276574-1311241 GCF_000299155.1 Elephantulus edwardii
TGTGTGTGTGTGTGTGTGTGTGTGTGTGTATCGTCAAATCAGATCTGACTGGTACAGGAGGATATTGCGCCTCCTCCTCCGGCAGAGCGTCTGGTGGATTCAAACCGTGTTCCTCTGGGATTGCAGTGCAGCTTCTTGCCACTAGGCCACCAGAGCTCCCCCTTTCTTCAGTTTTTAAATTGAGATTTTAATCAAAGTTTGTAGAGAACTTGGATTTCCATTCATTGTTGCACATATAGCAGATGTCATTTCTGAGATTAGATTGGAAAGGGACTTCGACACTCATCTTGAACATGTACTTCCACTCTTCTTGCTTACTCCCTGAGCCACCCCATGGAGAGGCCTTCACAATCAAGGAAATGACTTCCCCAACTGGCAGCCATTAAAGGCCCTCACAACATCCGTGAGGGTCCGAGTCAAGCGAGCAGCCTCACGGTGACTTTATAAGTGCACCAACAGTCAAGACATGACCTATAACCTGAGAGAGGCCCAGCCAGAGGACACAGCCAGCCACACCCAGACTCCTGTTGTGAGCACTGTGACATCAATGCTGAGTGCTCTGAATTCCTTCTCTCCAAATCAACTGCTATGGAGTCAACTTTGATTCAAGGTGCCCCCATGAGTAGAGCTGTATTCCTTAAGGCTTTTGATGACTGATGGTTTTGGCAATAGATTGCCATGCCTTTCTTCTTAGGCACCTCTGGGTACTGGAAACACCAACCTCTCAACTAGTAGCAACTAAATGCCATTAAATAGAACCACTCAACAACACCATAGCAAAAAGGATACCACACAGGCAGGACAGGGGAGGAAAAGGTATGGATAGCCTATCATTTAATCAACTGTCAGTGGAAACCAGAATTGATCACAGTGAGGGGGGAAAATGGAATCATAAGCGATTCAGACACAAACTTTAGGTTTAAAACCAAGCTCAATGAAGACCAAAATAATTCTTGCCTATTTTTTTCTTTGATTTTAAATTAAGCTTTAATTGTAACATTCGGGCATCTTACCTATTTGTTTGTGTGACCCCAGGGTCTGACAGGGTCTGGAAAGCCTCTTTGTTCTGATTCTGCTCTTACCAGTTTTTAAAAGACATAACGAACAGTGAAACGCCACAAATATGTCAACTTGGCATTGGACACAATCAGTTTAACGTGGCAGCGAACGAAGTTCAATGGCAGCATTGTTTAGAGATGCACTTTTTACTTCATCCTCATAAATCACACCAAGGTGAATGACAATCCAAACCGAAAAGTGGTGGTTTAGTGGTCCTGCAGCCTACCTCCCCACTGAGCTTGTCCATGATGAATGAGGAAGATAAGCAAAGTATTCCAGGACCACGACCAAGATGCTGTTGTTGCTGTTGAATCATCTCATGGCACCCTGTGTGCATAAAAGGAAACACAGCCCCGCCCAATGAGATCCTCACAATCCTTGGTATTGTATCAGTACAGCTCATGAATTTCATGGAGCCTGTACTTTGCTGAGCATAGTGTCTTACTCTAGTTGTTGGTCGTTCCTGATGATATGTTCAAAGTTTCCCTTCTTGGCACAGTCATATGCCCAGTGGACCCACTCTGTTCAGACTTGTGGAATGTGTGAGCATGACTCCAAGCATCCCAATTCCCCTTTATAAAAACCAAACAGTTGCCGCTTGAGTCAACTCCAACTCCTGGCACCTCGATGTGTGTCAGAGTAGAATTGTGCCCCAGGGGGTTTCCAAGGCCCTACATTTCAGAAGTAGATTCTCAGTCAGGTGTGGCCTGAAACCTCCAACCTTTCAGTGAGAAGCCACACATACTCACCATTTGCAGCATGCATTACATTAAAATCTTCTACATTAGAATCAAAGCCCTTTCCACTGGTGGGAAGGAAGGGGTTGCACTGCCAACCCAAAGGCATGTGGTTCAAATTCCCCAACAGCTCTGGGTGACAAAAATGGGCAATCTCCTCCTGTGTGATTAACTACCTCTGAAAACCTGCTGGAGGTTCAGCTATAAGTTGACTACCACCAGACAGTACATAACATTTCACCAAAAACCTCAGGCTCAGTCGCCCAGGACACCTGACAGGCCAGGGATGGCAGGCAATGGGCAATGGTACGATGTCTTGCCTCCTAAGGTAAATTTTCTGAAAGGAAGTATGAAATGCAATGACGCCAGCAGAACATCTCATGGAAAGAATGAAAGAAAAGAGATGGAAGCCAATTTTCCCAACAGAGATAGCAAGTTGAGTAAATAATACTTAAGACTGCCACATTGCCCAAAGGCTATGAAAAAGTCATACTGTGCGAGAAAAGATCTTTTTAAAAACAGCAGTATTTTAAAAATAGCATTATCTTAGGCTTGTGTCACATGTGAGTGACCACTGTACTAAAACCAAAGGCCAACCAGTTGTCATCAAGTCAACTTTGACTCTCGGTGGCCCCTTGTGGTCAGAGAAGAACCGTGCTCCAGGGGGCTTCCAAAGGTCCGGAAACTCCCTAGAGGGTTGGAATCGAAGGACAAGAGAGAGGATATTCAGGAACAAAGGCAGGGCGCTGAGCTCTCAAGGAAAGGTGCTCTGAAAGAGCAGCCCAAAGTTTTGCCACTGTGGGATGCACTTTCTGCTCCTCATGCCATGAATGGCAAAAAGCTGTCCAGAAAGAGCCAGTTTCACAAAGCACACAGAATCAGTACTGAACAAATTATCAGAATGCTCATCCACAATTCTTCCCCCAAAAAGTGTTTAGAGTCCCCTGAGCTTCAGGGATGAGTTCCTGGGTGGGGTAAACAGTTAAGTACTTGATTACTAATAGAAGGTTGGGAATTCAGACCTACCCAGGGCCACCTCAGAAGAAAGGCCTGGAGATCTGCTACTGAAAAATCACCCACTAAAATCTCTACGTAGCACAGTTCTATTTTGACACTCACAAGGATTATGCTGGACTCTGACCAAAAAGTGGAGGCACCTCCCAAATAAGTCCCAGCGAACTCAGTCTGAAAAAGTAAGCACTGAAAAACACTTGGGCGGAGCACAGCATCGACTGGGGGGATGCCAGGAGTCAGAGCTTAATGGACTTCGGCTGGTTAGAAGGAGGACGCTTGTAAGCTAACAGCTAAAAATAACTTCTGTGCCTCGTCACTACTAAAGACCAAAACTAAACAGTGATTGTTGTTGTTGTTATTGTGTGCCTTTGAATCAGAAGCAACCCACAGCTGACACTTCAGAGGGTTTTCGGAGGCAGTAAATCATACGGGAGGAGACTGCTCACAGGAGTTGCTGTTAGATTTGAATCACATGCCTTTGGGATTGCAGTGCACCTTCTTATCATTACACCATCAGAGTTCCCAAATAACAATGAGCATAATAAGAATGGAAAATGCCTAATGATCACTAGAGCATGTTTTCTGATAATTAGAACATAATAAAGATATTTAGCTCTAATAATAAGGTAGCATTTCATCTAAGGAAAAGTAAGTATTATCTGGCGATACTAAGTCTTCTGTTGTTGTTACTGTTGTTGTTATGGGCTGTCAAGTCACCTGCGACTCAAAGCAACCCTATGCACCACAGCTCTGAAGCCTGCCCTGTCCTGAGCCAGTCTCACTGACACACCTGAACCCATAACCCAAGTTACAAGTATCCATCCATCTCATCCAGGGTCTTCCTCTGCTGCACTGTCCCTCCACCCTTCCGAGCGTGATGTCCTTTTCCAAAGATCAGTTCTTCCTGGTCACGTGCCCAAAGTATGTGAGAAGGAGCTTCAAAATCCTAGCCTCCAAGGAGAAATTTGGTTTTACCCTCTCCAAGACAGACCTATTTGGGTTCTTTTGGCAGTCTATGGTATGTTGATGACTCTTCTCCAGCACCACTACTCAAAGGCATCAATTCTTCTTCTATCATCATCAAAGCTGAAATACTAAAGTGTATGGAGAAGATGGAAACACAGGACCCAAGATTTGTAGGACACTATCAAATGATCTAATCAGAGCAACTAGACTCAAAGAACAAGTAGCGGACAAAACAAGGCAAAAGAATGATCCAAAGAGATAATTTATACTTCAAAAAAATGGTATTAAATCACAGTTTCAACAAACTCAGAGAATCCCAACCAGGTTAATAGCACATGTACATACGCACAGACACAGAAATCTGAACACAATACAGTCAAATGGGGAAAAAAGACAAAGAGAAAATATTAAAATTTTGCATTGGAAAAAGACACAGAGGAACAATAATTAAAAATCACCACAGATTTCTCATTAGAAAGTATGCAAATCAGAAGACTGCAAAGTAACATCTTTAAAACACTGAAAGAAAAACAAGTAAATAAAACAAAAAAGTCAAGAAACAAAACAAAAGCCCTGCCAATCTAGATTCTAAACCAGCGGAAACCTTTTCTTACCCCAAATAAAAGTAAAACAAGCTTTCAGATAAATCAGATATGCTCTATAAGAAACATTAAAGGAAGATCTTCAGATAATAGGAACATGATCACAGACAGAAAGCTGGATCTAAACAAAGATTTCCAGAAATGGATGGAACAAAAATAAATTACTGTAATCTTTTGTTATCAAAACAACTGATGTTTAAAGGGTGGAAAAGCAATAAAATTTATTTTAAAAATAGAAGGAAGGAATAGGGTTACAGTGTTGTAAGGGCCTTCCACAATTTGACGTGTATAATATTATTTGTAGGTAGAATGCAATTTAAGTGGCAAATTATAAACTATGTTGCTGTTGTAGGTGCCATGGAGTCCCATATGACTTAGAGCAACCTGAGAAACAACAGATCAAAACCTTACCTTCTCCTGCACCATCCTCACGACCTCTGGCATGCTCACATCCCCTGCTGCAGTCACGATGTTGGTCCATCTCACCTTAGCCAACCAATAAAATACACTTTAAAGAGTGCATGATTAAGTCAATACTCAAGATTAAGTTATATAATAAAAAGAATTTACTCTCTGTAAACTGACAGAGCTACAATGAATGAAAGAGAAATTTGGGTTCTTTCAACACTTTAAAATAATTTTTTATGCACATAATAAGCACAAAGTCTGAGGATTCAAACTGAGCTCGGAAATACCAAATATTTACAAGCATGGATGTACATACAAAGACTAACCATCCATTAAAAAAAAAAAGGTTCAGTAATTAATGTAAACCCTGACATAGAAGTTTGAGAATAAGAAGCTGTGATAGATAATAAATGTTCAGAGAATAAATCATTTAATCAATGGATGCCAATTATCCATCTAGTCGCTTAAACTATTGATTGTAATTCATTCCTGGTTTGCATTGTTAATGAGAGAGAGACAGAGACAGAGAGAGACTGACTGACTTCTCTAGGAAAGCTTAGTAAAAGCATTTTTATTTCATTTGGTTTTCTAGTCTTTGAACCTGAGTAAAAAATCCACATAAAAAAAGCAGTGACCTATCAGGTTCATCCATGGTGAACTGAAATTCCCCAAAAGAGAGCTGGGTTTTTCCCCCCTTTATTTTTTTCTATTTATTACATCAGATGGGTGAGGGCTTAGGGGGACAGTGGGGCACAGTCAGTCCTTCTGGGAAGCTGCCTTCCTCATTGGAAGATTGCTGAGTTCTTTTCGCTTCCTCTTGGCACAGAGGTGTGTCCCCACCCTTCTTAATAAACTTGAGTTCCCACTTGTTCTTGGAGACCTTGAGCAGCTCCATGGCGCGATGGCTGTAGGGTGCAAAGCCACATACTACTCAATCATGGTCCACACAAACCAGGCGTGCTCGGTGAGGCACCTGCGGAGGCTGGGCCTCAGCTCACTCACGTTCTTGGTTACTTGGTAGACCTTGTTGAGGCCCACCACCACCAGGTAATGCAAAGCCTTGGCTGCTGTACCTCTATGGCTGCTGCGGCAGAAGGAAGCAGGACAGGAGTTTTTACAGTATTCCAAAGCTGATCACTATAACGAAGCCTGAAGTAACACAATTCCCATGATAGAAACATGACAAAATAGTTACATAATTTGCCTATACATTTATAGTACAAGGTTTAAGCCACTTCCTCCACTTATTTCATTTGCTGAACTGTATGTCTGTCACGCTCTGTAGCATGAAAACAGAAGACTTCCTGGTCTTTAGAGCTCTTCATATCTCATTCTCAATCCACATGAATTACACTTCAACATAAAGGAAACAGAAGTCCTCACAAATAGGTCAATAAACAACATCACAATAAATGGAGAAAAAAATCAGCATTGTCAAGGATTTAGTTTTACTTGAGATCCATAATCAATGCTCACTGGCTGTTACTGATCTACCTCAATCACAGCAGCAGTTAGGAAATAAAATACCATGTTTCATTAGGTAAATGTTCTACAAAAGATCACTTTAAAGTGTTAAAGAACAAAAATGTGACTTTGCAGGGTATGGTGCATCTTGTTGTTGTTGTTGTTATGTGACGTCGAGTTGATAGTGACTCATAGCGACCCTATGTACAACAGCCCTAAACTCTGCTCCCTCCTGGGCCAATTGCACTGTCTCTGACACACCCATCCCGATTACCCCAGTCACCTAATCAATCCACCTGGTAGAGGGCTTTCCCCTCCTGCGCTGGCCCTCCACCCTCCCAAGCATGATGTCCTTCTCCAAGGACCGGTCTCTCCTTACATGTCCAAAGTATGTTAGACGGAACCTCAGAATCCTTGCCTCCAAGGAGCCACCCGGTTTAGCCCTCTCTAGGATGAATCTGTTTGTTTTCCTAGCAGTCCATGGTACTCTAAATACTCTTCTCCAGCACCACAGCTTAATGTGAAATCAGTGAGATTGTTCTATAGTTTCCACAGTCTGTTGGGTCACCTTTCTTTGGGATGAGAACAGTCAGTTGGCCAAGTGGTTGTTCTCCAGATTTCTTGGCACAACTTGGTGAGCACATCCAGGACAGCATCTGTTACCTGAAATATGTCAATTGGTATACCATCTATTCCTGGAGCCTTATTTTTTGCCATTTCCTTCAAAGCAGCCTGAACAACTTCTTTCATCCCCATAGGCTCTTGCTCATATATTGTTTCATGAAATTCTTCTGTGTCTTCCAATTCCTTTCGATACAGTGACTCAGTATATTCTTCCCATCTTCTTTTAATACTTCCTGGATCATTTAATATTCTGCCAAAAGCATCCTTGATTATAGCAACTCAAGGTTTGACTATGTTCTTCAGTTCCTTGAGCTTAAGAAATGTTGAGCGAGTTTGGCCCTTTTGATTTTCTGACTCCAACTCCTTACACATTTCATTGTAATATTTTACTTTGTCATCCCGTGCTACCTTTTGAAATCTTGTATTCAACTCTTTAATATCTTGAATTCTTCCTTGTGCTTTGGCTTCTCTGTGCTCCAGTGCAATTTTCAGAGTCTCTTCTGACATCCATTTTGGTCTTCTCTTCCTCTTCTGTCTTTGCAATGACCATTTGCACTCATCCTAGATGATACCTTTGATATCCTCCCACAACTCGGTCTTCGCTCATTAAGTGTTCAAGGCCTCTAACTTGTTCCTGAGATGGTTCTGAAATTCCGGCGGGATAGACTCAAAGTCATATTTTGGTTCCCATGCACCTTACCAAGGTATTTTCAGTCACCTCATATGTACATGGGGTGTGATGTAGATCATAACAAACTATGGCTAACACTGAGAAGAATGAGCGTCCCAGAACACTTAACTGTGCTCGTGTGAAACCTAGACCTCAAGCAAGAAATTCTCCAAACAGAACAAGGCAAATAATGAATGGTTGAAAATTAAGGTGCATAGCAGGGTTGAATCTTTTCTCCATACATTTTCAATCTGTATGCTGAGCAAATAATTTGAGAAGCTGGACTCTATGAAGAAGAATGTGTCATCCGGATTGGCACCTTCATTATGCAGATGACACAAACTTACTTGCTGAAAATGCAGAAGCCTTGAAATGCTTGCTGCAGAAGATCAAACACTCCAGCCTTCAATATGGTCTGCATCTCACATCAAGAAGATACAAATTCTCACCAATGGACTGATTGAACAACATCATACTAGAGGGAGGAGCATATACATGACAGAGCACGTGCATATGCAGTTGATATGTGCTGTCATGTGGACTCCAACTCAACTCTACCTTGAATGGATTTCATCGTCTTGGACACACCTACCCTTATTACCCCAGTCACTGAGTCAATCCATCTCATCTGGGGTCTTTCTCTCTTGTGCTGTCCCTCCACCCTTCCAAGCATGGTGTCCCTCTCCCAGGACTTGTACCTCCTTGCAACATTTTACTTACATGTAATATTAATGATATTGTTCAGTGATTTCTGTATTCTCTTGGATCACTTTTGGAAAGGGCATAAATATGGATCTCTTCTAGTCTGGCCAGGTAGCTTTCTTGCAAAGTTCTTCCCATAGACAAATGAGCACTTCCAGCATCGCATCCATCTGTCGAAACACTTCTATTGGTATGCTGACAACTTCTGACGTCTTGATTTTGGCCAATGCCTTAAGTGCAACCTGCACTTCTTCCTTCAGATCCATCAGTTCTTGATCATGTGCTACTTCCTGATATGTTTGAGCACCAACCAATTCATTTTCACTCTATGCGTTCCTTTCATCTTCTTTTGATACGTGGTGCATTGTTCAATATTTTGCCCACTGTATTTCAATTTAAGACTTGAATTGTCTACTGCACTGCAATTTGATGCTTGATTTTTTTTTTCTTCAGTTCTTTCAGCTTAAGAAACGCTGAGTGTCTTCTTCCTTTTTGGTTCCCAAACCCCATGTCTTTGCACGTTTCATTATAATACTTTGTCTATTTGACTCACCCTTTGAAATCTTTAACCTTTTCATTTCATTTCTTCCATTCACTTTAGTTTATATTCTTGAGTGATCTTCAAAGTCACTTCTGGCATGAATGTTTGGTCTTTTCTTTCTTTCCTGTCTTTGCAATGATCTTTTACCTCTCTCTCCCCCCCTTTATTTCTCTGTGTGTGTGTGTATGTGTGTGTGTGTGTGTGTTTCACACTTTACTTCATTCACACTGTGTTTTATAAAATTAATCTCCACTGACTTATGCCCATCATTATCCCATCTTTCCATTTCCTTTAACCCCTCCCTGTGATCTTTTCCTTTATGTATGATTTCCTTGATGCTATTCCACAATTTCTCTAGCTTTTTTATTACTGCTGTTCAACACCTCAAATCTTCTTGAGATGGTCTCTAAATTCAGATGGGATATACTCAAAGAAATATTTTGGCTATCCTGGACTGTTTTAACGGTCTTCAGATTCAACTTGAACTTACACATGAATGATTGATGTTTTCACAGTTGTTCTTAATCTTGTTATGATAATATTGAGCTTGATCATCATCATCATCTTTCTACAGATGTAGTCAATTTTATTCCTGTGTACTCCAGCAAGGCCCATGCGTACAGTTGCTTTATATATTGCTGGGAAATAAAAATTATGCAAAACTCTATCACGCACTCTCTACTCTTGTTTCTATCCCCAAACCTATATTTTCCAACTGCTGGTCGTCTTTGTTTCCCACTTGTGCATTTCAATTATTGGGCGTTACCATGCAATTTAATTGCAAGTTTCAAACTGCTGAAATTGGTAAAAATCTTTAATTTCTTCATTGACTAATAGTGATATTAATTGGTATTCCTTTTATGTATACAATCACTAACAGCTTTATTTTAGGACAGATCTTAAAATGTTCTCTTTGACAATGACAGTAGTACTATTACACTTCAATTTGACATTTCAACATAGAAGACATATTGTCTGATGCAAAGTGGCCAAAATAAATCCATTTCCACTAATATTTGGAATATTAATCTTTATGTTCTCTATGTAAATTTTGACAACTTTCAAATTTTTTAGATTTATTCTTCTTGCATTCCATGTTCTGATTATTAATAGAGATTTGAAGCTATTTGTTCTCATTTAGAGTTGTGCTACATGAGCAAATTATGATCCTTAAAGCTTTCCTCCATCTCTGCAACTAAGATCAACTCAACTTTAAGGAGGCAGTTCTTTCCTAGTTGTATTTTTAGTGTCTTGTGACTTTAGGGACTCATCTTTTAGCACTTTATCAGATCATGCTCCCCTAGTATTCATGCAAAAGGTCAAGGACTGTTGTCTTCAGTATGGATTGAAGCTCAACATAAAGAAGACAAAGATTCTCACCACTGGGCCAATTGGCAGCACCATGATAAACAGAGAAGAGATTGAGGTTTTAGAAATTACAGCTTGCTCAGATCCACAATCAACACTTTTAACACCAGCAGTCAGGAAATCAAAAGACAAATTGCATTGGGAAAATCTGCTCACACGGACCTCTCCAGAGTGCTGAAGAGCAATGATGTCAGTCTAGAGACTAAGGTGTGCCTAATCTAGGCCATGGTCTTCTCAATTACTGTTATACTTCAGAAAGTTCGACAATGACTAAGGATGATAGAAGAATAGATGCCTTGAAGTTGTGGTGCTGGAGAAGAGTCTTGAACATACCATGGACTGCCAAAAAACCAAACAAGTCTGTCTTGGAGAGGGTGCAACCAAGTCTCTCCTTGGAGGCAAGGATTTTGAAGCTCTGCCTCACTCACAGGAGAGATTGGTCCTTGGAGGAGGACATCATGCTCGGAAGGGTGGACGGACAGGGCAAGAGAGGAAGACCCCAGATGAGAGGGATTGATACTTTGACTGGGGCAATGCAGGTTGGTGTGTCAGGATTAATGAAACTGGCTCAAGTCAGGAAAGGGTTCAGAGCTGCTGTACATAGGACCGCTATGCACAGCAGGCAACTCAACAGCACATAACAACACTAATATACTATGACAGGTTTGGAAGCAGGAGTAGCATCCACTTCCTAAACAACATGCCTCTGGAAACTCTAGGAACTATGATAAATGTCGATAGTTGTAGAGGGGCTTTTAGGCCTCTTGTTCATAGGGTCTCTATGAGTAGTGCTCAACTCAAAGTCAATCAATAACAACAACAACTATTCATGAAGTTTTCATTGTACATTTCTTTTTTTTAAGAAGCAGACTATTACACCTTTCTTCCTCATCTGCAGGCTAGCAAGTCCCAAACCTGCAGGTCAGATGTCTAGCTGGAGACTTCTCCTGACTCACATGCTTGCAGAAGCTGATGAAACCAAAACTGGCAGGTCAAGTAGCAGGCTAATGGCTCACAACACAGTAACTGAAGGTCGGAGAATAAAGAGTCTGATGGAGGATTGAGAGTCAGAGCTTTGCCAGAATACCCACATATATTGGATGCAGGCACAACCCCAAGAAAACCCCCCTCAAGTGAATGACTGCTCACACCGAATCACAAAATGCTGGATAATTATATAATATGTGCCAATATTATATCATGGAAATCATGACCTAGCTAAGTTGATATATAATGTTAACCATCACAGTTAGTAAGAGTTTAGCACTTCTTCACTCAATAGAAAAGACATTTTAATACCTGAATGAAAGAAATAATTTCTAGGATGTCAAAAGCGACAAAAGCAGTAGTAGGTTATAGAAATGGAAAGAACGTAGAAAATAACCAGAGACACTGACCAAAGTGTCCAGAGGGCTAATTCTGCCAAACATTAAAGAAATGATGAACCTAAAAGCTATTTCAATTATTTGTGAGTGTACTGAGAAAAGGAAAACATCAAACTTCTTTTTACAAAGAATTTTAATACAAAACTCTTAGAAAGGTAACAATTTTACTCATTTATAAATATCAATGCAAAATTTCACATAAAATATTAACAGCAAGATCCAACAGAAGGTCAATGAAGTAATACACCATGATCAAGTATGTTTTCTTCCAGAAATGAAAGGTCAAACAGTATTCAATATTAGGAGGATAATTCCTCATATTACTGATGTCAGAAGAAAAATTCAGAGACTAGAGACCAAAAAGAACATTTAAAAAAAAAAAAACACAACAACTCAAAAACCACTCTCTAGAAAAGAACCCAGCAGAACAAAAATAGATCGGTATCCCTTAACTTGATAAAACACAATAAACTTAGGCCATTTATAATAGGGAGGGAAAAGTAACATAGTCATGCAGTTGTAATAACAACAGTGCAATAACCAAAACTTCATAAACTCAAGAACTCATTGCTGTCTCACGGTAGCCACATTCGTAAGTGACCCCCAGCAAGTTTGCAGAGGCTCTAAATCACAGGGGAGGAGGCTGATTATCTTTCTTCTGTAGAGTTGCTGGTGGATTCAAATCTTGAGGTTAGCAGCACAACTACACAAGGATGAGAAACTTCACTTGTTATTCTCTACATAAAACACAAAAACAATGACTTTATTTTGATTATGCCAACTTATACATAGACCAAGAAGGTCTGAACAAAACAAGGAAACACTCGTTATACAGATGACCCAAAATTGGTGGCAGAAAATTAAGAAGACTGGAAGTACTTAATAAAGATGACCAAAACCCACAGCCTTCACTGTGGATTACATCTCAACATCAAGAAAACAAAAATCCTTACGTCTGGACCAATAGGCACCATCATTACAGACAGAGAAGAGACTGAAGTTGTCATCCATTTATTTTACTTGAATCTACCATCAACACTCATGGTAGCAGTACTCAATAAATCAAAACACATGTTATATTTGGGGAGTGTCTTGTCAAAAATCTCTCCAAAGCGCTAAAGAGGAAGAACATCTGTCTTATGACTAAGGTGTGTCTGATGCAAACCATGGTATTTTCATTTGCTTCCCACGCATATTACAATCGGACAATGAATAAGGAAAACAAACAAAAAAAAAGTCCTTGAGTTGTAGTGGTGGCAAAGATTATTGAATATACCATGGACTGCCAGAAGAACAAATAAGTCTGTCTTAGAGAATGTGCAACCAGAGCATTTCCTAGAGGCAAGGATGATAAAATGTATCTCATGTACTTCCGGCATGTTGTCAGAAAGGACTTGACCTTGGAAAGAGACAACATGCTAAGAAATCTAGGGGTCAGAGAAAGAAAGGAAGATTCTCAATGAGGTAGATTGATACAATAACTATAAGACCTTAAGCATATGAGCAATCATGAGTATATTGCAGGACATGGGAAGGTTCATCCGATATGTTGTTCATAGGGTCCCTATGAGTCGTAGTTGACTTAAGAGCACCTAAAAAAAGAACAATTAATACCTTGTTAGATGATAGTATATATTTTAGTCTTTTGTTAATAATGACATGTGTAATTGGTACATGTCAAGTAACTAAGGGGGGGAAAATAAACACATAATAAAGTTCAAAAATTACACACACACACAAAAGAGGGTTTTTTTCTATACTCAGAAAATTTCGTTGGAATCAGTTATTATGTATCTTATAGAGAAACTAGCTGACCTGATTATGTAAGAGAAAGAACTAGGAAAAGTAAAATTAAAAAACAAAGGTAAAAATCACTCCTATTTGCAGATGATAGGTATATGTACACCAGGTTCCACATCAAATTTCACCTGAAGGCTTACAGGAGAATAACAGTAACTAAAAGTTTCAAGAGACTGAAAGAAAATTCAGTAAGATAACAGGGCAAGCACAAAATTCATATGCAGCAATCAATAGTACTCAATTCAGATCTTGTCATTCTTCAAAGAGATGGAAAAACTAATCAATTTCATATGGAAAGGAAAGAGATTCTGGATATGCAAAATGCTACTGAAAAATGGAAACAAAGCTCAAAACTTACCACACAGCCAGGGTAATCAAAACACCATGGAACTGGTACAGTGGCAGATAATACAGAATCAATGGAATAGAACTGAGACCACAAAAGCAAAACCACCCACTTACAACAGCTGATCTTTGAGAAAGAGATGAAATCCATAATATGGGGGGGGGGGAACACCCTATTTAACAAATGATGCTGGCCAAACAGGATTTATATTTGCAGAAATGTAAATGATACCTATCTCATACCATATACAGAAAATAAAGCAATATCTATCAAAGAACTAGGCATAAAACCTAAAATGATAAAGGTTATCAAAGAAAAAAATTGGAGCAAACTTAGGAGCCCTAATCTTTGGCATAAATAGACTCAAATAGAACCAAAAATGCACAATCAGCAAAGGACAAACTAGACAATTGGGGCCTTCTAAAAATTAAATCCATATGTGCAAAAAGAGACTTCTCCAAGAGTAAAAATAGAACAAACTGGGGAAAATGTTTGGCAGTAACATATCTGACAAGGAATTCATCTCTAAAATTTATAGAAAACTGGAGTACCTCAAAAAGGAAACAACCCAATTCTAAAAAGAGCAGATTATATGAAAAAACACTTTGCCAAAGAAGACATTCAGGTGGCTAATAAACACCAGAAGAAATGCTCAGGAACATTATCTATTAAAGAGATGCAAATCAAGACAACAATGAGGTGATAGCTCACTTCAGCAACCACAGCAAAATTCAATAAGACAATAAACAACAAACGCCAGCAAGGCTGTGGAGAGACTGGGATTCTTACATATTGCTAGTGGGAATTAAAAATGGTGCAATCACTATGGAAAGTAGTTTGACACTTTCTTTAAAAAGTTGGAAATAGAAATACCACTTGGTCTTGCAATCCCACTACTAGGTATATATCCTAAAGAAATAGGAGCTGTGACAGGACCTAATATATGCACACCCATGTTTCTGCAGTACTACTTATAAGCGTCCATCAACAGACAAATTGTTAAAGAAACTCTGGTACAGTTACATAATGGAGTGCAATGCAACAATAAAGGGAACTCCAGGGGCATAGTGCATAGGGAGTTGTGCAACTAATCTAAAGGTGGCGTTTCTCTGACAGTTCAAATCCACTAGCAGCTCCAAAGATGAACAATCTCTCCCATATGATTTACATCTTCGGAAATCCACTGGAGGATCAGTTCTGGCATCACAGCAGTGACTGACTGAGTGATGCAACAATAAAAAATTCTTGAAACACTGGGTAACATGGATGACTCTAGAGAACATTTAAGGTAGTCACAAAAGGACAAATATTTTATCATATAAAGAAATCCTATATAAAGCTAAACAAAGGTTTGTGCATAGATAGAAGGGAAGGGAAGGGAGAGGGGAGTAAAAACCAATAATTAGATAATAGACCCTTATAAAGTGAAAGAAAAGTAAATATAAAATAAGCTGAATTTTTTTAAAACAAAGTATATATGAATTATTGAATAAAAACCCAGTATGCTTCATAAACTTCAACTGAAATAATAATAAAAGAAAAAGAAATCAACAGCAATCTCACTTGGAAAACAACCACTTAAAGGGAATATGGCCAAAATGATCATACAATAGCATTAAAAGGTAAAACTACTAGAAACATTCAACTTAGGGGAATGCCTCTTAGAAGAAAATAAAAAGAAAAAAGAAAAACACCTAAACCCAAATCCATTGCCAATTAGTTGATTTCAGCTCAAAGAGACCTTTATACAGTAGAATTGTCCATAGGATTTGATTTCTAGGCTATAAATCATTATGGGAGCACACTGCCACATCTTTCTCCCAAAAAGCCACCAGTGGTTCAAACTGCAGACCTTTTTAGTTAACAGCAGAATCCTTTAGCCATTGTGCTACTAGGGCCCTTTCTCTCACTGTCATGGAGTCAGAACCGACTCGGAGCTGACTCTCTAGCAGCTTTCAGAGGCTGTAAATCAACGGGGGGCTGTGGCCTTTAAGTTGGCAGTGCAACTCCCTATTATTAGGCCACCAAAGAGCACTCCACTCTAGGGCCCTGGAAGACTTCATAAAACAAAACAAAAACAAACTCCTCAAATTGGTCTATCAAGTGAGACCAACTCATAGCTGACCCTTCAACGGTTTTAACAGGTTGTCATCACAATGGAGATGACTCCTCTCTCTCCCTTAGAACTGCTGATGGATCTGAACCACCGGAGAGGCACTTCTTTTGGCATAAGCAGTCAACTCTCTATAGACCACATCTCCTGAGTGCCCCAAACACTCCAGAGAGAGAGAGTAAAAAACACTTTGGTTTTGGTTACGAAGAGTCAATATTGTGAATGTTCCATTTCATCCCATGATGTTTACAACTTTAACATCCCAATAAAAATAACAACTTTGTGGGGAGAGGGAGGGAGGGTGATGGTGAGTAATTAGACAAGCTAATTTTGATGTTCATGTGGAAAAGTAACACTCAGAAACAGTTTAGAGTAGGAAAGCAAAGCAGAGTCCAGATCCTAACATCAGAAGATTACATACGAAAATAGTCAAGCATTTTAGGAAGCATCAGTCATAAACTTGAAGCTGTGCTGGCTCTTGAAGAAACCCGCTCAGGGATATATATATGTATATATGTATGTATGTATGTATGTATGTGTGTGTGTTCCCCACATGGTAAAATAAGTTCTCCAAAAACATTGTTTCTATGCTGGTAGAGGTCGGGCCCAGACTTCACATTACCCACGAGATGGACTGCAGTAGATGGCAGATAGCAGTTTGAAAAATGAACCTACTGGAGTGCTGGAAACAGCATGGCTGAGTTTCCTCTTGAGCTGGAGGATGCGAGGTCTTGTCACTCTGAGTCAAATCCAGAAATCACAAAGAAAGAAAAGCATTGATGACTTTGTTGTTGTTGTGCACCATTAAGTTAGAAGTGACCTATAGCTGATCCTCCAGCGGGTTTTTCAGAGGCAGTAATTGCATGAGAGGAGATTGCCCATCCTCTTACCCAGCAGCTGGCAATTCGAACCGCATGCCTTTGGGATTGCAGCACAGATTCTTACCACTAGGCCACCAGAGCTTCCTCAAGAGTAATGACTTTACATATCTACAAATAAAAAGCCTCTTCGTGGTACAAATGAAACCAAAGCTATTCCTCCCCTCTGCTCTCTGGCCCAAGACCCTAAACCTAGCCAACACAAAGGCTTGGTAAGAACAGAGCTTTCAAGTGAGTGAGAAACCTGTGTTTCTAACGAGACAGCTCCACGGCCTAATAATAAAAATCAGACTCTTTTAATAATAATAAATATTAGGTGAGATATTGTAAAAGTTTTTCTGGTAAGGCCTTAGCATGGAGTGAGAAATGGGAATTCCAGTTCCATAGACATCTGTGAGAATAGTTTACAGGAAAAAAAATAGAAGGGGAAAAAAAAGATGCCATTTCACATCTTGCCCCCATCTCACTGTTCATCATCAGTGGGTGCCATAGAGCCCGAACCAACTCATAGTTGACCTCTAGCGGCTTTCCAGAGGCTGTGAACTGCACAGGAGGAGATGGCCCTTCTTTCTCCCATGGAGCTGCTGTTGGATTCAAAGAACCTGTCTAGGGGGTGTCAGTGCAACTCCCTACCTCAGTTAGTCCCCTTTTACTGAGCTCACAGTGACAATTCATACAGAGATGCTGCAGTTGTTGCCTAGAGTCCCTCAGTGCCCAAAAGGGTAAGTGCTTGACTACTAGTTGGAGCTTCAACCCACCAGAGGCATCTCAGGAAGAAGGCCTGGCAATTTGCTTCTGAAAATGACAGCCTTGAAACCCCTTGGGGCAAGAATTTTCCTCTGCACACAGGGAGTCACCCTGAGTTGAAACTGACTCCATGACAACTAATAACATTGATGTTTCTTCTCAGAGAGAAAAGTCAGAGTGAAAAGGGCAAAATGATAAGGAAACAGTATAGTGGATGAAAGGAAGGCTTCCTAATCCAGATTGCACCTTTCTGCTCCGGGGTCTTTCTGTTAACTGGGTGGGAGGCTGAGGCGGGGTGGCCAGCAACGACCACAGAAGAGAATTCTTCCACTGGGTGTGAGCCCTCTGAAGTCCTCAAGAACCTCTGAAGTCTTTTCCAACTCAAAGTCTGCACATTGCTCATTCCTTCCCTCCAAACAAAATACTCCAAAGTGTGTAGCTTGCCCTTGGTCAACCTTGCCAACAAAAGCACAGTGCAGTAAAATGATCCAGAAGCCTCCACCCTCCACTTCTAACGTCCTGCCATGTACTTGGCGTAGAAGGCTTTCATCCATGCTCACTTTTGCCTTCAGCTAGTGTTTGTCACTCAAGCCTTTGTTGAAGGCACAGGCTGGATGTTTTGAGTATCTGTAAGAAGAGACAGTCTATGGTTGGACCTAGTTTCCAAGCAAATCAACAATGTGGAGCTCCCATTCCCGGAACTAGAAACTAACAAGCATATTGCCTGGGTCATCAGCAAAAGCAGTGTCATGGCTTTGATTTTCTGTTCCGTTTCCCTGAAACCCAAAACAAACCCTCTTCCTTTGAGTGGATTCCAACTTGTGGGGACACTCCCAGGTTTCCGAGGCTGATTCTCTTAGGCCTTCTCCAGCTACTGCAGATTCGTGGGTGGTGCAAAGGGTTTACACACTCAGTGTTAAATGAGAGGCTGGAGGTTCAAATCCATCCAGAGTCACCTCAAGAAAGGTCTGCTAATCTACTTCCAACACACATGAAATTGTCACGAATCAAAGTAGACGTGATAGTAACTGGTATCATTGTTGTGTTACCATCGAGTTGGAACTGACCCACAGCTGACCCTCCACCGAGTTTAGGAGGCAATTAATGGCACAGGAAATTGCCAATCTTTCTCCCACAGAGTAGCCGGAGGATTGGAACCATGTGTCCTCAGGAATGCAGCCCAGCTGCTTGCCTCTTGGCCACCAGAGCTCACTTTAGCCTTCAGCTACAGTGTTTATCACTCAAGGTTCTGTTGAAGAGCGCTTGTATCATTGAAAATGTTCTTTATCTTAGCTAGTATCTTTTTCCTTATGCTTTTTAAAAACCACTTTACTTTAGCATGACAAATAAGCCCTCCTGAGTCTTTTAGTACAAGGGTATGTGGGTTGATTCTCTCTCTGGATAGATCAACAGTATCTTCCAAGTTCTTGGCTCTCTGTCTGCCCCTTTTGCCATTTTCCTTCAGAAATGGTATCTGAAGCTTGTTGCTGTCCGCTGTCTTGGAATCAGCTCTAATTAAAGCAACTGACCCGGTGTTTAACAGAACACACTGTCAACTGGTCCTGTGTCTTCTTTACAACCTTTGATATGTTTGAGGCCCCAGTTGTTATTTTGTCTATCACTGTCAAACTGTGGTGGCTTGCACATTGCTATGATTCAGGAAGCTACACCACCCGTATTTAAAGTGTTACCCAGGCTTGAAACACTTTAGCATACGTTCTAGATAGATGAAGGAGAAAGGTCTGGTGATTTACTTATAAAAATTCGGAAATAAAAATCCTATGGGCCACAACAGAACACCGCTCCTTTTAGATTTGTCACAAGGGATCCATGGCTGGAGGATGCTTGGTGAAACAGAGGGCCAGGGAGGGTGAGTGAGACTCTCAGTGATGTGGATGGCCACCAAACTCTCAACAGTGGGCTCGACCATACCAACATACCAATGACTATGAGGATGGCCCAAGGTCAGTCAACATGTCCTCTGTTCGACACAAGATGGCCAAAAGCAGTGAGTGAATGACAGCAGCTAATAATACTCGTTTCATTCTCCCCCGCCCCCCGTTTATAGTTAAGGCTTACATCTAGCAATACCAATGTGGTAACTGTTTTCTTCTTTGCATTTTCATACTGATGTCGTCAACATCTTTTCAGCCTTCAAGTTGGAAAAACAACATAGACTCCATGAGCCAAATCTCATCAGCAGAGGAAACAGATTGCTTGGGAAAGGTCTAACAGGCAATGTTACCACCTCCCTGCCCTGGACATTAGGCCAGAGCCACTGTCAACACCAATGTTTTAACATTCAAATAAGCTTGCTTCTCTCTTGAATATTCTTATTAAATTAGCTTAACTTTGATTTTGCATCTCCAGCCCCTCTTCATTCATTCGCAGCAGAGCAAGGGCCTGGGCATGAAGTCATGAAGTTTCAAGTCTGACAGAAGCTTGAGCAAGTTCTTCTCTTCTCTGACCCTGTGATTCTCCATCTAGGAAATGGAAACACTCAAATCTACCATCCAAGGAACGTGGGACAGGTTTAAAAAGTATTTAAGTACCAGCACTCAGGAACGTTCAAATATATGAAGACTCTGGTACCCCTGTTCTGCCTCTGCTTACTCTCATCTCACAGATAAAAAGTAAAAACAAACAAACAAAAACATCAACCCTCACTGCTGCCCTTCCACTGGGTTTCTGAGACTATAAATCGCATAGGAGAAAATCAGTGGGCTTTCTCTTGCAGAACCACTGTTGGATCAGAACCACCTGAAGGGTATGACCTTTAGGTTATCAATGCAACTCTCTACCTACTAGGCTATCAGAGCTCCTGACTGCTGAAAAAAATGGCCTAATTTCACCTAAAAGTCGAAATGAAGAATTAAGCAACCATGCTTCTTTTAAAAAATCAGGAAGATCTATTAGCAAACTTTTTTCGGTACTGGACTAATAACAAGTGCTTAGAGTTTTATAGGCCATATGACTCAGATTCTCTATATGCTCAACTCTGCCACTGTAGAGTCAACATTTGCCAAAGACAATTCATAAAAGAATGAGTGTGGCTTCATACTAATGAAACATTATTGACAAAAGTGGGCCAGAGACTGTTGCTTGCTAATTCCTGATCTCTAGAGAGCCCTGGTGGCCTAGTGGTAAGGAGCAGTGCTACCATCCCAAAGGCATGCAGTTTGAATCCACCAGCTAAAAAATGGTCAATCTTCTCCTGTGTGATTTATTGCCTCCAAAAACTTGCTGGAGGGTCAGCTATGAGTCAGTTCTGACTCAATGATACAAAACAACAGTCTATTGCTAAAATTACACTCTTAGTTTCTGACTTGTTTGTATGAAATACGTTATTTAACAATAAAGAATAAAGAGGAATATATAATCTGGGAAAAACGCAATTATTTTTCAAACCTCTTACCACTGGTAACTTCTTTAATACTAGACAAATCACATAACATCCTTAGCTTCCTTGGAAAGGTCAGATACAATCAGGGATGGTAGTGGAGGAGCGGAGCGCTGCTTCTTCCTGATTGTACAGGGCTGAAGAAGTGTGGTCTTAGACAAGGCACTTCAGTTCTGGGTTCTTCATTTGCTCACTCCTGAAATGGGATGATAATATAGTCCTGGCAGCTCGCCAGAATGTCCTTCACAGAATGCAGCTAGATCAGTGTCTTCCCACAAGACAACCAAAACAAAGAGAAATAAAATCAGCTGGTGTCAAGATGACTTCGACTCATGGTACCCCCATGAAAATGCAGGTGCCAAAGTAAAACTAGGTTTTCAATGTCTGCTTTGAGGGACGTAGATCTCACCAGGCCTTTCTTTCACACTGCCTCTAAATGGACTGAAACCTCCCCCTTTCAGTTAACATCCGAATGAGTGAGCCATTTGGACATCTTTCCTATAATAAATCCTCAAGAGATATTAATGGGTATTGCTTCTGATAAGAAATAGATTACAAATTGGGACATGATTAAATCAAACCATTAATTGTACAGATGCTTACATAACACAATCATTAATCTTACAGACACTCGCTAAAGGAATCTCAACTTTTAGGGAGGACGAAAGATAGGAAAGAGGTATCTCAGGGAAATCAGCTCTCAAGTCTTAGAGAACTCTGACGTGGGTCAGCCTGAGTTTGTGGCTGCCCCCTTTCCACCACATACAGCCTCTTGAGGGCCTCCAGGCCTCCTCTCGGCCGTACCAGAGAACAGACACACAGGCAGGTGCTACTGCACTCTTTCCATGGACACTGCCATCTCTGCCCGTGCGCCATGCAAGCTTCTAAAGAGTTTTATCAAGTAACCTTAAAAATCTCATTGCCATGCAGTTGATGTCAGCGCATAGGGATCATATATGGGAGAGTAGAAGTACACCAGAGACTCCCTAGGCTGAAATCTAAAGCAGCAGATTGTCACATCTTTCTGTCACACAATAGTTGGTGAGTTTAAATGGACAACATTTGGGTAGGCAGCCAAGCACTCTAACCACTGCACCACTGAGGCTTCCTCAAACCACCTTGTTAGTGCTGTAGCTCGATTTCTTGCACATAGTTCTGATGCACAGAGATCCACGTACAACAGAGTGAACAATTGGCAGGCTCTGCACCATCCCCACTAACACTGTTATGTTTGAGCTCATGGCTTTGAAGGTTTCCCTCTTGTTCACCTTCTACTTTCTCAAGTATGATGTATCCATGCAAGTGTATTCACACTTAATATATATGAGACGAAATCTTACCACCCGCCCTTCGAAGAGACATTCTGGCTGCACTTTCTCCAAAACATAAGTTTGGTCTTCTAGAAATCCATGGTATATTCAATGCTCCATGCCCATAATTCATCATAATTGGTGACCAAAAGACCATAATTCAGATGCATTAATTCATCTTCAATCTTCCCTATTCATTGTCCAGCTTTCATATGCATATGACTGAAAAGATCATGGTATGGATCAAGCACACCTTGGCTCTCAAAGTGGCATCTTTGCTTTTGAACACTTTACAAGGTTTCTGACACCAAATCTGCCCATTATAATATATTGTTTGATTTTTTTGACTACTGCTTCTATGGGTGTTGATTGTGGATCCAAGTAAAATGAAATCCTTGACAACTCCTATCTTTTCTCTATTTATGAGGGAGTTGCTTTCTGGTCAAGTATGCAGGATTTTTCAAGGTGTAATCCATACTAAACACTATAAGCTTTTACCTTCTTCAGTAAAAGCCTCAAGTCCTCTTTGTTTCCAGCAAGTAAGTTTGTGTTATCTTCATATTGTGAATAATTCTTTTCCTTTCCGCCTTCTTCAATGACAACTTGCTGTTTTCATCCATGACGACCTTGACATTCTAACCAATAGCATATAGCAAAGTTGATGGAATAACATTTCAGTGATTTGGTCCAAAATGACAGCAGCGTCCTTCTGGCTGGTAGATCCTCAAATGTCTTCTCAGCTTGCACTCTTTGATATAGCAATCTACCACATCCAGGAGGCCCACATGACAAAGAACTAAGCATATCCAGCCATCAACTGACCAAGGTCCTCAGTCCTGCAGCCCCAAGGAACTGATTTCTGTTACAATCTCACGAGCGTAAAACCTGATTCCTTACCAGTCAGACCTTCAGATGAGATCTCAATCATGACCAATACCTACGAGAGACCCTGAGCAGAGGACTCACATAAGCTGTGTCCCAAATGCTGACCCAAAGACACTTTGAAATAAATGTGTGTTGTTTGAAATTACTCAATTGTGGGGATAATTTGATATGCAGCACAGGATAACTAATACAGTGCTTCTTCACCAAAGCCACGAAGTTTATCATCCTGTTCTCACTTCTCTCCTAACGTTCATGTCTTCCTGGCTTTCCTTCTTGCCTTGAAAAAATTTGCAGGCCTGAGTTCCCGTTTCTTTCACAGATACCAGGTTAGTCTTCCCAAACCAACTAGCACACAAGCTCCAAGCCCATCAATATAATACTTTTTTAGCCCCAAATGGTATGAGCAGGTGCCCTTCTCTGTGATGAGGCACGCTGCCCAATGGCAATGTGAATGGGATTAGTCCAGGTCAAAGAAATACAAGCACATTTATAGGTTTTCTAGGCCCTTTTCGTCTTTGAGAAACAACACCACCACCTAGGGAGCATTAGCTACAAATATAGTCACCGACTCACTACACTTGCCTGGGCACTTGGCAGAAGAAGGAGCCTTGTTCTCACTGCCATCTACTAATCAGGCTGTCACCATGGATCATTCTTTGATAATAAAGGTCTTAACTTCAAGCTTATCACTCTGCTATAGAACTCCAAAGCTCTAAATTTACCCTCTCTAATTCTGGATCAATACATGCTGAATGAGGTCATAAATCTCTGGAGAAATCCATGCAGATGTGTAATAACAACAATGCAATGATAAAAAAATTCATAAGGACAGAAAAAACCCATCTGCTTCTCTTTTAGGAAGAGTTTTGCTACAGTAAAACTTTATTTGATTTAGTAGTGTTGCGTATTCCATTTTATTGAAACATAAGAAGTGGCATGTTGTTAAATGTCTCCAAGTTGAAGAGGACTCAGAGCAACCCAAAGAGCAATGGATCTGAGCCTTGGCCCGTCCTGTGCCATCCTCTTCACCTCTGATGTCATTGAGCACAGTGCTGCAGTCACCTTGTCAATTCCTCTTTACGAGGGTCTTCCTCTCTTTTGCAGACTCTCTTATCTCTCCAATCATGATGTCCTTTTCCAAGGACTGGCCCCTCCTGACAACCTGCCCCAAGTATTTGAGACAAAGCCTCACCATTCTTCCCTGGGAGGAGCACTCTGTTTGCACTTTTCTCCAAGACACACTTGTTTGTTCTTTTGGTAGCCTGTGGGGTATTTAGTACTCTTCTCCTAACATCACAGTTCAAAGGCATTGGTTATTTTATCATCCTTATTCATTGTTCGACTTTGAGATGCATGGCAAGAAAGTGAAACGACCATGGCTTGAATCACATGCACCCTGGTCTATATATATATAAATAGGCATCCGTACCTTTTAGCACTTTGGAGAGGTACTTGATGGCAGATTTTCCCAATGCAATGTGTCTTCTGATTTCTTGACTACTGGTATCAAGGATATTGACTGTGGATCTAAGAAAGATTAAATCATTGACAACTTCAATCTTTTATCCATCTATCATGATGTTGAGAAGTGGTATATGTCTTCCTAATATATTTTTCTAATCTCATGATCCTATTAATAGTTGCCATCAAGTTGATTCTAACTTGATGAGTGGTTCAGAGTACAAAATTCCTTTAAAATTTGGTTATGAGCTTTGGGTGGATTCCAACTCCAGTCTTCTGGTCAACAGGTTAGGGCTTAACAGTTCACACCACACAGACACTCCAAACACTGACAAGGGTGCAGAATCAAGTATGGAGACTTCTGTTTTCAGTTACGTCTACCAATTTCTGCAATCAGTTTACCTACTTCTCAGATTTTAAGATGTTATAAATACAATATTCCCAAATAAGGACCAAAGTTAAACATAATGGGATTATTTATACCCTATGCCTCTCATTTCTTGATTTATCACCATTTATTTGTGTGATGTCCAAGATTCTTGCAGTCTATTTGTAACTGGAGCTAAATTTCTGACTTGTGGTTGTATCATGTCCCACCTAATTTTCCGATTTCTCAGTTACTTTCCCTATAAAATTCTAAAGAGCAGCTAAGGAGACAAGAGAGAAAGCAGTGCTTATTAATGATTCACAAATATGTGCTCCATGAAGGGAAACTTTTTAACATGCTAAGCTTCAGAAAGGGAGCTCTGGTAGCCTAGGGGTAAAAAGCTGGGCTGCCAACCCAAAGGCACACAGTTTGAATCCACCAGCTGCTCCACAGGAGAAAGAAGGGCAATCTCCTCCCGTTTGATTTACACCCTCTGAAAAACTACTTGAGGGTCAACTATGGGTGGTCAGTTCCAACTTGACGGTACATAAGAACCCAACAAACTTCAGAAAATCTGAGTGCTCAAGTGACTTTGACACAGATGAAAATAAACACTCACTTTAAGATACAGAAATCAAGTAGGTGATCACAACTCCTAAATTACATATACCCACTGGAAAAAAGCTGCTCTTATTAGGTGCTATCTTATGTACAACAGAATGAAATACTGCCTGGTCTTACACCATCTCCATTATTGTTGCTATGTTTGAACTCATTTTTGGAGCTGCTGAAGCCAACCATCTCAGTGAGTGCACACCTCTTTTGCACTGACCCTCTATTTTACCAAGTACAGTGTGTTTCTCCCAGGCAGGTACTGGCTCCTCCTGATGGCATGTCTAAATCCATTTTTAGAAGTGTATTCTATCCAAAGCATTCATCTGATCATGCAGTTTCCCAAGTAAATATGTTTTATGAGCCCCTATCACTTGTAACAGCTCGTATTAACCTTCTTTTGCTTTTTCTCATGTCAAATCACCTTACTCTATCCTTCTTGAGCTACCTGCAGTTTGCTGAATGTACCATGCCTGTTAGTGGTTTAGAGTTATTTCCTATGCCTTCAAAACCTTACTACTCCTTTTAATTCCTCCTAGTTCATCAAGACTCCAATAAGCATCACCTCTCTCTGGACACTCCCAACTGGGTAACCTGTCCTGTGCCTCTGCATCTTTCAGCTCTTGTTGGTACCTTCTCCCTGTGCTTTAGTTGCCTGTTCATTTGTCCAACTCACTGACCAGATTATGGACACTTTCAGAGCAAGCAAAGGTTAAGCCATCATTGAGTCCAAATAATTGCATGCTCAATGTCTTCCTCCAATAGGCACTCAATAAAAATTCCTGAGGAAATTAGTTTTGTCCAGATACATCAAAAGCAAATAAAGTATTTTTCTCTATTTCTGTCCCTCCCAAGTGTTGCCTTTTCCATAATTACAGACTGTTATCATATCATTGTGAATTATTGTTCCATCGAAGCACACTGGCTCTATCAGGTAATCTTTTGTCATTTCTAAATCTTTTAATTGATTTCATCATTTCTCCATCTTCTTTCCAAAATATGTCTTTCAGCTACTCAAGGGTCTAAAATATTTATCACGGGATTTCTGTGCTTCTTTTCACCTCACTGGGGCTTTTATATATATATTAAATATGATGCCACTGAAAGAGACCATGAAATTTTACCAATATAAAAGTGATGGGAGGGGCTTTTCACTGACATCTTCTAATTAATAGCAAGCCAGACTGATTCTATTTTCCAAAATTTAAGAACATGGGCAGCTTTTTTTTTTTTACTCATTTGTTGTTATCATGAAAAGATTTTGTTGTTAATTATTACTTTTAGGTAATAATTACATGTTATTACTTATAGTTAATAACATATTTACCATATTGACAATATTACCTATAAGTAATAATTAACATCAAATTCTGTCAAGATAACCACAAATAAAGGGGGGAAAACCCAAACACCTCCAAAAAATAAAAACTGTCCATGTTCTTAAATTTGCGGGGGGGGGGGGAAGAAAAATTACTAGGGATGATAGAAGGAGAATTGATGCCTTTGAACTGTGGGGCTGGAGAAGAGAGTATTGAATATACCATGCACTGCTAAGAGAACAAGCAAGTTCATCCTTGAGAGGGTGAAACCAGGCTGCTCCTTGGAGGCAAGGATTCTGAAACTCCATCTGACATACTTTGGGCATGTTGCAAGGAGATACCAGTCTTTGGAGAAGGATGTCATGCTTGGGAGGGTGGAGGGACAGTGCAAGAGGGGAAGATCCTCAAGAAGATGGATTGACTGGGATATGTAGGCAGGTGTATCAGAGACAATAAGATTGGCTCAGGATAGAGGAAGATTCAGAGCTATTTTACATAAGGTTACTATGAGATGCAAGTGACTTAACAGCACATAACAACAACAAAAATAACATAATAAAATTGCATTACTGATGGAGTATTCCCAAATAGTCCAAATATGTATCTATGCATGTAAAAAAATACCAGTAAAAAGAATTTGGTTTAATCCAGCACAACAAAGAACTAGAGGTTTCATGAGAAATCAGGAATTGATTGTTGATGTTAGAAAAGGAAACTAATTCCAAGCCTCATTTTTTTTTTCAAAATTAAAGAATGACTTCCTTGGAAACAGAATTTCCTTACCAGCAGCATTCATTCTCATATAGCTGCCTTGATAAATGTTAAACCTAGATGACCTTTTGCATTGTTACTCTTTTGTTCTAAAGGTTAAATAGCCATCAACTTTGGTCTTTGAGTAAGAGAAATTACAGATGTATAATAGCTGCAGGAGGTTTGTATTAGCATAGGGAAAACAGGAAGTCCAGATAGCAAAAGCTTAAACTAGAGGATGACATTTTCTCACATCACAAGAAGTCAGGCGGTGAACTCCAGAGCTGGGGAAGCTGCTCACCGAAGCCTGGAGGGTCTTGTGCAATCTCTCACCCTAAGTGTCTTATTCTTGGCCACATTATTATCATTTCAAAGGCTGATGTACACCCAGGCATACAGGCCTGGGAAGGCAAAAGGGGGCAGAGTATGGCAGTGGAATGTTTCCGGGACTCTACCTTGAAGATTCTCACTTCCATGACATGGACAAATGTTGCAGATCAAGGGTCAAGTATTTTTATAATTAATTATAATGAAATAGACAACCAGGAATGAGATAAAACAGAGCATAAAGAAGCCAGCAGTTTTTGTGAAAGCCTGGATTCCAGCTTCCCTGTATCTTTACTGAAAATTATCAGGAAGTAAATCACAAAGATAATTCAATGCAAATGAAGCCAAGCTCTTTCTATTGAAAACCTTCCCTTGACTAAGGAGGGAGGGGTCAGAAAATACAATGCAAGAATCCTATAAACCCTTAAGGTTTGCCTTATTGCCTCAGGGTGAACTCCAGCTTAAACCTTACCTGCCCCACATCCATCCTGAAATAGCATTCGGTTTGTTACAAATGTTTAGTATTGGCTTCCCATAGACAGAGCTGGAACAGTTAAGGATTGATACTGGGTCAAAAATTTATCTATTCCTTCCACAATGTGAAGGTCTAGCAATTTATAACTGTCAATGTTTAGAAAATGAATTTATTTCATTCTTTTAAAGCTATACTTAATGTGTCATTGAGACATTGAGGAAGGAGAAAAAGAGAAAAAGAGCATGGGTCGTATTTCTTCTGCAAGCATAACTTCTTTAGGATTCCGGGAGAAAGGTCCACTCTGTATGCTTGCTAGAACTTTCTGTCCACGATGGTGGAATCTTCAGCTTTAAACACCAGTTTAAACAATGAAGGTGTAATTTTCTCTCCTAACAAAAAGTCAGGAGATAGGCATACAGAATTGAAAAAGGTGTTGTCACAGATGAGTAGACACCAGGAAGACCATTTCTGGTCTTCCTCATCGTGAGCTAGACACTCCTCCAACGTCACGTTGTTGTTAGGTACTGTCACATCAAATATGACTCACAGTGACCATATGAACAACGGATCTGAACCCTGTCCTATCCTGCACCATCCTCACACTCACTGACACACTAGAGTCCATTGCGGTAGCCACCATGTCAATCCACCTGGTTGAGGGTCTTCCTCTCCTTCACTGACCCTCTACTCTTCCAACCACCATCTCCCTCTCCAAAGAATACCCCCTCCAAGCAACATGACCAAAGTATGTGAGACAAAGCCTCATCACTTTTGCCTCCAGAGAGCACTCCGGTTGCACCCTCTTCAAGACATATCTGTTCTCTTGGCCATCCGTGGGATAGATGTTCAGTGCTCTTCTCCAACACCACAGCTCAAAGGCATCAATTATTCTTTTGTCTTTCCTATTCTTTGTCCAGTTCTCATATGCATAACAAGGATCAAGAAAGAGCATGACCTGAATCAGAAGCATCTTAGTCCTCAAAATGACATCATTACCCCTCAATAATTTGGAAAGTTCCCTAACTGCAGACTTTCTCAGTGCAATGTATCTCATTTCCTGACTATTGGTACCAAGGGTATTAATTGTGTATCCAAGTAAGATGAAGTTGTTGACAGTTTCACTCTTGTCCATTCATCATAATGTGGCCCATTGGTCCAATTGTAAGGAGTCTGTTTCCTTGACATTGAGATGTAAGCCTGCATTCCTTGATCTTCTGCAACAAGTGCTTCAAGTCCTCCTCACTTGCAGCAAGCAACTAGGCCAGAGCAGACTATAGGTCAGACCACCAATTACACATATGCCTATTCAAATTGAGGTAAAAGAAATTAAAATAAGTCCACAAGAACCAAGATATGACCTTGAAGCTATTCCAACTGAATTTAAAGATCACTTTAGGAATAGGTTTGAGGCATTGAAGAACAATGATCGAAGACTGGATGAGTTGTGGGATGATATCAAGGATATCGTCCATGAAGAGAGCAAAAGGTCATTACAAAGACAGAGGAGAAAGAAAAAACCAAAATGGATGTCAGAGAAGACTGAAAATTGCATTACAGTGTTGAGTAACCAAAATAAAGGGAAAACATGCCGAAGTAAAAGAACCTCCAACGCCATGCAAGGGGTTATTGCTCATGGTGAACTAGATGCTCCTCCGAGGCCATGTATAGAGCTTGGAATTTTGAAGGCAATGGATTTCCGTTCTGACTGCTGAGCCTTTGGCAAAGTACTGGATCTCTCCCAAGTTAATAGCTTCAATTTTAAGGTGGGAATAATCCTCCCATTGCACATAACTGTTTTGATGATTTAGGAGCTGGTATGTTATTCTGGACTGACCTGGCCTACTGTGATTTCAAGTTTTCTTTTTTGTATCTCATCTGAAAGAAGATTCAGGGAGAATAGCTAATAGGGTCAAAAACGCAAATAAAGAAAAATCTTAATTTATAAGGATCCTTTAGACTCTCATGTATACTTGGTGCTACAGTGCTGAAGTGATGGCTCAGTCGCTAACTGAAAGGTTCCCAGTTCAAATCCACTCACCACTGCATAAGAGAAAGATGTGATAAACTGCTTTAATAAAGATTACAGCCTTGGGAACCCTAGAGAGCAGGTCCACTCTGTGCTATAGGGTGGCAATGAATCAGAACAGACTGGGCAGTTTTTGTTTTAGATTGTTAACCTTGCTGCATGGAGCAGAGATGTGTACAGTTCTATAAGTTAACTGAAAGTTAATTTTATTCCCATGATTCTCAAAGTTATGATGATGATATTTGGAACTATAGAGGCTGGATGAGCCTCTGAAAATATTACCCTGGGCTAAACTTTAAACCTTAACCCCAAAATAACTTCTGCAGTATTCTTAAAACCAAGCACTAATTTAGCTTAACAAGTAAAAACTGTGTGCCTGGAGCATTGTGATCTTTTAAGATATCTCTCTGCAAGATCAAATTGACAACAGCAACTGGAAAGATTAGACAGGGACCTTAAGGAGCAGTGAGTACATGTAAATGGAGGATAAAATGCTCAGAAAAGGGAGGGTGAAAATGGTCACAAAATTGGAAGACTGTAATCAATGTTACTAAATTGTACAGATAGAAACTGTAGCATCAGTCTTTGTTTTGCTTTGCAAATGAAGTATGCAACTTTAATAAGTAATTTTTTTAAAAAAAATAGCATTTGGAAATGTTACCAAATGGATTACCTACTCTGGGAATGATGGTCCATTAAGAGAATCACAGACTTAAGATTCAGCATCATCCTTGCAATCTTAAAGGCTGAGCAACAGTAGACTCGATGAAGCATCAATATATCATGTACTGCTTGGCACTTAGTTGGCTTTTAGCCCAATAATGCTTAACAGAAATCAATGTAAACTCCAAAGCCCACCTGAGTAAAGAGGAAGATGCATCTGTAGTTTGACAAACACTCTTTGTTCCAGTACAGAGAAAACCATGTTCTGCAGAAAGTTACTACAGCTTTTTCCCCCTCTAAAAGAGTGTTCTCTACATCACTAGTTCCCTGGTCCCCTGCAACAGCAGTTATGATGTCAGGACTTTTGAAAATGGCTTTCCTAGCCATTAACTTAGCCCCTTTTAGTGGTGTGGTTTTAGCTGCCTCAACTTCAGACACACGGTTCGCTGTTGATCAGTGTCTTCTACATTATAAACAACGGTGGGGTCAACATAAGAGGGAGAGTTGGAGAGAGTGGCAACGCATAGCCTGACAGAGGCAGAGTTAAAGATTATGCTTGCTGGATGACTGAGAAGAACTGACTTGTGTCTCCTATGAGACAAAGCTTGCTCATAACTGAGAAAACCAGAGCTTCTTACATTTGTATTGCTGGGCTGAATCTGGACTTTGATTTGTTGATTGAGAAGATGTATAAACCAATTGAGTTGTATCTTGCTGTTAACTTGGCTTGGGAATATTGCTCACTAAAACTTGTCCTTTCACTGCTTGATATCCTTTGACTCCCCCACCCCCCATTTCCCAAGCTATTTTCCTAATAAACCCCTCAACTCTGAGTAAAGTCAAGTGTCTAAGTCAAGTTGCAATTTACAGTTATTAATAGAAGTAGGTGCAGGAGCGTGGGGTGTCATACCTGACCTTGCAGCCACTTGTTTTATACTGTGGATGTTGTTGGGCACAGTTCTCCTTTGTTGTTGTTGTTATGTGCTGTCGAGTCGCTTGCGACTCATAATGATCCTATGTACAGGAGCCCTAAACACTGCTCTATCCTGTGCCAACCTCACCGTCTCCGACACACTCATACCCACCACATCAGTCACAGAATCGATCCATCTCATTGTGGGTGTTCCTCTCCCAAGCATGAAAATCCCTCTCCAAGGACTGGACTCTCGTTGCAACATGCTCAAAGTATGTCAGACGAAGCTTCAGAATCCTTGAATCCAAAGAGTCTTACGGCCTCACCCTCTCCAAGACAAACCTGTTTGTTCTCCTAGCTGTCCATGGTATATTCAACACTCTTCTCCAGCACCACATCTCAAAGGCATCAACTCTCTATCATCCCTAGTCCCTGTCCAACTCTCCAATGCATAGCACATAACTGCGAAGACAATAGCCCAGATCAGGCGTACCTTAGTCTCCAGCCTGACGTCATTGCTCTTCAGTACTCTTGAGAGGTCCCTCACAACTGACTTTCCCAATGCAATTCGTCTCCTGATTCCCTGGCTGCTGGAACCAACTAAACTAAAACTGTTAACTATCTCAATCTCTTCACCATCCATACTGATGCTGCCAATTGGCCAACTGGTGAGAATCTTTGTTTTCTTGATCATGACTTTCAATTCGTATTGAAGGCTGCAGTCCTTGACCTTCTGTAGCAAGTGCTTCAGGTCCTCCTCAGTTTCAGCAAGCAGGGTTGTGTCATCTGCATAATGCAGGTTGTTGATCACTCTTCCACCAATCCTGATGCCACATTCCTCCTCACACAGCCCAGTGTCTCAGATAATCTGTTCTGCATACATATTGAAAAAGTATGGAGACAAAATACATCCCTGACAGAACCCCTTCTTGATTTTGAACCATGTAGTGTCTCCTTGCTCTGTTCTGATGACTGCCTGTTGGTCCAAGTATAGGTTTCTCATAAGCATAACCAAATGTTCTGGGATTCCCATTCTTCTCAGAGTCAGCCACAGCTTGTTGTGATCCACACAGTCAAAAGCCTTTGCATAGTCAATGAAGCACAGATAGACATTCTTCTGGTATTCTCTGCTTTCTGCCAAGATCCATCTAACATTAACTATAATATCCTTGGTACCACAGCCTCTTCTAAATCCAGCCTGCATGTTTGACAGTTCTCTGATGACATATTGCTTCAACTGTTTTTGGATAATTTTCAGCAGAGTCTTGCTTACATGTGATATTAATGATATTGTTAGATAATTTCTGCATGCTGTTGGGTAACCTTTCTTTGGAATGAGAACAAATACTGATCTTTTCCAGTCAGTCGGCTAGCTGGCTGTCCTCCAGATTTCTTGGCACAACTTACTAGCACATCCAGGGCAGCGTCTGTTTGTTGAAATATGTCAACTGGTATGCTGTCAACTGGAGCCTTGAGTTTTGCCAATTCCTTAAGAGCAACTTGAACTTCCTCCTTTATCACCATAGGCTCTTGCTCATATGTTATTTCATGAAATTCTTCTATGTCAGCCAATTTCTTCTGATACAGTGACTCTCTGTACTCCTTCCATCTTCTTTTAATGTCTCCTGGATCATTTAACATTCTACCCAAAGTATCCTTAAATATTGTCACCCGTGGCTTGAATTTGTTACGGAGTTGTTAATGGTTCAACTTGGACTTTGTGACATTGTCCTTGCTCCCTATGCTGAATGTGATCCTTTTACAGTTGGTGGTGGTGGTATAAGGGCCATCAGTCAAGAATGACTTATGGCAACTTTCGGAATAACAGATTTGAGTCTTGTCCTATCCTGTGCCATCCTCCTCCTCTCTGACACACTTGAACTCATTGCTACCGTCACTGTGGCAATCCATCATACTGGGTCTTTCTCACTTTCTGAGCATGGTATCTCTCTCCAAGGAATAGCCTTTCCTTGCAACATGTCCAAAATATGAGAAAGAACTTCGTCATCTTTGCCTTCAAGGAGCACTCTGGCTACACTTTTTCTAAGACATATGTTTGTTCTTCTGGCAGTCCATGAGATACTCAGTATTCCCATCCAGCACCACAGCTCAAAAGCATCAATGCTTCTTTTGTCATCCATATTCATTGTCCATCTCTCAGATGTGTAGCAGGTCACTGAAAAGACCATGGCTTTAATCAGGTACACCTTAGTCTTCAAGTAGACATCATTGTTCTTATGTATTTTTGAGAGGTTCCTGACAGTGGACTCGCCCAGTGCAAACGGTGAGGTGAAGTGCATCATGGTAAAAAATATGTGGAAAATACCTAATCAAATGAGGGTAAATAGTCTTTCTGTTGTGAGCCATCAAGATGTTAGAGTGCATTATGAATATCTAAGAGGGAACTACAGTTTACAGAGACTCATGCAATAAGATCTCAGAAACACTCAGAACAAACGAGGTTATTCTAACCAATTTAAAGTATCTATATTTTAAACCCACTATCATTCAGATATATGCACCAACAACCAGAGCCAAAGAAGAAGAAATAGATTATTTCTACCAACTTTTACAGTCGGAGATAGATCGAACATGCAATCAAGATGCATTGATAATGATGGGTGACTGGAATGCAAAAGTTGGGAACAGTGAAGAAGAATCAGTAGTCGGAAAACATGGGCTTGGTGACAGGAATGAAGCTGGAGACAGAATGATTGAATTTTGTAAAATCAATG
>NW_006399865.1:1317274-1322054 GCF_000299155.1 Elephantulus edwardii
TCAGATAAGGGACTTATATCTAGAATTTATAAAATACTCGAGCACCACAAGAAAAAGGTAAAGAACCCAATTGAAAAATGGGCACAGGATTTGAACAGACACTTCACCAAATAAGACATTCAGATGGCACACAAGCACACAAATGTTCAAAATCCCTAGCTCTAAGAGAGATGCAAATCAAAACTACTATGAGATATCATCTCACCCCAGTCAGAACAGCAAAATTTAACAGAACAGCAAACATCAAATGCTGGCAAGGTTGTGGAGAAACTGGAACCCTTACTCACTGTTGATGGGAATGTAAAATGGTACAGCCACTATGGAAGGCTGTATGGCACTTTCTCAAAAAGTTGCAAATAGAAATACCATTTGACCCAGCAATTCCACTATTTGGAATATACTCCAATGAAACCATAACTGCCACCCAAGTAGCTATATGCACAACCATGTTTATCGCGGCTTGGTTCACATAGTAAAAATCTGGAAACAACCCAAGTGCCCATCGACAAACGAATGGATAGAGAAGCTGTGGTATATGCACACAATGGAATACTATGCTGCACTGAAAAACAGGGAACTCATGAAAAACAGGCTAACCCATTTGAAGGCTGGGCAAGATTACCACTGACTAATTTTAATTATTATTTATTATTATTTTATTTTATTGATTTATTATTAAAAATGGATGACCCTGGGGGAAATTATGCTGAGTGAAATATCTCAGTCACAAACGGACAAATACTGCATAGTGCCACTGTTGTAAAATGGCACTGACATAGGGGTTGTGGGGGAGACCAAGAAAGATGGGATAAATTATGTATACAGCATTGAAAAAGATGAGAGAGAAAACTGTTTAAAAGGTACATATGATTAGGTATTATTGTCATGACAGTTCAGAACGAAGGCTGCATAGTAGAATGGACTTGGGGAAGGGATTGTATAACAATGAAAGAATTTTTCTTTCACTTTTCAAAGAGAAGAACAAACTGGAGGGGAGGGTTGGACAGAGAGTAAAGTGCAACAATGAATGAATGGAAATCCAAATTCTCTGTAAATTTTTGTTAGAATTAATAATAATAAAAATAATAAATTTAAAACAAAGAACACTCTTTCTCCCTGGCTTTTGTTTGATCTCATGAAGATATAAGCTATAATACTGAAATCTGCATTAAGGAGAATCCCAGGTACCAAGACACTGATGGCACATCCAGACAACAAGTAACAGCAGATGGAATCTCTCAGTTCAACAGCCTATAAGGCGAACCTTATCAACAACCATGAGGATGTTATTGTTATGTGCCATTGAGTCCCTTGCGACTCATAGTGACCCTATGTACAAGAGCCCTAAACGCCGTTCTATCCTGTGCCAACCTCGCTGTCTCAAACACACTCATTCCCACCACTCCAGTCACAGAATTGATCCATCTGATCGAGGGTCTTCCTCTCCTGCGCTCTCCCTCCAATTTCCCAAACATGATGTCCCTCTCCAAGGACCAGTCCCTCCTTGCAACGTGCCCAAAGTATATCAGATGAAGCTTCAGAATCTTTGACTCCAAAGAGCATTCCAGCTTCACCCTCTCCAGGACAAACCCGATTGTTCTCCCAGCAGTCCATGGTATACCACAGGGATAAGCAGAAGTAATCTTTTCTTAGCCAAACCTAGAGATACCAATGCCCCCAGGCCATGGTTGACAACAGCCTCTGGAAGACCTTGAGCCAGATGACCCTGCAACCTGCCTCCACATCCTTGATATAAAAAAATTATGAGCTAAAGTCCCTAAATTTGAGTGTTGTTCTGTAGCAATAGATAATAAATACACTTCAACAGAATCCTGCTATTCTAAACTCCATTTTCTTTTCTTTGCCACGTCTCTCTTTAGTTTCTAGAGACGAGTTTTACATAAACTCACCAATATGATGTTGGGTTATTCCGACTGGTCAGTCACATTTCAGGAGACAGTTATTTTCTTTCAATGTGCATATTTCTGTATAATGATCTTGTAGCTAAACAAAATCTGATACTATAGCAAATGAGAATGGATGTATTTGATAGTGTATTTCACAGCGAGGCACACTGCCAACCAAAAGACAGCACTTCTCTGTTGGTTTGAATCCATCAAATTGAAAACAACAATCTCCCCAACCTCAACCATTTTACAGCCTCAGAAAACCTGCTGAAAAGTCAGGAATGAATTGGTTCTGATTATATGGCAATGAGTGAATGACACTAAAAGGTTAATAATAAGGAGAGGAACTATAAAGAAATATTTTCCAGGCTAACCCATTTGAAGGCTGGTCAAGGTTACCACTGACTAATTTTAAACTTCTCCAACCACACTGTCCAAGGGAAATTGTTAACATTCCACTCCCATATACTCACACGCTCAAGTGATCTATGGTCTGATTGCTCCTCTGTAAGCACAGACCTACTTTAACACAGCTTGTACCATGCGGCTCTACTAGAGAAAACAGTGAGAAAGCTGCTTCACCAAAGTTAAAAAAGTACCATTTGAAAGACAATCCTATCAATCTGGTTTTAACCAGTGATGTTTTCAAAGGGGTCTTTGGTTTATAAAATCCACTATACTCTACAAGGCTATTAATTTAAATTTTATTTACAGCTAAATCTTGTTTTGTTGTTGTTAAGGGCCATCAAGTTGTAGGCGACTCATAGTGACCCTCTGAACAAAAGACCTGAACGCTTGTATAACTTTCATCCTTTCTCAAGGTTCACAGGGTTTCCAGAGGCAAGCTGTTTTGGAAGTGGATGCCGCTCCTGCTTCCAAGCTTGTTTTAATCAGGGAGCTCCACCAAACACTGTCCACCATAGGTAAACATTATCACATTTGACACATCATTGTCAGTGTTCAGCTTCACAGCAACCACGAGTTACCTCTGTACAACAAGTGGACACACCAGGGCTATACGACCTAGAAGAATGTTTCACCAAAAAGAATTAAAAACAGGCTTAAGGGCCACAGATTAAAGTTACCCACCTTTGGCTTGGTAGCACCACTTTCTGTCCACTAGGCCTACTGATCTCTCTCTATGCTATTGTTGTTGTTAAGTGTGTCAAGTCGTAGGTAACACCCACTTGGGATGAAAAGAAAGCCACAAAATCCCCAAGCATTCCATACACGTGTGTGTCCCTCTTCAAGACGCAAGAGGACCTCCAAAGCTCCAGCTGGGAGAGACTTAAAACACACTGGCCCTCACCCTCCAAATGTCTTATAAAGTAAGTAAATATGGAGTCACATATGCTAAATTTTCTAGATCTTCTTTATACCTAGTCTTGGTGTAGAAAAACAGAAGAACAAACTGGCTTTACACACACCCCTCATCCCCTTATGTCCAGAACATATCTGAAGGGCTATGAGCCAGAACACATTGCCACCACATCATGGGCTTGTGGGTCATATTCTCAGGAAGCAGTAAGCAATGGTAGGCAGCAATCCTCCACTAGGCTAAAGTAGACATGCTCCGGACACCAGGAAAACTGCTGCACACTTCCTCTTCTTGAAAGTCAATACAGGGCTTTATGGTATTTTCTTTCACAAACTGCTTCCTTAAATGTCTCTCTCATTTCACACTGAACAAAGAAAAAAAATTATTTAACACATATGTAGCCTCCATCCACAGAGAAGGCAACCAAATTCACAAGTGATAACATGGTCATGTTAGGAACACTTCCTAACTCCTGTTGAAATTCAAAAACCAGTCTTCACATCCTTCCAGCTGCCTCACCACTCCATTCTTAGCAATCTCCACACCTGCGAAATCACCTTAAGCACACAGACATCCTAAACATTGTTCCGCAAGTGGGAATAAGGAGGGCATGCAGGAGCCCTGCACCTTCAGGTCTACTGCTCTGTTTGTGGCATTGGCTGGTAGATATCACTTACCCACTTTAGGAAAGTGTTACTCAGGGAAGCCAGATCCTCTTGGGGCCCAGTTCGAAAATGAAATGAGAAAAAGCAAGGCCACTCCTGCTGAGAGCGAACTCCTGATGAGCCAATATAGAACACGTGTGCTGGTTAAGCTCTCCAATCAAGCTTTCACGTTTGAGACTTCAAGGTCCTGTTCTACTTACACATGCTGTATAACACTGACTCCAGAACGAATTAGAGATGAGGAATTGGGTTTTACACAAATATTTTCTTCTCTGTGGCCACCCTTAAGCTTCCTTTATGTTCTCCCTGGCTTTATTATTTCCTTCTTGGTTCTTTTTCTGTCTTTCCTCCCCCTTAAAGCTCCATCAAATAATATTACTTATCTTCTTCCAAAGAGTTAGTGTTACTTAAAAGGAGAAATGGTGGAGCACATTAATGAAGTTGTTGATATGTGCTGTCTTACTGAGTGTGACACTATGAACAACAAAACTGAACCCTGTCATTGCTCTGCCATCTTCATAAACGGCTACACATTTGAACCCTTTGCTATAAACATGTATTATTTTGTTTTAAATAACATTTTCTTTTATACTGGTTTAATTACAAAGTTTGCATATATTGTTTTTCACACCAGATCTTTCCCATTTCCTTTACCCACCCCTCCCTCTACCCATCAAATTGTGCGACTCTATGATTACTAGAACATTTAATCGTGCTAATGCGAAACCTCTTGCGACTCTGGTGGGATTCGAACCCACAACTTTTGAATCTCTTTCGAGTGATGCTAGAAGTCCAATGCGCTATCCATTGCGCCATAGAGCCTAGGCATCAGAGAGTTGGACAATGACCAAGGAGGATAGAAGGAAAATTGATGCCTTTGAGCTGTGGTG